>NC_142313.1:19408730-19748730 GCF_054855325.1 Carica papaya
GCCTCTTTTTTCTAGTGCGTTAAGCTTCGTCAGAAGCAAGCAAGACGAGGTCGCTCTACTTCATAGACAAAGCTCGTGTAGTACTTGCCCCTCTCTCGTCAGGGGCTTATACACTCCACTCGCTGTCTACTAAATGAGCGTTAGAGCGAGCGAGAAGGGGTATATGTATTTGCGGCACAAACTAAAACGATTGCGATCATACCAGCACTAGTTCACTGGATCTAATCAGAACTCTGCAGTCAAGCGTTCTTGGGCGAGAGTAGTACTAGGATGCGTGACCTTCTGGGAATTGCTCGTGTTGCACTCTTCTTTCTACAGATGGGGCATTAAATGTTACGCGGGACCAGAGCGACGGTCCGTCGGGGCATTTTGCTTAATATTTTTTGCACATTCAATTAAAACTAATCACGTGATAAGAGTGTCATTGCGAGCACCTTACATAATATAACACAAAAAATAAGGTGCGGTGGGCAATCCGTTCATATGGGCATGAGTCAAGGCACCGGGGCATTTTGTTTAATATTAAAACTAGTAGAAGAGGTGAGGTATGAGCACAGCGAATCAAATGACGGGAGGGTAGAGGGACGGAGAAGGGGCATATGTATTTGCGGTGCAAACAAGAAAGGGTGCGATCATACCAGCACTAGTTCACCGGATTCCATCAAAACTCTGCAGTTATGCGTGCTTGGGCGAGAGTAATACTAGGATGGGTTACCTCCTGGGAAGCTCTCGACTCTCGTGTTGCATCCTTCTTTTTTTAGACTGGGCGTTAAACATTACGTGGGATCGGAGCGACAGTCCACTAGTTCATTCCCAAAAGTGAGTCACGGCGAAAGGGCATTTTTTTAATATTTTTCGCGCATTCAATTAAAGCCCATCACCTGATAAGAGTGTCTGCGAGCATATTACATAGTAAAACAACAAAAAATGAGGTACGGCGCTATCCGTTCACATGGGCATTAGTGGAGGCGCCGGAGTATTTTGCTTGATATTAGAATTAGATGCAGAGGTAAGGTGCGCGCATAGTGAAACTAACAACGAGAGGGGACAAGGAAGGAGAAGGGGTATATGTACTTTTGGCGCAAACTAGAACATGTACGATCATACCAGTACTAATTCACCGGATCGCATCTGAACTCCGTAGTTAAGTGTGCTTGGGTAAGACTAGTACTAGGATAGGTGATCTCCTAGGAAGTTCTCGTGTTGCACCCTTCTTTTTGTAGACGGAGCGTTAAACATTCAACTGGACCAGAGTGATGGTCTGCCGGTTCATTTGCAAATGTGAGTCACGGCACCTGAGCATTTTTCTTAATATTTTTCCAGCATTCAATTAAAGCCCATCACGTTATGAGAGTGTCATTGCGAGCATCTTAAATAGTAGAACAACAAAAAATGAGAGGCAGCGGGCGATCCGTTCATATGGGCATGAGTCGAGATGGGTCGTTCGATGTTACGAGCAACTGGAACTATGGTCCACTAGTTTATTCGCAAATGTGAGTCATGGCGTTGGGGCATTTTACTTGATATTAGAACGAGAAAGAGAAGTGCAGTGTGCACGCACAAGAAAACAAATGGCGGGAGGGGAGAGGGAAGGAGAAGGAGTGTATGTATTTGCAATGCGGAATGAAAAAAATGCGATCATACCAGCACTAATGCACCGGATCCCATCAGAACTCCATAGTTAAGTGTGCTTGGGAGAGAGTAGTACTAGGATGGTTGACCTCCTGGGAAGTCCTTGTGTTGCACCCATTTTTTTGCAGATAGGTTGTTCGACGTTACGCGTGAGTAGAACTATAGTCTGCTGTTTTATTCATAAATGTGAGTCACAGTGCTGGGGCATTTTACTTGATATTATAACGAGAAGAAGAGATGCAATATGCACGCACAAGGAAATAAATGAGAAAAGATGGGAGGAAAGGAGAAGGAGTGTATGTATTTGCAGCGCGGAATGAGACAGGTGCGATCATACTAGCACTAATGCACCGGATCCCATCAGAACTCCTGTGTTGGGCGAGAGTAGTACTACGATGGGTGACCTCCTAGGAAGTACTCGTGTTGCACCTATGTTTTTACAGATAGGTCGTTCGACGTTATGCGCGACTGGAACTATAGTCCGCTGGTTTATTCGCAAATATGAGTCACGGTACTGGGGCATTTTACTTGATATTAAAACGAGAATGAGAGGTGCAGTGTGCACGTACAAAGAAATAAATTACGGGAGCGGGGAGGGAAGGAGGAGGAGTGTATGTATTTGCAGCGCAGAAGCAAACAAGTGCGATCATACCAGCACTAATGCACCAGATCCCATAAGAACTCCCGAGTTAAATATGCTTGGGTGAGTGTAGTACTAGAAGTGGTGACCTCCTGGTCGTGTTGCACCCATTTTTTTGTAGATGGATCGTTTGATATTATGCACGACTGGAACTATGGTCTGCATGTTTTTTCGCAAATGTGAGTCACAGCGCTGGGGCATTTTACTTAATATTAGAACGATAAATAAAAGTGCAATGTGCACGCACAAGGAAATAATTGACGGGAGGGAGGAAAGAAGGAGAAGGAGAGTATGTATTTGCAGTGCAGAATGAAACATGTGCGATCATACTAGTATTAATGCACCGGATCTCATTAGAACTCTGCAGTTAAGTGTGTTTGGGCGAGAGTACTACTAGGATGGGTGACCTTTGGGAAGTTCTCGTGTTACACCCGTCTTTTTCTTAATATTTTTCGTGCATCCATTTATAGTCCACCACGTGATAAGAGTGTCATTACGAGCATCGTAGATAATAGAACAAGCAAAACAGAGGTGCGGTGGGTGGTCCGTTTATCTGGGCGTGAGTCGAGACAACGGGGCATTTTGTTTGATATTACAACTAGAAGTAGAGGTGCGGTGTCCACATAGAATGAAACAAATAATGGGAAGGGGGAGGGAAAGAGAAGGGGTATATGTATTTGAAGTGAGGAATAGGACGGGTGGGATCATACTAGCACTAATACATCGAATCCCATCATAATCTGCAGTTAAGCATGTTTGGGCGAGAGTAGTACTAGGATGAGTGCCCTCTTGGGAAGTGCTTGTGTTACACAGTCTTTTCGCAAACAGGGCATCAAACATTACGCGCGATTTGCCGGCGTGAGTCGCCGCGCCGGGGTATTTTGCTTACTTTTTTTTGTGCACTCATTTATAGTCCACCACATGATAAAAGAGTCCTTACGAGCATCTTACATAGTAGAATAACGAAAAAAAAAAGGTGTGGCGGGTGGTCTTTTAATCTGGGCATAAGTTGAGGCGCTTGGGCATTTTGCTTGATATTAGAACTAGAAACAGAGATTCAGTGTGCACGCACAGCCAAAAAAATGACAGGGGAGGGGAGGAAAGGAGAAGGTGTATATGTATTTACAATGCGGAATGGAAGGGGTGCGGTCATACCAGCACTAATGCACCAGATCCCATCGAACTATGCAGTAAAGCATGCTTGGGCGAAAGTAGTACTAGGATCGGTAACCTCCTGAGAAGTCCTCGTGTTGAACTGTCTTTTTGCAAACAGGGCAGAAAACGATACATGTGATTGGAGCCACATTCCGCTTGCATGAGTCGTGTTGCCAGAAAATTTTGCTTACTATTTTTTCGTGCATTCATTTATAGTCTACCACGTGATAAGAGTGTCATTACGAGCATATTAGATAATAGAATAAAGAAAAATGAGGTACGACGGGCGATCTTTTCTTCTGGCGTGAGTGAGGTGTCGGGACATTTCGCTTGATATTAGAATTATAAACAGAGGTACGGTGTGCGCGCACAGCGAAAAAAATGACAGGTAAGGGGAGGGAAGGAGAAGGAGTATATGCATTTGAAGCACAGAATGGAAGGGGTACAATCATACTAGCTTTAATACACCGGATCCCATCGAACTCTGTAGTTAAGCGTGCTTGGGCGAGAGTAGTACTAGGATGGGTGACCTCCTGAGAAGTTCTCTTGTTGCACCCGTCTTTTTACATATGGGGTGTCAAAAGTTACGCGCGATCGGAGCCACAGTCTGCCAGCATGAGTGGCGACGTTAAAACAATTTGCTTAATATTTTATGTGCACTTATTTGTAGTCCACCACATGATAAGAGTCTCATTACGAGAGTCTTACATAGTAAAATAATCAAAAAAAGAGGTGCAAGGGGCCTCCGTTCTTCTGGGTGTGAGTTGAAGCGACATGGCATTTTGCTCTATATTAGAACTAGAAGCAGAGATGCGGTATGCCTGCACAGCGAAATAAATGATGGGAAGGGGGAGGGAAGGAGAAGGGCTATATGTATTTGCAGTTGGGAATGGGACAGTTGCGATCATACAAACACTAATGCACAGGATCCCATCAGAACTCTATAGTCAAGCGTGCTTGGGCAAGATTAGTTCTAGGATGGGTGACCTCCTGGAAAGTCCTCATGTTAAACCTGTTTTTTTTAGACGGGGTGTTAAATGTTAAGTGCGATCGGAGCCACAGTCTGCCGGTGTGAGTCACAGGGCTTGAAAATTTTGCTTAATATTTTTTGTGCATTCATTTATAGTCCACCACGTGATAAGAGTGTCATTACGACTATCTTACATAGTATAACAATGAAAAATAAGGTACGGCGGGCGATCCATTCATCTGGGCATGAGTCGAGGTGCTGGGGCATTTCGTTTGATATTAAAACTAGAAACAGATGTGTGGTGTGTGCGCACAATGAAACAAATGGCGGGAGGGGTGAGGGACGGAGAAGTGGTGTATGTACTTGCAGCGTGGAATTGAAGGGGTGCAACCATACTTGCACTAATTTACTGGATCCCATCGAATTTCGTAGTTAAGTGTGTTTGGGCGGAAGTAGTACTAAGATGGGTGACCTCCTGGAAAGTTCTCATGTTCCACTCGTTTTTTTGCTGACGGGACGTTAAACATTATGCGCAATCAAAGCCATTGTCCCTCGGAGTGAGTCACAACGCCAAGACATTTTTCTTAATATTTTTTGTGCATTCATTTATAATTCGCCACGTGATAAGAGTGTCATTACGAGCATCTTACATAGTTGAATAACCAAAAACGAGGTGCAGGGGGTAGTCTGTTCATCTGGGCGTGAGTCGAGGCGCCAGAGCATTTTACTCTATATTTGAACTATAAACAGAGGTGTGGTGTTCGCGCATAGTGAAATAAATAACAGGGGGGAGGGAGGAAGAAGGGGTATATGTATTTGTAGCGCAAAATAGAAGAGGTGCGATCATACTAGCACTAATGCACTGAATCCCATCGAACTCCATAGTTGAGCGTGCTTTGGCAAGAGTAGTACTAGGATGGGTGATCTTTTAGGTAGTTTTCGTGTTGCACTAGTACTAGGAGTGTATGTATTTACAGAGCAGAATAAAACAGGTGTGATCATACCATCACTAATGCAACGGATCCAATCAGAACTTCGCATTTAAGTTTGCTTGGGCGAGAGTAGTTCTAGGATGGGTGACCTCCTCGGAAGTACTCGTGTTGCACCCATTTTTTTGCAGATGGGTCGTTCGACGTTACGTGCGACTGGAACTATGGTCCGTTGGTTTATTCAAAAATGTGAGTCACGGCTCCAGGGCATTTTACTTGATATTAGAACGAGAAGCAGAGGTGCAGCGTGCACGCAGAATGAAACAGGTAATTGCAGTGCAGAATGAAACAGGTTCCATTATACCATCACTAATTCACTGGATCCCATCAGAACTCTGCAGTTAAATGTGCTTGGGTGAGTGTAGTACTAGGAGTGGTTACCTCCTGAGAAGTTCTCGTGTTGCACCTATTTTTTTCAGATGGGGCATTCAATGTTTCGCGTGACTGGAACTATACTCTGCTTGTTTATTTGTAAATGTGTGTCATGGCGCCGGGGCATTTTACTTGATATTAAAACGAGAAGAAGAGGTGCAATATGCACCCATAAGGAAACAAATTACGGGAGGGGAGAGGGAAGCAAAAAGAGTGTAGGTATTTACATCGCAGAATGAAACATGTGCCATTATACCATCACTAATGCACCGGATCCCATCAAAATTCCGCAGTTAACTGTGTTTGGGCGAGTGTAGTACTAGCAATGGTGGCCTCCTAGGAAGTCCTAGTGTTGCACCGATTTTTTTCAGATGGGGCGTTCGACGTTACGCGTGATTGGAACTATGGTCCGCTGGTTTACTCGCAAATATGAGACACGACGACAGAGTATTTTACTGTATATTAGAACGAGAAGGAGAGGTGCAGTGTGCACACACAAGAAAACAAATTGCAAGAGGGGGGAGAGAAGGAGATGGAGTGTATGTATTTGCAGCGCGTAATGAAATAAGCGCAATTATACCATCACTAATTCACTGGATCCGGTCAGAACTTCGCAGTTAAGTATGTTTGGGCGAGAGTAGTACTAGGATGGGTATCCTTCTGGGAATCCTCGCGTTGCACCAATTTTTTTACAGATGGGTCGTTCGACGTTATGCGCGATTGGAACTATGGTCCGCTAGTTTATTCGCAAATGTGAGTCACGACATTGGGACATTTTACTTGATATTAGAACGAGAAGCAAAGGTGCACTGTGCATGCACAAGAAAACAAATGACGGGAGCGGGGATGGAATGAGAAGGTTTGTGTGTTTTTGAAGCACGAAATGAAACAAGTGCGATCATACCAGCACTAATGCACCGGATCCCATCAGAACTCCGCAGTTATGTTTGCTTGGGCGAGAGTAGTAGTAGGATGGGTGACCTCCTGGGAAGTACTCGTGTTGCACCCATTTTTTTGCAGATGATTCTTTCGACGTTACGCACAACTTGAATTATTGTCCGCAAGTTTATTCGCAAATGTGAGTCACTGCGCCGTGGCATTTTACTTGATATTAGAACGAGAATGAAAGGTGCAGTGTGCACGCACAAGAAAACAAATGACGGGAGGGGGAAGAAAGGAGAAGGAGTGTATGTATTTGCAGCGCGAAATTAAACAGGTGTGATCATACCAGCACTAATGCGCCGGATCCCATCAGAACTCTGCAGTTAAGTGTGCTTGGGCGATAGTAGTACTAGAATGGGTGACCTCCTGGGAAGTCCTCGTGTTGCACCAATTTATTTGTAGATGGGTCGTTCGACTTTACACGCGACTAGAACTATGATCTGCTGGTTTATTCGCAAATGTGAGTCATGTCGCCGGGGCATTTTACTTGATATTAGAACGAGTAGGAGAGATACAGTGTGTACGCATAAGGACACAAATGACGGGAGGGGGACGGAAGGAGAAGGAGTGTATGTATTTGCAGCGCGGAATGAAACTGATGCGATCATACCAGCACTAATGCACCGGATCCTATCAGAACTCCGCAGTTAAGTGTGCTTTGGCGAAAGTAGTACAAGGATGGATTACCTCATCGGAAGTTCTCGTGTTGTACCCATTTTTTTTCAGATAGGTCGTTCGACATTACGCGCGACTGGAATTATGAACCGTTGGTTCCTTTGCAAAGGTGAGTCACGGTGCCGGGGCATTTTACTCGATAATAAAACGAGAATGAGAGATCCAGAGTGCACGCACAAGGAAACAAATGACGGGAGGGGGGATGGAAGGAGAAAGAGTGTATCTATTTACAACGCAGAATGAAACATGAGCAATATTACCAGCACTAATGCAACAGATTCTATTAGAACGCCACAGTTAAGGGTGCTTGGGCGAGAGTAGTACTAGGATGGGTGACCTCTTGCGAAGTCCTTATATTTCACCTATTTTTTTGGGAAATCCTCGTGTTGCACCCATTTTTTTTAGATGGATCGTTCGACGTACGCGCAAAAGGAACTATGGTCCGCTGGTTTATTTGCAAATGTGAATCACGACGTTGGGACATTTTACTTGATATTAGAACGAGAAGCAGAGGTGCAGTGTTGTGCACGCACAAGAAAACAAATGACAGGAGCGAGGATGGAAGGAGAAGGTTTGTATGTTTTTTAAGGGCGAAATGAAACAGGTGCAATCATACCAGCACTAATGCATCAGATCCCATCAGAACTCTGCAGTCATGTTTGCTTGGGCGAGGGTAGTAGTGTATGTGTTTGCAGCGTGAAATTAAACATGTGCAATCATACCAGCACTTATGCACCGGATCCCATTAGAACTCCACAGTTAAGTGTGCTTGGGCGAGAGTAGTACTCGAATGGGTGACCTCCTAGGAAGTACTCGTGTTGCACCAATTTTTTTTCAGACGGGTCGTTCGATGTTACGCGCGACTGTAACTATGGTCCGCTGGTTTATACGCAAATGTGAGTCAAGAAGAGGGGTATTTTAATTGATATTAAAACGAGAAGGAGAGGTGCAGTGTGAACGCACAAGGAAACAAATGATGGGAGGGGGGAGGGAAGGAGAATGAGTTTATGTATTTGAAGCACGAAAAGAAACAGGTGCGATCATACCAGCACAAATGCAACGTATCCCATCAGAACTCCGCAGTTAAGTGTGCTTTGGCAAAAGTAGTACAAGGATGGGTTACCTTTAGGGAAGTTCTCGTGTTGCACCCATTTTTTTTCAGATGATTGTTTCGACGTTACGCGGGACTAGAACTATGGTCCGCTGGTGTATTCGCAAATGTGAGTCAAGACTCAGGGGCATTTTAATTGATATTAGAATGAGAATGAGAGGTGAAGTGTGAACGCACCAGGAAACAAATGACGGGAGGGGGAAGAAAGGAGAAGGACTGTATATATTTACAGAGCGAAATGGAATAGGTGCGATCATACCAGCACTAATGCACTAGTTTCCATCAGAACTCCGCAGTTAAGTGTGCTTTGGCGAGAGTAGTACTCGGATGGGTGACCTCTTGGGAAGTCCTCGTGTTGCACCTATTTTTTTTAAGATGGGTCGTTCGACGTTACACGCGAATGGAATTATGAACCACTGGTTCATTCTCAAAGGTGAGTCACGGTGCCGAGGCATTTTACTTGATATTAGAACGAGAAGGAGAGATGTAGAGTGCACGCACAAGAAAACAAATGACGGAAGGGGGGATGGAAGGAGAAAGAGTGTATGTATTTGCAGCGCATAATGAAACATGACGGATCATACTAGCACTAATGCAACGGATTCTATCAGAACTCCGCAGTTAAGGGTGCTTGGGCGAGAGTAATACTAGGATGGGTGACCTCTTGCGAAGTCCTTATATTTCACCTATTTTCTTGGGAAGTCCTCGTGTTGTACCCATTTTTTTCAGATGGATCGTTCAACATTACGCGCGATGGGAACTATGGTCCGCTGGTTTATTCGCAAATGTGAGTCACGACGTTGGGATATTTTACTTGATATTAGAACGAGAAGCAGAGGTGCAGTGGGCACGCACAAGAAAACGAATGACGGGAGCGGGGATGGAAGGAGAAGGTTTGTGCGTTTTTGAAACGCGAAATGAAACAGGTGCGATCATACCAGCGCTAATGCACAGGATCCAATCAGAACTCTGCAGTTATGTTTGCTTGGGCAAGAGTAGTAGTAGGATGGGTGACCTCCTGGGAAGTCCTTGTGTTGCACCCATTTTTTTCATATGGATCGTTCGACGTTATGCATGACGGGAGCTATAGTACGCTGGTTTATTCACAAATGTGAGTCACGACATTGGGACATTTTACTTGATATTAGAAGGAGAAGAAGAGGTGCAATGTACACGCACAAGAAAACAAATGACGGGAGCGGGGATGGAAGGAGAAATTTTGTGTGTTTTTGAAACGCGAAATGAAACAGGTGCGATCATACCAACACTAATGCACCGGATCCGATCAGAACTTCGCAGTTATGTTTGCTTGGGTGAGAGTAGTAGTAGGATGGGTGACCTCCTGGGAAGTACTCATGTTGCACCCATGTTTTTTGCAGATGATTCTTTCGACGTTACGCGCGACTTGAATTATGGTTCGTAGGTTTATTCGTAAATGTGAGTCACGGCGCCGTGGCACTTTACTTGATATTAGAACGAGAACGAGAGGTGCAGTGCGCACGCACAAGGAAACAAATGACGGGAGGGGGAAGAAAGGAGGAGTGTATGTATATGCAGCGCAAAATTAAACAGGTGCAATCATACCAGCACTAATCCACCGGATCCCATCAGATCTCTGCAGTTGAGTGTGCTTGGGATAGAGTTGTACTCGGATGGGTGACCTCTTGGGAAATCCTCGTGTTGCAATAATTTTTTTTTAGACGAGTCGTTCGACGTTACGCCCGACTGGAACTATGGTCCGCTGGTTTACACGCAAATGTGAGTCAAGAAGCAGGGGCATTTTAATCGATATTAGAACGAGAAGGAGATGTGCAGTGTGAACGCACAAGGAAACAAATAATGGGAGGGGGGAGGGAAGAAGAAAGAGTGTATGTATTTACAGAACGAAATGAGACAGGTGTGATCATATCAGCACAAATGCACCGGATCCCATTAGAACTCCGCAGTTAAGTGTGCTTCGGCGAAAGTAGTGCAAGGATGGGTTACCTTTAGGGAAGTTCTCGTGTTGCACCCATTTTTTTTCAGATGATTGTTTCGACATTACGCGGGACTAGAACTATGGTCCGCTGGTGTATTCGCAAATTTGAGTCAAGACTCAGGGGCATTTTAATTGATATTAGAATGAGAAGGAGAGGTGAAGTGTGAATGCACCAGGAAACAAATGACGGGAGGGGGAAGAAAGGAGAAGGAGTGTATATATTTGCAGCGCAAAATGGAACAGGTGTGATCATACCAGCACTAATACACCGGATCCTATCAGAACTCCGCAGTTAAGTGTGCTTGAGCGAGAGTAGTACTCAGATGGGTGACCTATTGGGAAGTCCTCGTGTTGCACCTATTTTTTTTCAAATGGGTCGTTCGACGTTACGCGCGAATGGAATTATGAACCGCTGGTTCATTCACAAATGTGAGTCACGGTGCCGGGGCATTTTACTTGATATTAGAACGAGAAGGAGAGATCCAGAGTGCACGCACAAGGAAACAAATTACAGGAGGGGGGATGGAAGGAGAAAGAGTGTATGTATTTGCAGCGTAGAATGAAACATGATCGATCATACCAGTACTAATGCAACGGATTCTATCACAATTTCGTAGTTAAGGGTGCTTGGGCGAGAGTAGTACTAGGATGGGTGACCTCCTGCGAAGTCCTTATATTTCACCCATTTTCTTGGGAAGTCATCGTGTTGCACCCATTTTTTTCAGTTGGATCGTTCGATGTTACGCGCGACGAGAATTATGGTCCACTGGTTTATTCGCAAATGTGAGTCACGATGTTGGGACATTTTACTTAATATTAGAACGAGAAGCAGAGGTGTAGTGTGCACGCACAAGAAAACAAATGACGGGAGCGGGGATGGAAGGAGAAGGTTTGTGTGTTTTTGAAGCGCGAAATGAAACAGGTGCGATCATACCAGCATTAATGCATCGGATCCCATCAGAACTCTGTAGTTATGTTTGCTTGGGCGAGAGTAGTAGTAAGATGGGTGACCTCCTGGGAAGTACTCGTGTTGCACCCATTTTTTTACAGATGATTCTTTCGACGTTACGCGCGACTTGAATTATGGTCCGCAGTTTTATTCGCAAATGTGAGTCACGGTGCTGTGGTATTTTACTTGATATTAAAATGAGAACGAGAGGTGCAGTACGCACATACAAGGAAACAAATGACGGGAGGGGGAAGAAAGGAGAAGGAGTGTATGTATTTGCAGCGCGAAATTAAACAGGTGTGATTATACTAGCACTAATGCACCGGATCCCATCAGAACTCCGCAGCTATGTGTGCTTGGGCGCGAGTAGTACGCAGATGGGTGACCTCTTGGGAAATCCTCGTGTTGCACCTATTTTTTTCAGATGGGTCGTTCAACGTTACGCACGAATGGAATTATTAACCGCTGGTTCATTCGCAAAGGTGAGTCATGGTGCTGGGGCATTTTACTTGATATTAGAACGAGTAGGAGAGATAAAGTGTTCGCATACATGGACACAAATGATGGGAGGGGGAGGGAAGGAGAAGGAGTGTATTTATTTGCAGCGCGGAATGAAACTGGTGCGATCATATCAGCACTAATGCACCGGATCCCATCAGAACTTCGCAGTTAAGTGTTCTTGGGCGAGAGTAGTACTAGGATGGGTGACCTCCTGGAAAGTACTCGTGTTGCACCCGTCTTCTTCTTAATATTATTCGTGCATCCATTTATAGTCCACCACGTGATAAGAGTGTCATTACGAGCATCGTAAATAATAAAACAAGCAAAACAGAGGTGCAGCTGGGGCTCCATTCATCTGGGCGTGAATCAAGGCAACAGAGCATTTTGTTTGATATTACAACTAGAAGTAGAGGTGCGGTGTCCACACAGAGCGAAACAAATGATGGGAGGGGGGAGGGAGAGAGAAGGGGTATATGTATTTGAAGTGAGGAATAGGACGGGTGGGATCATACTAGCACTAATGCATCGTATCCCATCATAATCTGCAGTTAAGCGTGTTTGGGCGAGACTAATACTAGGATGAGTGACCTCCTGGGAAGTGCTTGTGTTGCACCCGTCTTTTTGAGGACAGGGCACCAAACATTACAGGCGACTTGAGCCATAGTCCGCTGATTCATTTGTAAGCGTGAGTCGCCGCGCTGGGGCATTTTGCTTACTTTTTTTGTGCACTCATTTATAATCCACCATGTGATAAGGGAACCATTACGAGCATCTTACATAGTAGAACAAAAAAAAAATGGTGTGGCGGGTGGTCCTTTAATCTGGGCATAAGTCGAGGTGCTGGGGCATTTTTCTTGATATTAGAACTAGAAACAGAGATGTAATATGCGCGCACAGCGAAAAAAAAATGACGGGAGAGGGGAGGAAAAGAGAAGGGGTATATGTATTTGCAATACGGAATGGAAGGGGTGTGATCATACCAGCACTAATGCACCAGATCCCATTAAACTATATAGTTAAGCATGCTTGGGCAAGAGTAGTACTAGGATCGGTAACAATGAGAAGTCCTCGTGTTGCACTGTCTTTTTGCAAATGGAGCGTAAAACGATACATGTGATTGGAGCCACAATTCGCTGGTGTGAGTTGCGTCACCAGAAAATTTTGCTTACTATTTTTTCGTACATTCATTTATAGTCTACCACGTGATAAGAGTGTCATTGCAATATCTTACATAATAGATTAAAGAAAAATGAGGTACAGCGGGCGGTCCTTTCTTCTAGTGTGAGTCGAGGTGTCGGGGCATTTCGTTTGATATTAAAACTATAAACAGAGGTGTGGTGTACGCGCACAGCGAACAAAAATGACGGGTGGGGGGAGGGAAGGAGAATGGGTATATGTATTTGCAACCCGAAATGGAAGGGGTGCAATCATACTAGCATTAATACACCGGATCCCATCAAACTCCGTAGTTAAGTGTGCTTGGGCGAGAGTAATACTAGGATGGGTGATCTCCTGAGAAGTTCTCTCGTTTCACCCGTCTTTTTGCAGACGGGGCGTCAAACGTTACGAGCGATCGGAGCCACAGTTCGTCGGCATGAGTAGCGACATTGAAACATTTTGCTTAATATTTTACGTGCACTTATTTGTATTCCACCACGTAATAAGAGTCTCATTACGAGAGTCTTACATAGTAGACCAACGAAAAAAGAGGCGCAACGGGCCTCCGTTCTTCTAGGCGTGAGTCGAAATGACATTGCATTTCGCTCTATATTAGAACTAGAAGTAGAGATGCAGTATGCCTGCACAGCGAAATAAATGATGGGAGGGGGGAGCGAAGGAGAAGGGATATATGTATTTGCAGTTGGGAATAGGACAGTTGCAATCATACAAACACTAATGCACAGGATCCCATCAGAACTCTGTAGTCAAGCATGTTTAAGCGAGATTAGTTCTAGGATGGGTGACCTCCTGGAAAGTCCTCAAGTTGAACCTATCTTTTTGTAGACGGGGTGTTAAACGTTAAGTGCGATCGGAGCCACAGTCTGCCGGTGTGAGTCGCGGGGCCTGAAAATTTTGCTTAATATTTTTCGTGCATTCATTTATAGTGCACCACGTGATAAGAGTGTCATTACAAGTATCTTACATAGTATAACAATGAAAATCGAGGTACGGCAGGTGATCCATTCATCTGGGCGTGAGTCGAGGTGCTGGGGTATTTCGCTTGATATTAGAACTAGAAATAGAGGTGTGGTGTGTGCGCACAACGAAACAAATGACAGGAGGGGGGAGGGAAGGAGAAGGGGTATATGTACTTACAACGTGGAATGTAAGTGCTGCGATCATACCTGCACTAATGCACTGGATCCCATTGAATTTCGTAGTTAAGTGTGCTTGGGCGGAAGTAGTACTTGGATGGGTGACCTCTTGGAAAGTTCTCATGTTCCACTCGTTTTTTTAATGACGGAACATTAAACATTATGCACGATCAAAGCCATTGTCCCTCGGAGTGAGTCGCAACGCCAAGTCATTTTTCTTAATATTTTTTGTGCATTCATTTATAGTTCGCCACGTGATAAGAGTGTCATTACGAGCATCTTACATAGTAAAATAACGAAAAATGAGGTGCAGGGGGTAGTCCGTTTATCTGGGCGTGAGTCGAGGCGCCGGAGCATTTTGCTCTATATTAGAACTATAAGTAGAGGTGCAATGTTTGCGTATAGCGAAAAAAATAACAGGGGGGGAGGGAGGGAGAAGGGATATATGTATTTGTAACGCAAAATAGAAGAGTTGCGATCATACTAGCACTAATGCATCGGATCCCAACAAACTCCGTAGTTGAGCGTGTTTTGGCGAGAGTAGTACTAGGATGGGTGATCTTTTGGGAAGTGCTCGTGTTGCGGCCATCTTTTTACGGATGGGGTGTTAAACGTTATGCGCAATAGGAACCGTAGTCCGCCGGCATGAGTCATGGCGCCAGAATATTTTGCTCAATATTTTTCGTGCATTCATTTATAGTCCACCACATGATAAGAGTGTCACTACAAGCATCTTACATAGTAGAATAATGAAAAATGAGGTACCATAGGCAATCCGTTTATTTAGGCGTGAGTCGAGGTGCTCGAACATTTCGCTTGATATTAGAACTAGAAACAGAGGTGTAGTGTGCATGCACAGCGAAACAAATGACGGGAGGGGGGAGGGAAGGAGAAGGGGTATATGTATTTGCAGCAGGAAATAGAAGGGGTGCGATAATACCAACACTAATGCATCGGATCCTGTCGAACTCTGCAGTTAAGCGTGCTCTGGTGAAAGCAGTATTAGGATGGATGACCTCCTGCGAAGTCCTCATGTTCCACCCGTCTTTTTATAGACGGGGCGTTAAATATTTACAGTGTATTTATCTACAGCGTGGAATAAAACAAGTGTGATCATACCAGAACTAATGCACCCGATCCCATCAGAAGTCCGCAGTTAAGTGTGCTTGGGCGAGAGTAGTACTAGAATGGGTGACCTCCTTGAAAGTCCTTGTGTTGCACCAATTTTTTTACAGATGGGTCGTTTGACGTTACGCATGACTAGAACTATGGTCCGAAATTAAGTGTGTTTGGGCAGAGTAGTACTACGATGGTTGACCTCCTGGAAAGTTCTCGTGTTGCACTTATTTTTTTACAGATGGGTCGTTCGACGTTACGGACGACTGGAACTATGGTCCCTTGGTTTATTCGCAAATGTTAGTCATGGCGCCGGGATATTTTACTTGATATTAGAACGAGAAGGAGAGGTGCAGTGTGCACGCATAAGGAAATAAATGACGAGAGGGGGGAGGGAAGGAGAAGGAGTGTATGTATTTGCAGCGCGAAATAAAACAAGTGCGATCATACCAGCACTAATGCACCGGATCCCATCAGAAGTCCGCAGTTAAGTATGCTTGGGCGAGAGTAGTACTAGAATTGGTGACCTCCTGAGAAGTCCTCGTGTTGCACCTATTTTTTTGCATATGGGTCATTCAACGTTACGCATGACTGGAACTATGGTCCGAAATTAAGTGTGTTTGGGCAGAGTAGTACTATGATTGGTTACCTCCTGGAAAGTTCTCGTGTTACACTTATTTTTTTATAGATGGGTCGTTCGATGTTACGCACGACTGGAGCTATGGTCCCTTGGTTTATTCACAAATGTGAGTCATGGCGCCGAGGCATTTTACTTGATATTAGAATGAGAATGAGATGTGCAGTGTACACGCACAAGGAAACGAATGAGAGGAGGGGGGAGGGGAGGAGAAGGAGTGTATGTATTTGCAGCGCGGAATGAAACAGGTGCGATCATACCAGCACTAATGCACCGGATACCATCACAACTCCGTAGTTAAGTGTGCTTGTGAAAGAGTAGTACTAGGATGGGTGACCTCTTAGGAAGTTCTCGTGCTGCACCCATTTTTTTGCAGATGGGTCCTTCGACGTTACGCGCGACTAGAACAATAGTTTGCTGGTTTATTCGCAAATGTGAGTCATGATGCCGGGACATTTTACTTGATATTAAAACGAGAAGGAGAGGTGCAGTGTGCACGCAGAAGGTAACAAATGAGGGAAAGGGAAGGAGAAGGAGTGTATGTATTTACAGTGCAAAATCAAAAAGGTGCGATCATACCAGCACTAATGCACTGGATCCCATCAGAACTCCACAGTTATGCTTGGAAGAGAGTAGTACTAGGATGGGTGATCTCCTCGTGTTGAACTCATTTTTTTACAGATGGGTCCTTCGACGTTACGCGCGACTGGAACTATGGTCTGCTGGTTTATTCGCAAATGTGAGTCACGGTGCTGAGACATTTTACTTGATATTAGAACAAGAAGGAGAGGTGTAGTGTGCACGCACAAAGAAATAAATGATGGGAGGGGGGAGGGAAGGAGAAGGAGTGTATGTATTTGCAGCGCAAAATGGAACAGGTGCCATCATACCATCATTAATTCACCGGATCCCATCAGAACTCCGCAGTTAAATGTGCTTAAGCGAATGTAGTACTAGGAGTGGTGAACTCCTAGGAAGTCCTTGTGTTTCACCTATTTTTTTCAAATGGGGCATTCAATGTTAAGTGCGACTGGAAATATAGTCCGCTAGTTTATTCGCAAATGTGAATCACGGCACCGGATCCCATCAGAACTCCGCAGTTATATGTGCTTGGGCCATAGTAGTACTAGGATGGGTGACCTCTTGGGAAGTCCTCGTGTTTCAACCATTTTTTTGCAGATTGGTCGTTCGACGTTACGCGTGACTTGAACTATGGTCCGCTGATTTATTCGCAAATGTGAGTCACGGCGCCGACGCATTTTACTTGATATTAGAACAAGAAAGAGTGGTGTAGTGTGCACGCACCAGGAAACAAATGACAGGAGGGGGGAGAGAAGGAGAAGGAGTGTATGTATTTGGAGCACAGAATAAAAAAGGTGCGATCATACCAACACTAATGCACCGAATCCCTTCAGAACTCTGCTGTTTAGTGTGCTTGGGCGAGAGTAGTACTAGGATGGGTGACCTCGTGGGAAGTACTCGTGTTGCACCCATTTTTTTTTCAGATAGGGCGTTTGATGTTACGCGTGACTGGAGCTATGGTCCGCTGGTTTATACGCAAATGCGAGTCACGGCGTGGGGGCATTTTAACCGATATTAGAATGAGAATGAGAGGTGCAGTGTGCACACACAAGGAAACAAATGACGGGAAGGGGGGAGGGAAGGAGAAGGAGTGTATGTATTTACAGTAAACGAATGAGAAGGAGTGTATGTATTTACAGAGCGAAATAAAACAGGTGTAATCATACCATCACTAATGCACCGGATCCAATCAGAACTCCGCATTTAAGTTTGCTTGGGTGAGAGTAGTTCTAGGATGGGTGACCTCTTCGAAAGTACTCGTGTTGCACCCATTTTTTTGTAGATGGGTCATTCGATGTTACGTGCGACTGGAACTATGGTCCGTTGGTTTATTCGTAAATGTGAGTCACGGCTCTGGGGCATTTTACTTATATTAGAACGAGAAGCAGAGGTGCAGCGTGCACGCAGAATAAAACTGGTAATTACAGCGCAGAATGAGATAGGTTCCATTATACCATCACTAATTCACCGAATCCCATCAGAACTCTGCAGTTAAATGTGCTTGGGTGAGTGTAGTACTAGGAGTGGTTACCTCCTGGGAAGTTCTTGTGTTGCACTTATTTTTTTCAGATGGGGCGTTCCACGTTTCGCGCGACTGGAACTATGCTCTGCTTGTTTATTCGTAAATGTGTGTCATGGCGCCGAGGTATTTTACTTGATATTAGAATGAGAAGAAGAGGTGCAATGTGCACCCACAAGGAAACAAATTACGGGAGGGGGGAGGGAAGGAAAAGGAGTGTAGGTATTTACATTGCAGAATGAAACATGTGCCATTATACCATCACTAATGCACCGGATCCCATTAGAATTCCGCAGTTAACTGTGTTTGGGCGAGTGTAGTACTAGTAGTGGTGGCCTCCTGGGAAGTCCTAGTGTTGCACCTATTTTTTTCAGATGGGGTGTTCGATGTTACGCGTGACTGGAACTATAGTTCACTGGTTTATTAGCAAATGTGAGTCACGACGACATAGTATTTTACTGTATATTAGAACGAGAAGGAGAGGTGCAGTGTGCACACACAAGAAAACAAATTACAAGAGGGGGGAGAGAAGGAGATGGAGTGTATGTATTTGCAACGCGGAATGAAATAGATGCAATTATACCATCACTAATTCACTGGATCCCGTCAGAACTCCGCAGTTAAGTATGCTTGGGCGAGAGTAGTACTAGGATGGTCATCCTTCTTGGAATCCTCGTGTTGCACCTATTTTTTTATAGATGGGTCGTTCGACGTTACGCGCGACGGGAACTATGGTCCGCTGGTTTATTAGCAAATATGAGTCATAATGTTAGGACATTTTGTTTGATATTAGAACGAGAAGCAGAGGTGCAGTGTGCACGCATAAGAAAACAAATGACGGGAGCAGGGATGGAAGGAAAAGGTTTGTGTGTTTTTGAAGCGCGAAATGAAACAAGTGCGATCATACCAGCACTAATGCACTGGATCCTATCAGAACTCCGCAGTTATGTTTGCTTGGGCAAAAGTAGTAGTAGGATGGGTGACCTCCTGGGAAGTACTTGTGTTGCACCCATTTTTTTGCAGATGATTCTTTCGATGTTACGTGCGACCTGAATTATGGTCCGCAGGTTTATTCGCAAATGTGAGTCACGGCGCCGTGGTATTTTACTTGATATTAGAACTAGAACGAGAGGTGCAGTGCGCACGCACAAGGAAACAAATGATGGGAGGGGGAAGAAAGGAGGAGTGTATGTATTTGCAGCGCGAAATTAAACAGGTGCTGTAACACCCAAAATTTGTATTTTTTATTATTTAATTTATTTTAATTTTTATTAGAATTTTTTTTTAATTTTATTCTATTTTAATATTTAATTTAATAGAAATAAAAATAATAATAATAATAAATTAGGGTAAAATTATTTTTGGAATTTAATTGAAATTGGTTTTGGAAAAAAGTGGTGAAAATTTGGATTCTGGGGGTGTTTTTGAAAAGAAAATCGAAAACCGGAGGTCAAAACGTAATTTAAAAAAGTTGTGCCACGTCAGCAGCCCAGTCAGCAGCCCCAGCCAACCAGAACACGCCGCATGGCAATGACACTGACGCGGGAGGCCATGGGGGACGGAGCCACGTGGGCGATCTGCGTGTATGCGATCGAACGATCAAGATCTCACACGTGCGGACGGCCTAGATCTCACGCGCACGGACGGCCCAGATCTCACGCGTGCGACGGCTCAGATTGAATCACGCACGGACGATCCAGATCGCATCGCGATGGACGGCCCAGATTAAATCGTGATGGACGGCTGAGATTAAAAGGGAAAGGTTATAAATAACCTCACCCACACCCAACCCCAAACCCTAGCCGCTAGTACCCTCGCCGTATAAGAAGAACCAATCACCAGAGGAGCCGGCCGCCACCACCTGTCGCCGCACCGGAGGATTTTTCGACTGCCAAACAAGGTAAATTTTCTCCCCTTGGCTCGTTTTTCGATGCTGAATCTGTCTATGGCCAAATCAGAGCCAAACCACAGGGCAATCGGCCGGAAAACACTGCCGAAGTCCAGTGGCGCCGCCACGGCTTCCCTCAGTTTTTGCCTCCGATGAGGTCCTTCCCGATTTTCGTTCAATGCAATTTTTACACCACTGTGATCACCGTCATTTTTTCTACAGGTTGACCAGAGCAAAACATCAAATCGTGACTTGCGCTAGAGAAGTCGTCACACTCGAGAGCTCCGCCGCCGATAAGTCTCAATTTTTTGTAATTTTTGGGCCCACCGAGGGCCCTAGGGTGGTTTTATCGCAGGAACCAATGCAAGTTTGGCTGAATTTGGCCAAAAATGGCCAAAAATAGCCAACCCGAGGCAGATCGCCACCACGGGCGACGGTGCCGTCACCGGAGCATGGCGGAGCCGCCGTGCTGGAATTTCGATATTGGTTGAAAGGGCCCTGGGTCTAATTTGGGGTTTTTTTTGGGACACGCGCAGGTACGGAAAGCGTGTTTCAGTTCCCAGGAGAAAATTCAAGAAATTTAGGGACTGCCCGTAGGCGCAGTGTAAAGTCGATTTCAGACCCCAAAACAAGTAATGATCTCTCACCCTATTTCCTATCACGGTATTAAAGTTCAATAAATGATAAAATAGTATTCGTGAAATTAATGGATGTATATAATTGCTTAAGGTTGCTAATGGAGCCCGAATCTGGTGTATTTGTCGATAAGTTGTTGTTTGATCTATTTTACAGTTTTAAATGCAATGTGGTACTTGATGTGGTTATTTTATGATTTCGTATGCATTAATCCCGGTTTCATTTATTATGGTTTGAATTATGGTGAACCCGATGTTGTGTCGTCTTGCTTGGTGTTCATTATTGGTTTACGTGTTTATGTTTGATTAGATAATTGAGACCAAGAAAAATAGAAAAAGGTATGTGGATTGATAAATGGATAATGTTGACAGCCTCACTAGATATCCTGGGAGATGGTGGACGGACCAGGTCTATAGGGAACCCTACCGGGAACGTGGTCTCTCATATCGGACTAGGTATGGAGACTTTATGTGTTTTGGCACTCATACCAGACGGAGAATGGGGACGACCCGTTTCACCCTCATACCGGACGAGGTATTGAGGTTTATGGTTTTGGCGCCCATACCGAACGGGGTATGGGGACGGCCCTGGAATCAGGATATTAATGTTGATGGTTCACGTATAGCAACCCCCTATGGATCCCCATGGATACTAGTAGGCTGAAAAAAGAGGAGAATTGTTGTCTGATTATTGAAGTACAAAAGTATAACATGTGTTATGTTACAAAGTGTATATGATTTTATGATGGTTATAATGTTATTGTTTTCATATGTTATTTTCATGAATCTCACCAAGGTAAGTGGACAGTAAAGGTTTTTATTATTAATAAATGAGTTTGTTATAAGTTATTCTCCATTGGTCGTTTTTATTTTCTACCAACCTTTACTTCTGTGGCAGTGAGATAGTGTGATGTCTTTACTGGGCTAGTGTAGCTCATTCCTTACTTAACCATTTCAGATCAGGAGGATGTAGTTCCTGAGCCCGTTCCGCAGGAAGATGGCGAGTTAGATGCCTAAAGATTTTATAGTTCTATTTGTAGTGTTCATTTCGAGTATTTTCTTTAATTACCGTATTCTTTCTCACGTTGAATACGTTTATAGTTATTGTGCAAGGGATGTGAATCAGAATTTTTATTTCGCTTCCGCATTTAGAATTTTTAATACATACATTTTCATTTTTATTTCCGGGGTCGTTACAGGTGCGATCATACCAGCACTAATGCACCGGATCCCATCAGAATTCCGTAGTTAAGTGTGCTTCGGTGAGAGTAGTACTCGGATGGGTTCCCTCCTGGGAAGTCTTCGTGTTGCACCAATTTTTTCTTAGACGGGTCGTTCGACGTTACGCGTGACTAGAACTATGATCCGCTGGTTTATATACGAATGTGAGTCAAGAAGCAGGGGCATTTTAATGATATTAGAACGAGAAGGAGAGGTGCAGTGGGAATGCACAAGGAAACAAATGATGGGAGGGGGGAGGGAAGGAGAAGGAGTGTATGTATTTGCAGCACGAAATGAAACAGGTGCGATCATACGAGCACAAATGCGCCGAATCCCATTAGAACTCCGCAGTTAAGTGTGCTTTGACGAAAGTAGTACAAGGATGGGTTACCTCATGGGAAGTTCTTGTGTTGCACCCATTTTTTTTCAGATGGGTTGTTCGACGTTACGCGCGATTTGAACTATGGTTCGTTGGTTTATACGCAAATGTGAGTCAAAACACAGGGGCATTTTAATTGATATTAGAACGAGAAGGAGAGGTGAAGTATGAACGCACAAAGAAACAAATGACGGGAGGGGGAAGAAAGGAAAAGGAGTGTATATATTTGCAGTGCAAAATGAAACAGGTGCGATCATACCAGCACTAATGCACTGTATGCCATCAGAACTCTGTAGTTAAGTGTGCTTGGGCGAGAGTAGTACTCAGATGGGTGACCTCCTGGGAAGTCCTCGTGTTGCACCCATTTTTTTTCAGATGGGTCGTTCGACGTTATACACGAATGGAATTATGAACCACTGGTTCATTCGCAAAACTGAGTCATGGTGCCGGGGCATTTTACTTGATATTAGAACGAGAAGGAGAGATCCAGAGTGCACGCACAAGGAAATAAATGACCGGAGGGGGGATGAAAGGAGAAAGAGTGTATGTATTTGCAGTGCATAATGAAACATAAGCGATCATACCAGCACTAATGCAATGGATTCTATTAGAACTCCACAGTTGAGGGTGCTTGGGCGAGAGTAGTACAAGGATGGGTGACCTCCTGCGAAGTCTTTATATTTCACCCATTTTCTTGGGAAGTCCTCGTGTTGCACCCATTTTTTTCAGATGGATCGTTCGACGTTACGCGCGACGGGAACTATGGTCCGTTGGTTTATTCGCAAATGTGAGTCACGATGTTGGGACAATTTACTTGATATTAGATCGAGAAGCAGAGGTGCAGTGTGCACGCATAAGAAAACAAATGACGGGAGCGGGGATGGAAGGAGAAGGTTTGTATTTTTTGAAGCGCGAAAATAAGCAAGTGCGATCATACCAGAACTAATACACCGGATCCCATCAGAACTCCATAGTTATGTTTGCTTGGGCGAGAGTAGTAGTAGGATGGGTGACCTCCTAGGAAGTACTCGTCCTGTACCCATTTTTTTTACAGATGATTCTTTCGACGTTACGCGCGACTTGAATTATGGTCCGCAGGTTTATTCGCAAATGTGAGTCACGGCACCGTGGCATTTTACTTGATATTAGAACGAGAACAAGAGGTGCAAGGAAACAAATGACAGGAGGGGGAAGAAAGGAGAAGGAGTGTATGTATTTGCTGCGCGAAATTAAACAGGTGCGGTCATACCAGCACTAATGCACCAGATCCCATCAGAACTCCGCAGCTAAGTGTCCTTGGGCGAGAGTAGTACGCGGATGGGTGACCTCTTGGGAAATCCTCGTGTTGCACCCATTTTTTTTCAGATGGGTCGTTCGATGTTACACACGAATGGAATTATTAACCGCTGGTTCATTCACAAAGGTGAGTAATAGTGCCGGGGTATTTTACTTGATATTAGAACGAGAAGGAGAGATGCAGAGTGCACGCACAAGGAAATAAATGACCGGAGGGGGGATGGAAGGAGAAAGAGTGTATGTATTTACAGCACAAAGAGAAACATGAGCGATCATACCAGCACTAATGCAACGGATTCTATCAGAACTCTACAGTTAAGGGTGCTTGGGCGAGAGTAGTACTAGGATGGGTGACCTCCTGTGAAGTCCTTATATTTCACCCATTTTTTTCAGATGGATCGTTCAATATTACGTGCGACGAGAACTATGGTCCACAGGTTTATTCGCAAATATGAGTCACGACGTTGGAACATTTTACTTGATATTAGAACGAGAAGCAGAGGTGCAGTATGCACGCGCAAGAAAACAAATGACGGGAGCGGGGATGGAAGGAGAAGGTTTGTATGTTTTTGAAGCGCGAAATGAAACAGGTGCGATCATACCAGCAGAAATGAACCGGATCCCATCAGAACTCCGCAGTTATGTTTGCTTGGGCGAGAATAGTAGTGTATGTATTTGCATCGCGAAATTAAACAGGTGCGATCATACCAGCACTAATGCACCGGATCCCATTAGAACTCTGCAGTTAAGTGTGCTTGGGCGAGAGTAGTACTCGGATGGGTGACCACCTAGGTTGTCCTCGTGTTGCACCAATTTTTTTTTCAGATAGGTCGTTTGATGTTACGCGCGATTGGAACTATGGTCCGCTAGTTTATACGAGAATGTGATTCAAGAAGCAGGGGCATTTTAATCGATAATAGAACGAGAAGGAGAGGTGCAGTGTGAACGCACAAGGAAACAAATGATGGGAGGGGGGAGGGAAGGAGAAGGAGTGTATGTATTTGTAGCACGAAATGAAGCAGGTGCGATCATACAAGCACAAATGCACTGGATCCAATCAGAACTCCGCAGTTAAGTGTGCTTTTGCGAAAGTAGTACAAGGATGGATTATCTCTTGGGAAGTTCTCGTGTTGCACCCATTTTTTTTCAGATGGATCGTTCGACGTTACACGCGACTGGAACTATAGTCTGCTGGTTTATTCGTAAATGTGTGTCATGACGTTGGGACATTTTACTTGATATTAGAACGAGAAGCAGAGGTGCAGTGTGCACGCACAAGAAAACAAATGACGGGAGCGAGGATGGAAGGAGAAGGTTTGTTTATTTTTGATGCGCGAAATGAAACAGGTACGATCATACCAGCACTAATGCACCGGATCCCATCAGAACTTCGCAATTATGTTTGCTTGGGCGAGAGTAGTAGTGTATGTATTTGCATCGCGAAATAAAATTGGTGCGATCATACTAGCACTAATGCACCGAATCCCATCAGAACTCCGCAGTTAGATGTGCTTCAGTGGGAGTAGTACTAGGATGGGTGACCTCTTAAGAAGTCCTCATGTTGCACCCATTTTTTTTCAGATGGGTCGTTCGACGTTATACACAAATGGAATTATGAACCACTGGTTCATTCGCAAAAGTGAGTCACAGTACCGGAGTATTTTACTTGATATTAGAATGAGAAGGAGAGATGCAGAGTGCATGCACAAGGAAACAAATGACGGCAGGGGGATTGAATAAGAAAGAGTGTATGTATTTGCAGTGCAGAATGAAACATGAGCAATCATAACAGCACTAATGCAACGGATTCTATCAGAACTCCGCAGTTAAGGGTGCTTGGGCAAGAGTAGTACTAGGATGGGTGACCTCCTGCGAAGTCCTTATATTTCACCCATTTTCTTGGGAAGTCCTCGTGTTGCACCCATTTTTTTCCGATGGATCGTTTGACGTTACGCACGACGGGAACTATGGTCCGCTGGTTTATTCGCAAATGTGAGTCACAACATTGTGACATTTTACTTGATTTTAGAACAAGAAACAGAGGTGCAGTGTGCATGCACAAGACAACAAATGAGGGGAGTGGGGAAGGAAGGAGAAGATTTGTATGTTTTTGAAGCACAGAATGAAACAGGTGCAATTAAACCAGCACTAATGCACCGGATCCCATCAGAACTCCGCAGTTATGTTTGCTTGGGCGAGAGTAGTAGCAGGATGGTTGACCTCCTGGGAAGTACTCGTGTTGCACCCATTTTTTTCCAGATGATTCTTTTGACGTTACGGGCGACTTGAATTATGGTCCGCTGGTTTATTTGCAAATGTGAGTCACAGCACCGTGGCATTTTACTTGATATTAGAACGAGAACGAGAGGTGTAGTGCGCACGCACAAGGAAATAAATGACGGGAGGGGGAAGAAAGGAGAAGTAGTGTATGTATTTACAGCGTGAAATTAAACAGGTGCTATCATACCAGCACTAATGCACCGGTTCCCATAAGAACTTCGCAGTTTAGTGTGCTTGGGCGAGAGTAATACTCAGATGGCTGACCTCCCAGGAAGTCCTCGTGTTGCACCAATTTTTTTTCAGATGGGTCTTTCGACGTTACGCGCGACTGGAACTATGGTTCACTGGTTTGTACACAAATGTGAGTCTTTTGTGAATAAACCAACGGACCATAGTTTCAGTCGTGTGTAAAGTCGAACTACCCATCTCCAAAAAAATAGGTACAACAGGAGGACTTCCCAGGAGGTCACCCATTCTAGTACTACTCTTTCCCAAGCACACTTAACTGCGGACTTCTGATGGGATCCGGTGTATTTGTGTAGGTATGATCGCACTTGTTTTATTCTGCGCTTAAAATACATACACTCATTCTTTTTCCCTCCCCCCTCCTGTCATTTATTTTCTTGTGCGTGCACACTGCACCTCTCCTTCTCGTTCTAATATCAAGTAAAATGCTTCGGCGCCGTGACTCACATTTTCGAATAAACTAGAGGACCATAGTTTCAGTTGCGCGTAACGTTGAACTACCAATCTACAAAAAAATGGTGCAATACGAGTACTTCCGAGGAGGTCATCCATCCTAGTACTACACTCACCCAAGCACACATAACTGCAGAGTTCTAATGCATAGTTTCAGTCGTGCGTAATGTCGAAGGACCCATTTGTAAAAAAATAGGTACAACACGAGGACTTCCCAGGAGGTCACAACTCCTAGTACTACACTCGCCCAAGCACATTTAACTGCGGAGTTCTGATGGGATCTAGTGAATTACTGATGGTATAATGGCACTTGTTACATTCTGCGCTGCAAATACATACACTCCTTCTTCTTCCTTCCTCCCTCTCGTCATTTGTTTCCTTGTGCGTGCACAATGTACCTCTTCTTCTCATTCTAATATCAAGTAAAATGCTCGAGCGACGTGACTCACATTTATGAATAAACAAGCGGACCATATTTCCAGTCGTGCGTAACGTCGAATGACCCATCTGCAAAAAACTAGGTGAAACATGAGGACTTCCAAGGAGGTCACCCATCCTAGTACTACTCTCGCCCAAGCACACTTAATTTCCGAGTTTTGACGAGATCCGGTGCATTAGTGCTGGTATGATCGCACCAGTTTCATTCCATACTAAAAATACATACACTCCTTCTCCTTCCCTCTCCATCCCTTCATTTGATTCCTTGTGCGTGCACACTGTATCTCTTCTACTCGTTCGAATATCAAGTAAATTGCTCCGGCGACATGACTCACATTTGCGTATAAACCAGCGGACTATAGTTCCAGTCGCGCGTAACGTCAAGCGACCCATCTGAAAAAAAAATTGGTGCAACACGAGGACTTCCCAAGAGGTCACCCATCCTAGTACTACTTTCGCCCAAGCACACTTAACTGCAGAGTTCTGATGGGATCCGGAGCATTAGTGCTGGTATGATCGCACCTGTTTAATTTCGCACTGTAAATACATACAGTCCTTCTCCTTTCTTCCCCTTCCCGTCATTTGTTTCCTTGTGCGTGTGCACTGCACCTCTCGTTCTCGTTCTAATATCAAGTAAAATGCCATGGCGCCACGACTCACATTTGCGAATACATCAGCGGACCATAGTTCTAGTCACGCGTAACGTCGAAATAATCATCTGAAAAAAAATGGGTGCAACACGAGAACTTCCCTAGAGGTAACCCATCCTTGCACTACTTTCGCCAAAGCACACTTAACTACGGAGTTCTGATGGGATCTGGTGCATTTGTGCTGGTATGATCGCACCTGTTTCATTTCGTGCTGCAAATACATACACTCCTTCTCCTTCCCTCCCCCCTCCATCATTTATTTCCTTGTGCGTTCACACTGCACCTCTTTTTCTTATTCTAATATCAATTAAAATGCCTCTGCATCTTGACTCACATTTGCGTATAAACCAGTAGACCATAGTTCCAGTCGTGCGTAACATCGAACGACCCATCTGAAAAAAAATTGGTGCAACACGAGGACTTCACAGAAGGTCACCCATCTCAGTACTACTTTCGCCCAAGAACACTTAACTGCAGAGTTCTGATGGGATCCGGTGCATTAGTGCTGGTATGATCGCACCTATTTAATTTCCCGCTGCAAATACATACACTCCTTCTCCTTTCTTCCCCCTCCCGTCATTTGTTTCTTGTGCGTGCGCACTGCGCCTCTCGTTCTCATTCTAATATCAAGTAAAATGCCACGGCGCCGTGACTCACATTTGCGAATAAACCAGCGGATCATAATTCAAGTCGCAAATAATGTCGAAAGAATCATCTGCAAAAAAATGGGTACAACACGAGTACTTCCTAGGAGGTCACCCATCCTACTACTACTCTCGCCCAAGCAAACATAACTGCGGAGTTCTGATGGGATCCGGTGCACTAGTGCTGGTATAATCGCACTTGTTTCATTATGCTCTTCAAAAACATACAAACCTTCTCCTTCCTTCCTTGCTCTCGTCATTTATTTTCTTGTGCGTCCACACTACACCTCTACTTCTCGTTCTAATATCAAGTAAAATGTCCCAACATCGTGACTCACATTTGCGAATAAACCAGCAAACCATAGTTTCTGTCGCGCATAACGTCGAACGATCCATCTATAAAAAATGGGTGCAACACGAGGACCACAGTTAAGTGTGCTTGGGCGAGAGTAGTACTAGCATGGGTGACCTCTTAGGAAGTCCTCGTGTTGCACCTATTTTCTTGCAGATGAGTCGTTCGACGTTACGCACGACTGGAACTATGGTTTGCAGTTAAGTGTGTTTGGGCATAGTACTACTACGATGGGTGACCTCGTGGGAAGTTCTCATGTTGCACTTATTTTTTTACATATGGGTAGTTCGACGTTATGCGCTACTGAAACTATGGTCCGTTGGTTTATTCGCAAATGTGAGTCACGGCGCCGTGGCATTTTACTTGATATTAGAACGAGAAGGAGAGGTTCAGTGTGCACGCACAAGGAAACAAATGACAGGAGGGGGGAGGGAAGGAAAAGGAGTCTATGTATTTGCAGTGTAGAATGAAACAGGAGTTATCATACCAGCACTAACGCACTGAATCCCATTAAAACTCCACAGTTAAGTGTGCTTGGGCGATAGTAGTACTAGAATGGGTGACCTTCTATGAAGTCCTCGTGTTGCACTAATTTATTTGTAGATGGGTCGTTCGACTTTATGCACGACTAGAACTATGGTCTGCTAGTTTATTCGCAAATGTGAGTCATGTCATCGGGGCATTTTACTTGATATTAGAACGAGTAGGAGAGATACAGTGTGCACGCACAAGGACACAAATGACAGGAGGGGGAGGGAAGGAGAAGGAGTGTATGTATTTATAGCGCGGAATGAAACTGGTGCGATCATACCAGCACTAATGCACCGGATCCTATTAGAACTCCGCAGTTAAGTGTTCTTGGGCGAGAGTAGTACTAGGATGGGTGACTTCCTAGGAAGTACTCGTGTTGCACCCGTCTTTTTCTTAATATTATTCGTGCATCCATTTATAGTCCACCATGTGATAAGAGTGTCATTACGAGCATCGTAAATAATAGAACAAGCAAAACAGAGGTGCGGCAGTCGGTCCGTTCATCTGGGCATGAATCGAGGTAATGGGGCATTTTGCTTGATATTACAACTAGAAGTAGAGGTGCGGTGTCCACACAGAGCGAAGCAAAATGATGGGAGGGGGGAGGGAGAGAGAAGGGGTATATGTATTTGAAGTGAGGAATAGGACGGGTCTGATCATACTAGCACTAATGCATCATATCCCATCATAATCTGCAGTAAAGCGTGTTTGGGCGAGAGTAATACTAGGATGAGTGACCTCCTGGGAAGTGCTTGTGTTGCACCCGTCTTTTTGTGGACCGGGCACCAAACATTACAGGCGACCGGAGCCATAGTCCGCTGGTTCATTTGTAAGCGTGAGTCCCCGCGCCGGGGCATTTTGCTTAATTTTTTTATGCACTCATTTATAATCCACCACGTGATAAAAGAGCCATTACGAGCATCTTACATAGTAGAACAACAAAAAAAAGGTGTGGTGGGTGGTCCTTTAATCTGGGCATAAATCGAGGTGCTGGGGCATTTTTCTTGATATTAGAACTAGAAACAGAGATGCAATGTGCGCGCACAGTGAAAAAAAATGATTGGAGAAGGGAGGAAAAGAGAAGGGGTATATGTATTTGCAATGCGAAATGGAAGGGGTGTGATCATTCCAGCACTAATGCACCAGATCCCATCAAACTATACAGTTAAGCATGCTTGGGCGAGAGTAGTACTAGGATCGGTAACCTCCTGAGAAGTCATCGTGTTGCACTGTCTTTTTGCAAACGGAGCGTAAAACGATACATGTGATCGGAGCCACAATTCGCTGGTGTGAGTTGCGTCGCCAGAAAATTTTGTTTACTATTTTTTCATGCATTCATTTATAGTCTACCACGTGATAAGAGTGTAATTGAGATATCTTAAGGTCATTCCTTTCAAGGGAATTAGTAGGTTCGGCAGGAGGAAAAAACTGAACTCCCGATTTATTGGATCTTTTGAAATCTTAGACAGGATTGGTACTGCTGCCTACGGACTAGCACTGCCTCCAGAGCTCTCTAAGGTCCACAATGTGTTCTATGTATCCATGCTACGTAAGTACAACCCGGACCCCTCTCATGTCTTGGCTCATGAACCGCTCCCACTCTAAGGGGACCTATCTTATGAGGAAGTCCTAGTCGGTATCACGGACCGAAAGAGAAGAATACTCCGCAACAAGAAAATATCATTTGTAAAGGTAGTGTGGCAGAACCACTCGCCAAGGGAGGCTACCTGAGAGCTAGAATCAGATTTTAGAGCCCAGTATCCCCATTTGTTCAACCAAGAGTAAGAGGCAAATTTGGGGGACCAAATTTCTTTAATGGAGGGGAGAGTTGTAACACCCAAAATTTGTATTTTTTATTAGAATTTTTGTTTAATTTTATTCTATTTTAATATTTAATTTATAAAGTTTTAATTTAATTTAATTTAATTTAATAGAAATAAAAATAATAATAATAATAAATTAGGAAAAAATTATTTTTAGAATTTAATTGAAATTGATTTTGAGAAAAAGGGGTGAAAATTTGGATTTTGGGGGTCTTTTTGAAAAGAAAATCAAAAATCAGGGGTCAAAACGCAATTTAAAAAAGTTGTGCCACGTCAGCAGCCTAGTCAGCATGCCTGGCCAACCAGAACACGCTGTGTGGCAAGGACGCTGACGCGGGAGGCCACGCGGGACAGAGCCATGTGGGCGATCCGCGTGCACGCGATTGAACGGTCCAGATCTCACATGTGCGGACGGCCCAGATCTCACGTGCACGGACGGTCCAGATCTCACGCGTGCAGACAGACTAGATTAAATCACGCACGGACGGCCCAGATCGCATCGCGATGGACGGTCCAGATTTATTTCCATTTTGAATCGCGATCGGACGGCCCAGATTAAATCGTGATGGACGGCTGAGATTAAAAGGGGAAGGTTATAAATAACCTCACCCACACCCAACCCCAAACCCTAGCCGCCATTACCCTCGCCGAAGAAGAAGAACCAGTCACCAGAGGAGCCGGCCGCCGCCGCACTGGAGGATTTTCTGACCTTCAAACGAGGTAAATTTTCTCCTATTGGCTCATTTTTCGATGCTGAATCTGCCTATGGCCAAATCGGAGCCAAACCACCAGCCAATCGGTCAAAAAACACAGCTGAAGTCCAGTGGCACCGCCGCGGCTTCCCTCGATTGTTGCCTCCGATGCGGTCCTTCCCGATTCCCATTCGATACAATTTTTACACCACTGTGATCACTGTCCTTTTTTTTACAGGTTGACCGGAGCAAACATCAAATTGCAACTCGCGCTGAAGAAGTCGCCGCACCCGAGAGCTCTACCACCGGTAAGTCTTAGTTTTTCATGATTGTTTGGCCCACCGAGGGCCCTAGAGTTGTTTTATCGCAGGAACCAGTGCAAGTTTGGCCCAATTCGGTCGAAAACGGCCAACCCGAGGTGGATCGCCGCTGCGGGCGGCGGAGTCGCCGTGCTAGAATTCTGATATTGCCGAAAGGGCCTTGGGTCTTATTTGGGGTTTTTTTTGGGACACGTGCAGGTACCGGAAGCGTGTTTTAGTTTTCGGGAGAAAATTCAGAGAATTTAGGGACTGCCCGTAAGCGCAGTGTAAAGTCGATTTCAGACCTTGAAACAAGTAAGGATATCTCACCCTATTTTCTATCACGGTATTAAAGTTCAATAAATGATAAAACAGTATTCCTAAAATTAATGGATGTGTATAATTGCTAATGGAGCCCGAATATGGTGTATTTGTCGGTCAGTTGTTGTTTGATCTATTTTACAGTTTTAAATACAGTGTGGTACTTGATGTGGCTATTTTATGGTTTCGTATGCATGAATTCCGATTTCATTTATTATGGTTTGAATTATGATGAACCCGGTGTTGTGTCGTCTTGCTTGGTGTTCATTATTGGTTTACATGTTCATGTTTGATTGGATAATTGAGACCAAGAAAAATGGAAAAAGGTATGTGGATTGATAAATGGATAATGTCGACAGCCTCACTAGATATCCTGGAAGATGGTGGATGGACCGGGTCTATAGGGAACCCTACCGGGAACGTGGTCTCTCATATCGGACTGGGTATAGAGACTTTATGTGTTTTGGCGCCCATACCGGACGGGGTATGGGACGGCCCGTTTCACCCTCATACCGGACGGGGGGTATTGAGGTTTATGGTTTTGGTGCCCATACCGGACGGGGTATGGGGATGGCCCTGGAATCAGGATATTAATGTTGATGGTTCACGTGTAGCGGGGACCCCCTATGGATTCCCATGGATACTAGTAGGCTGGTAAAAGAGGAGAATTGTTGTCTGATTATTGAAGTACAAAAGTATAACATGTGTTATGTTACAAAGTGTATATGATTTTATGATGGTTATAATGTTATTATTTTCATATGTTATTTTCATGAATCTCACCGAGGTAAGTGGATAGTAAAGGTTTTTATTATTAATAAATGAGTTTGTTATAAGTTATGCTCAATTGGTCATTTATGTTTTCTACCAACCTTTACTTCTGTGGCAGTGAGATACCAGCACTAATGCAACAGATTCTATCAGAATTTCGCAGTTAAGGGTGCTTGGGCGAGAGTAATACTAGGATGGGTGACCTCCTGCGAATTCCTTATATTTCACCCATTTTCTTGGAAAATCCTCGTGTTGCACCCATTTTTTTCATATGGATCGTTCGACGTTACGCGCGACGGGAACTATGGTCCGCTGGTTTATTCGCAAATGTGAGTCACGACGTTGGAACATTTTACTTGATATTAGAACGAGAAGCAAAGGTGCAGTGTGCACGCACAAGAAAACAAATGACGGGAGTGGGGATAGAAGGAGAAGGTTTGTATGTTTTTGAAGCGCGAAATGAAACAGGTGCAATCATACCAGCACTAATGCACCGGATCCCATCAGAACTCCACAGTTATGTTTGCTTGGGCGAGAGTAGTAGTGTATATATTTGCATCGCGAAATTAAACAGGTGCGATCATACCATCATTAATGCACCGGATCCCATCAGAACTCCGCAGTTAAGTGTGCTTCGGCGAAAGTAGTACTCGGATGGGTGACCATCTAGGAAGTCCTCGTGTTATACCAATTTTTTTTTAAAATGGGTCATTCGACGTTACGCACGACTGGAACTATGGTCCGCTGGTTTATACGCGAATGTGAGTCAAGAAGCAGGGGTATTTTAATCGATATTAGAACGAGAAGAAGAGGTGCATTGTAAACGCACAAGGAAACAAATGATGGGAGGGGGGGAGGGAAGGAGAATGAGTGTATGTATTTGCAGCACGAAATGAAACAAGTGCGATCATACAAGTACAAATGCACCGGATCCCATCAGAACTCCGCAGTTAAGTGTGCTTTGGCGAAAGTAGTACAAGGATGAGTTACCTCCTGGGAAGTTCTTGTGTTGCACCCATTTTTTTTAAGATGGGTCATTCGACGTTACGCGCGACTGGAACTATGGTCCGCTGGCTTATATGCAAATGAGAGTCAAGATGCAGGGGCATTTTAATTGATATTAGAATGAGAAGGACAGGTGAAGTGTGAATGCACAACGAAACAAATGACGGGAGGGGGAAGAAAGGAGAAGGAGTGTATATATTTGCAGCGCGAAATAAAACAGGTAAGATCATACCAGCACTAATGCACCGGATCCCATCAGAACTCCGTAATTAAGTGTGCTTGGGCGAGAGTAGTACTCGGATGGGTGATTTCTTGGGAAGTCCTCTTGTTGCACCAATGTTTTCTCATATGGGTCGTTCGACGTTACGCGTGAATGGAATTATGAATCACTGGTTCATTCGCAAAGGTGAGTCACGGTGCTGGGGCATTTTACTTGATATTAGAATGAGAAGGAGAGATGCAGAGTGCACGCACAAGGAAACAAATGACCGGAGGGGGGATGGAAGGAGAAAGAGTGTATGTATTTGCAGTGCAGAATGAAACATGAGCGATCATACCAGCACTAATGCAATGGATTCTATCAGAACTTTGCAATTAAGGGTGCTTGGGCGAGAGTAGTACTAGGATGGGTGACCTCCTATGGAGTCCTTATATTTCACTCATTTTCTTGGGAAGTCCTCGTGTTGCACCCATTTTTTTCAAATGGATTGTTCGACGTTACGCGCGACGAAAACTATGGTCTGCTGGTTTATTCGCAAATGTGAGTCACGATGTTGAGACATTTACTTGATATTAGAACGAGAAGCAGAGGTGCAGTGTGCATGCACAAGAAAACAAATGACGGGAGCGGGGATGGAAGGAGAAGGTTTGTATTTTTTGAAGCGCGAAATGAAACAGGTGCGATCATTCCAGAACTAATGCACCGGATCCCATCAGAACTCTGCAGTTATGCTTGCTTGGGCAAGAGTAGTAGTAGGATGGGTGACCTCCTGGGAAGTACTCGTGTTGCAGTAATTTTTTTATAGATGATTCTTTCGATGTTACGCGCGACTTGAATTATGGTCCGTAGGTTTATTCACAAATGTGAGTCACGGTGCCGTGGCATTTTACTTGATATTAGAACGAGAACGAGATGTGCAGTGTGCACGCACAAGGAAACAAATGACGGGAGGGGGAAGAAAGGAGAATGAGTGTTTGTATTTGCAGCACGAAATTAAACAGGTGCTATCATACCAGCACTAATGCACCGAATCCCATCAGAACTGCACAATTAAGTGTGCTTGGGCGAGAGTAGTACTCGGATGGGTGACCTCCCAGGAAGTTCTCGTGTTGCACCAATTTTTTTTCAGATGGGTCGCTCGACGTTCCGCACGACTGAAACTATGGTCCGCTGGTTTGTACGCAAATGTGAGTCAAGAAGCAGGGGCATTTTAATCCATATTAGAACGAGAAGGAGAGGTGCAATGTGAACGCACAAGGAAACAAATGATGGGATGGGGGAGGGAATGAGAAGGAGTGTATGTATTTGCAGCACGAAATAAAACAGGTGCGATCATAGAAGCACAAATGCACCGGATCCCATCAGAACTCCGCAGTTAAGTGTGCTTTGGCGAAAGTAGTACAAGGATGGGCTACTTCCTGGGAAGTTCTTGTGTTGCACCCATTTTTTTTCAAATGGGTCGTTCGACGTTACGCGCGACTGGAACTATGGTCCGCTGGTTTATACGCAAATGTGAGTCAAGACGCAGGGATATTTTAATTGATATTAGAACGAGAAGGATAGGTGAAGTGTGAACACACAAGGAAACAAATGACGGGAGGCGGAAGAAAAGAGAAGGAGTGTATATATTTGCAGCGCGAAATGAAACTGGTGCGATCATACCAACACTAATGCACCGGATCCCATCAGAACTCTGCAGTTAAGTGTGCTTAGGCGAGAGTAGTACTAGGATCGGTGACCTCCTGGGAAGTCCTCGTGTTGCACCCATTTTTTTTCAGATGGGTCATTCGACGTTACGCTCGAATGGAATTATGAACCGCTGGTTCATTTGCAAAGGTGAGTCACAATGCCGGGGCATTTTACTTGATATTAGAAGGAGAAGGAGAGATGCAGAGTGCACGCATAAGGAAACAAATGACTGGAGGGGGGATAGAAGGAGAAAGAGTGTATGTATTTGATGCACAAAATGAAACATGAGCGATCATACCAGCACTAATACAACGGATTCTATCAGAACTCCGCAGTTAAGGGTTCTTAGGCGAGAGTAGTACTAGGATGGGTGACCTCCTGCGAAGTCCTTATATTTCACCAATTTTCTTAGGAAGTCCTCGTGTTGCACCCATTTTTTTCAGATGGATCGTTCGACGTTACGCGCTATGGGAACTATGGTCTGCTAGTTTATTCGCAAATGTGAGTCACGACGTTGGGACATTTTACTTGATATTAGAACGAGAAGCAGAGGTACAGTGTGCATGCACAAGAAAATAAATGATGGGAGCGAGGATGGGAGGAGAAGGTTTGTATGTTTTTGGAGCGCGAAATGAAACAGGTGCGATTATACCAGCACTAATGCACCGAATCCCATCAGAACTCCGCAGTTATGTTTGTTTGGACGAGAGTAGTAGTGTATGTATTTGCATCGCAAAATTAAACAGGTACAATCATACCAGCACTAATGCACCGGATCACGTCAGAACTCCGCAGTTAAGTGTGCTTGGGCGAGAGTAGTACTCGGATGGGTGACCTCCTAGGAAGTCCTCGTGTTGCACTAATTTTTTTTCAGATGGGTCGTTCGACGTTACGCGCGGCTAGAACTATGGTCTGCTGGTTTATACACAAATGTGAGTCAAGAAGTAGGGGAATTTTAATCGATATTAGAACGAGAATGAGAGGTGCAGTGTGAACACACAAGGAAACAAATGATGGGTGGGGGGAGGGAAGGAGAAGGAGTGTATGTATTTGCAGCACGAAATGAAACGGATGCGATCATACAAGCACAAATGCACTGGATCAAATTAGAACTCCGCAGTTAAGTGTGCTTTGGCGAAAGTAGTACAAGGATGGGTTATCTCCTGGGAAGTTCTCGTATTCCACCCTTTTTTTTTTTCAGATGGGTAGTTCGACATTACGTGCGACTGGAACTATGGTCCACTGGTTTATTCGTAAATGTGAGTCACGACGTTGGGACATTTTACTTGATATTAGAACGAGAAGTAGAGGTGCAGTGTGCACGCACAAGAAAACAAATGACGGGAGCGGGGATGGAAGGAGAAGGTTTGTATGTTTTGGAAGTGCGAAATAAAACAGGTGCGATCATACCAGAACTAATGCACCGGATCCCATCAGAACTCCACAGTTATGTTTGCTTGGACGAGAGTAGTAGTAGGATGGTTGATCTCCTGGGAAGTACTCTGTTGCACCCATTTTTTTGCAGATGATTCTTTCGACGTTACGCGCGACTTGAATTATGATCCGCTGGTTTATTCGCAAATATGAGTCATGGCGTCGTGGCCTTTTACTTGATATTAGAACGAGAACGAGAGGTGCAGTGCGCACGCACAAGGAAATAAATGATGGGAGAGGGAAGAAAGGAGAAGGAGTGTATGTATTTGCAGCGCAAAATTAAACAGGTACTATCATACCAGCACTAATGCACCACGAGGACTTCATAGGAGGTCACCCATTCTAGTACTACTATTGCCCAAGCACACTTAACTGCGTAGTTATAATGGGATTCAGTGCAATAGTGCTGGTGTGATAGCACCTGTTTCATTCTGCGCTGCAAATACATACACTCCTTCTCCTTCCTTCCTCCCTCTTGTCATTTGTTTCCTTGTGCGTGCATAATGCACCTCTGCTTCTCATTCTCATATTAAGTAAAATGCCCGAGCGCCGTGATTCACATTTATGAATAAACTAGTAGACCATATTTCCAGTCGTGTGTAACGTCGAAGGACCCATCTGCAAAAAAAAAAAGGTGAAACATGAGGACTTCCAAGGAGGTCACCCATCCTAGTACTACTCTCACCCAAGCACACTTAACTGCGGAGTTCTGATGAGATCCGGTGCCTTAGTGCTGGTATGATCGCACCTGTTTCATTCCACGCTATAAATACTTACACTCCTTCTCCTTCCCTCCCCCTCCCGTCATTTGTTTCCTTGTGCGTGCACACTGTATCTCTTATACTCATTCTAATATCAAGTAAAATGCCCCGGTGACATAACTCATATTTGCGTATAAACCTGTGGACTATAGTTCCAGTCGCGCGTAACGTCAAACGATCCATCTGAAAAAAAAATTGGTGCAACACGAGAACTTCCCAAGAGGTCACCAATCCTAGTACTACTTTCGCCCAAGCATACTTAACTGCAGAGTTTTGATGGGATCCGGAGCATTAGTGCTGGTATAATCACACCTGTTTAATTTTGCGCTGTAAATACATACAGTCCTTCTCCTTTCTTCCCCCTCCCATCATCTGTTTCCTTGTGCGTGCGCACTGCACCTCTCGTTCTCGTTCTAATATCAAGTAAAATGCCAAAGCGCCGCGACTCATATTTGGGAATACACCAGCGGACCATAGTTCTAGTCACGCGTAACGTCGAAATAATCATCTGAAAAAAAATGGGTGCAACACGAGAACTTTCCTAGAGGTAACCCGTCTTTGTACTACTTTCACCAAAGCACACTTAACTGCGGAGTTCTGATGGGATCCGGTGCATTTGTGCTGGTATGATTGCACCTGCTTCATTTCGTGCTGCAAATACATACACTCCTTCTCCTTCCCTCCCCCCTCCCATCATTTATTTCCTTGTGCGTTCACATTGCACCTCTCCTTCTCATTCTAATATCAATTAAAATGTCTATGCGTCTTGACTCACATTTGTGTATAAACCAGCGGACTGTAGTTCCAATCGCGCGTAACGTCGAACGAACCATCTGAAAACAAATTGGTGCAACACGAGGACTTCCCAGAAGGTCATCCATCTGAGTACCACTCTTGCCCAAGCACACTTAACTGCAGAGTTCTGATGGGATCCAGTGGATTAGTGCTGGTATGATCACACCTATTTAATTTCGCGCTGCAAATACATACACTCCTCCTTTCTTCCCCATCCCGTCATTTGTTTCCTTGTGCGTGCGCACTGCACATCTCGTTCTCGTTCTAATATAGACTAAAATGTTACGGCGCCGTGACTCACATTTTCTAATAAACCAGTGGACCATAATTCAAGTCGCACATAACGTCGAAAGAATCATCTGCAAAAAATGGGTGCAACACGAGTACTTCCCAGGAAGTCACTCATCCTACTACTACTCTATCCCAAGCAAATATAACTGCGGAGTTCTGATGGGATCTGGTGCATTAGTGCTGGTATGATCACACCTGTTTCATTATGCTCTTCAAAAACATACAAACCTTCTCATTCCTTCCCCGCTCCCATCATTTATTTTCTTGTGCGTGCACACTGCATCTCTGCTTCTCGTTCTAATATCAAGTAAAATGTCCCAACGTCGTGACTCACATTTGCGAATAAATCAGCGAACCATAGTTTCTGTCGTGCGTAACGTCGAACAATCCATCTGAAAAAAATGGGTGCAACACGAGGACCACAGTTAAGTGTTATTGGGCAAGAGTAGTACTAGAATGGGTGACCTCCTAGGAAGTTCTCGTGTTGCACCTATTTTTTTCCAGATGGGTTGTTCGACGTTACGCACGACTGGAACTATGGTCCGTAATTAATTGTGTTTGGGCAGAGTAGTACTACGATGGGTGACCTCGTGGGAAGTTCTCATGTTGCACTTATTTTTTTACAGATGGGTCGCTCGACGTTATGCGCTACTGGAACTATGGTCCGCTGGTTTATTCGCAAATGTGAATCACAGAGCCGTGGCATTTTATTTGATATTAGAACGAGAAGGAAAGGTGCAGTGTGCACGCACAAGGAAACAAATGACAGGAGGGGGGAGGGAAGGAAAATGAGTGTATGTATTTGCAGCACGAATGAAACAGGTGCTATCACACCAGCACTAATGCACTGAATCCCATTAAAACTCCGCAGTTAAGTGTGCTTGGGCGATAGTAGTACTAGAATGGGTGACCTCCTATGAAGTCCTCGTTTTGCACCAATTTATTTATAGATGGGTCGTTCGATGTTACGCGCGACTAGAACTATGGTCTGCTGGTTTATTCGCAAATGTGAGTCATGTCGCTGGGGCATTTTACTTGATATTAGAATGAGTAGGAGAGATACAGTGTGCACGCATAAGGACACAAATGACGGGATGGGGAGGGAAGGAGAAGGAGTGTATATATTTGTAGCGCGGAATAAAACTGGTGCGATCATACCAGCACTAATGCACCGGATCCTATCATAACTCCGCAGTTAAGTGTTCTTGGGCAAGAGTAGTACTAAGATGGGTGACCTCCTAGAAAGTACTCGTGTTGCACCTGTCTTTTTCTTAATATTATTCATCCATCCATTTATAGTCCACTACGTGATAAGAGTGTCATTACGAGCATCGTAAATAATAGAACAAGCAAAACAGAGGTGTGGCGAGTGGTCCGTTCATCTGGGCGTGAATCGAGGCAACGGGGCATTTTGCTTGATATTAAAACTAGAAGTAGAGGTGCGGTGTCCACACAGATCGAAACAAATGATGGGAGGGGGGAGGGAGAAGGGGTATATGTATTTGTAGCGTAAAATAGAAGAGGTGCGATCATACTAGCACTAATGCACCGGTTCCCAACGAACTCCGTAGTTGAGCGTGTTTTGGCGAGAGTAGTACTAGGATGGGTGATCTTTTGGGAAGTCTTCGTGTTGCACCCGTCTTTTTACGGATGGGGTGTTAAACGTTATGCGCAATAGGAGCCGTAGTCCGCCGGCATGAGTCATGGCACCAGAATATTTTGCTCAATATTTTTTGTGCATTTATTTATAGTCCACCACATGATAAGAGTGTCAGTACAAACATCTTACATAGTAGAACAATGAAAAATGAGGTATGACAGGCGGTCTATTTATCTAGGCGTGAGTTGAGGTGCTCGGACATTTCGCTTGATATTAGAACTAGAAACAGAGGTGTAGTGTGCATGCACAGCGAAACAAATGATGGGAGGGGGGAGGGAAGGAGAAGGGGTATATGTATTTGCAGCACGAAATAGAAGGGGTGCGATAATAACAGCACTAATGCATCGAATCCTGTCGAACTCCGCAATTAAGCGTGCTCTGGTAAAAGCAGTATTAGGATGGGTGACCTCCTGCGAAGTCCTCACGTTTCACCCGTCTTTTTATGGACGGGGCGTTAAATATTACGCGTGACCGGAGCGACAGTCTGCCAATGTGAGTCGCGGCATTTGGACATTTTGCTTAATATTTTTCATACATTCATTTATATTCCATCACGAGATAAGAATGTCATTACGATTATCTTACATAGTAGAACAATAAAAATAGAGTTATGACGGGCGGTTTGTTCATCTAGGCATGAGTTGAGATGCCTTGGCATTTCACTTGATATTAGAACTAGAAACAGAGGTGTGGTGTGCGCGCATAACAAAATAAATGATGAGAGGGAAAAGGGAAGGAGAGGTGGTATATGTATTTGGAGCGCGGAATGAAAGATGTGCGATTATACCAGCACTAATGCATCAGATCCCATCGAACTTCGTAGTTAATCGTGCTTGGGCGAGAGTAGTACTAGGATGGGTGATCTCCTAGGAAGTTCTCATGTTGCATCCTTCTTTTTGTAGATGGGGCGTTAAATGTTACGCGGGACTAGAGCGACAGTCGCCGCTTAATTCGTAAACGTGAGTCACGGCGCCGAAGCATTTTGCTTAATATTATTCGTGCATTCAATATTAGCCCACTACGTGATAAGATTATTATTACGAGCATCTTACTTAGTAGAACAACAAAAAAGGAGGTGCGGCGAGTGTTCTGTTCATATAGACATGAGTCGAGGCACCGGGGCATTTCGCTCGATATTAGAACTAGAAGTAGAGGTGCGTTGCGCGCACAGCAAAACAAATGACGGGAAGGGAGAGGGAAGGAGAAGGGATATATGTCTTTGCGGCACAAATTAGAAGGGGTGCGATCATACCAGCACTAGTTCACGGGATCCATCAGAACTCTGCAGTTAAGCGTGCTTGGGCGTGAGTAGTTCTACGATGGGTGACCTCTTGGGAAGCACTCGTGTTGCACCTTTTTTTTTGCAGATGGGGAGTTAAATGTTACAGGGGACTGGAGCGACAGTTTGCCTGTTCATTTGCAAATGTTAGTCATAGTGCCGGGGCATTTTTTTTAATACTTTTCATGCATTCAATTAAAGCCCATCACGTGATGAGAGTGTCATTAGGAGCATCTTAAATAGTAGAACAACGAAAAATGAGGTGCGGCAGGCGATCCGTTCATATGGGCATGAGTCGAGGTGCTAGGGCATTTCGCTCGATATTAGAACTAGAAGTAGAGGTGAGTTGCATGCACAGCGAAACAAATGACGGGGAGGGAGAGGGAAGGAGAAGTGGTATATGTCTTTACGGTGCAAATTAGAAGGGTTGCGATCATACCAGCACTAGTTCACCGGATCCCATCAGAACTCTGTAGTCAAGCGTGCTTGGGCAAGAGTAGTAGTAGGATGGGTGACCTCTTAGGAAGTACTTGTGTTGCACCCTTCTTTTTATAGACGGGACATTAAATGTTACGCAGGACCAGAGAGACGGTCCGACGGTTCATTCACAAACGTGAGTCACGGCGCTAGGACATTTTGCTTAATATTTTTCGTGCATTCAATTAAAGCCCATCACGTGTTGAGAGTGTCATTGCGAGCATCTTACATAGTAGAACAATGAAAAAGGAGCTGCGGCAGGTGTTTCATATAGACATGAGTCGAGGCGCCGGGGCATTTCGCTCGATATTAGAACTAGAAGCAGAGGTGAGTTGCGCCCACAGCGAAATAAATGATGGGAAGGGAGAGGGAAGGGGAAGGGGTATATGTATTTGCGGCGCAAACCAAAACGATTGCGATCATACCAGCACTAGTTCACCGGATCCCATCAGAACTCCGCAATCAAGCGTTCTTGGGCGAGAGTAGTACTAGGATGTGTGGCCTTCTGGGAAGTACTCGTGTTCCACCATTCTTTCTACAGATGGGGCGTTAAATGTTACGCGGGAACGGAGCGACGGTCTGCTGGAGCATTTTGCTTAATATTTTTTGCACATTCAATTAAAACCAATCACGTGATAAGAGTGTCCTTGCGAGCACCTTATATAATATAACAACAAAAAATGAGGTGCGGTGGGCGATCCATTCATATGGGCATGAGTTAAGGCGCTGGGGCATTTCGCGTAACATTAGAACTAGAAGAAGAAGTGAGGTACGCGCACAGCGAATCAAACGACGGGAGGGGAGAGGGAAGGAGAAGGGGCATATGTATTTGCGGCGTAAACAAGAAAGGGTGCAATCATACTAGCACTAGTTCACCAGATTCCATCAGAACTCTGCAGTTATACGTGCTTGGGCGAGAGTAGTACTAGGATGGGTTACCTCCTAGGAAGCTCTCAGCTCTCGTGTTGCATCCTTCTTTTTTCAGACTGGGCGTTAAACGTTATGCGGGACTGGAGCGACGGTCCACCGGTTCATTCGTAAACGTGAGCCACGGTGTCAGAGCATTTTGTTTAATATTTTTCGCGCTTTCAATTAAAGCCCATCACGTGATAAGAGTGTCTGCGAGCATATTACATAGTAGAACAATAAAAAATGAGGTGCGGCACTATCCGTTCATATGGGCACAGGTCAAGGCGCCAGGGTATTTCGCTTGATATTAGAATTAGATGCAGAGGTGAGGTGCATGCACAGGGACCCAAATGACGGATGGGGAGAGGGAAGGAGAAGGGGTATATGTACTTACGGCGTAAACTAGAACTGGTGCGATCATACCAGCACTAGTTCATCGGATCCCATCTGAACTCCGTAGTTAAGTGTGCTTGGGCGAGAGTAGTACTGGGATAGGTGATCTCCTGGGAAGTTCTCGTGTTGTACCCTTTTTTTTGCAGACGGGGCGTTAAACATTCAACTGGACCAGAGCGATGGTCCACCGGTTCATTTGCAAACGTGAGTCATGGCACCGGAGCAGTTTTCTTAATATTTTTTTAGCATTCAATTAAAGCCCATCACATGATGAGACTGTAATTGCGAGCATCTTAAATAGTAGAACAACAAAAAACGAGAGGCGGCGGGCGATCTGTTCATATGGGCATGAGTCGAGATGGGTTGTTTGACGTTACGCACGATTGGAACTTTAGTCTGCTGGTTTATTCGCAAATGTAAGTCACGGTGTCGGGGTATTTTACTTGATATTAGAACGAGAAGAAGAGGTGCAGTGTGCACGCACAAGGAAATAAATGACGGGAGGGGGGAGGGAAGGAGAAGGAGTGTATGTATTTGCAGCGCAGAATGAAACAGGTGAGAAGGAGTGTATGTATTTGCAGCGCAGAATGAAACAGGTGCCATTATACCATCACTAATTCACCAGATCCCATCAGAACTCCGCAGTTAAATGGGCTTAGGCGAGTGTAGTACTAGAAGTTGTGACCTCCTGGGAAGTCCTTTTGTTGTACCTATTTTTTTCAGATGGGGCGTTCGACATTATGCACTACTGGAACTATGGTCTGCTGGTTTATTCGCAAATGTGAGTCACGACGCCGAAAAATTTTACTTAATATTAGAACGAGAAGGAGAGGTGCAGTGTGCACGCACAAGGAAACAAATGACAGGAGAGGGGAGGGAAGGAGAAGGAGTATATGTATTTGCAGCACGGAATGAAACAGGTGCGATCATACCAGCACTAATGCACCGGATCCCATCAGAACTCTACAGTTAAGTGTTTTTGGGCGAGAGTAGTATTAGAATCCTAGGAAGTACTCGTGTTGTACCCATTGTTTTGCAGATTGGTCGTTCGACCTTACGCGCGACTGGAACTATGGTCCGCTGGTTTATTTACAAATAAGAGTCATGGCGCCGGGGCATTTTACTAGATATGAGAACGAGAAGCAGAGGTGCAATGTGCACGTACAAGAAAACAAATGATGGGAGTGGAGAGAGAAGGAGAAAGAGTGCATGTATTTGCATCGCAGAAAGAAACAGGTGCCATTATACCAGCACTAATGCACCAAATCCCAATAGAACTCCGCAACTAAGTGTGCTTGGGCGAGAATAGTACTAGAACGGGTGACCTTCTGGGAAGTCCTCGTATTGCACTTATTTTTTTATAGATGGGTCGTTCAATGTTACGTGCGACTGAAACTTTGGTCTGCTGGTTTATTCGCAAATGTGAGTGATGACACCAGGGCATTTTACTTGATATTAGAATGAAAAGAAGAGGTACAGTGTGCACGCACAAGGAAACAAATGACGGGAGGGGGGAGGGAAGGAGAAGGAGTGTATGTATTTGCAGGGCGGAATAAAACAAGTGCGATCATACCAGCACTAATGCACCGAATCCAATCAGAAGTCTGCATTTAAGTGTGTTTGGGCGAGAGTAGTACTAGAATGGAAGATCTCCTGGGAAGTCCTCGTGTTGCACCGATTGTTTTTACAGATGGGTCGTTCGACGTTACACATGACTAGAAATATGGTCCACAGTTAAGTGTGTTTGGGCAGAGTAGTACTACAATGGATGACCTCCTGGGAAGTTCTCGTGTTGCACTTATTTTTTTACAGATGGGTCGTTCGATGTTACGCGCGACTGGAACTATGGTCCCTTGGTTTATTTGCAAATGTGAGTCACGGCACCGGGGCATTTTACTTGATACTAGAACGAGAATGAGAGGTGCAGTGTGCACGCACAAGGAAATAAATGACGGGAGGGGGAGGGAAGGAGAAGGAGTGTATGTATTTGCAGCGCGAAATAAAACAATTGCAATCATACCAGCATTAATGCACCGGATCCCATCAGAAGTCCGCAGTTAAGTGTGCTTGGGCAAGAGTAGTACTAGAATAGGTGACCTCCTGGGAAGTCCTCGTGTTGCACCTATTTTTTTTGCAGATGAGTCGTTCGACGTTACGCATGACAGGAACTATGCTCTGCAGTTAAGTGTGTTTGGGCAAAGTAGTACTACGATGGGTGACGTCCTAGGAAGTTCTCGTGTTGCACTTATTTTTTAACAGATGGGTCGTTCGACGTTACATGCGACTGGAACTATGGTCCGCTGGTTTATTTGCAAATGTGAGTCACGACGCTGGGGTATTTTACTTGATATTAGAACGAGAAGGAGAGGTGCAGTATGCACGCACATGGAAACAAATGACGAGAGGGGGGAGGGAAGGAGAAGGAGTGTATGTATTTGCAGCGCGGAATGAAACAAGTGCGATCATACCAGTACTAATGCACCGGATCCCATCAGAAGTCTGCAACTAAGTGTGTTTGGGCGAGAGTATTACTAGAATGGGAGATCTCCTGGGAAGTCCTCGTGTTGCACCTATTTTTTTTGCAGATAGGTCGTTCGACGTTACGCATGACTAGAAATATGGTCCACAGTTAAGTGTGTTTGGGCAGAGTAGTACTACAATGGGTGACCTCCCGGGAAGTTCTCGTGTTGCACTTATTTTTTTACAGATGGGTCGATCGACGTTACGCGCGATTGGAACTATGGTCCCTTGGTTTATTCGCAAATGTGAGTCACGGCACCGGGGCATTTTACTTGATATTAAAACGAGAATGAGAGTTGTAGTGTGCACGCGAAGGAAACAAACGACTCGAGGGGGGAGGGAAGGAGAAGGAGTGTATGTATTTGCAGCGTGGAATGAAACAAGTGGGATCATACCAGCACTAATGCATCGGATTCCATCAGAAGTCCGTAGTTAAGTATACTTGGGCGAGAGTAGTACTAGAATAGGTGACCTCATGGGAAGTTCTCGTGTTGCACCTATTTTTTTGCATATGGGTCGTTCGACGTTACGCACGACTGGAACTATGGTCCGCAGTTAAGTGTGCTTGGGCAGAGTAGTACTACGATGGGTGACCTCCTGGGAAGTTCTCATGTTCCACTTATTTTTTTACAGATGGGTCGTTCGACGTTACGCGCGACTGGAACTATGGTCCGCTGGTTTATTCGCAAATGTGAGTCATGGCCCCGGGGCATTTTACTTGATATTAGAACGAGAATGAGAGGTGCAGTGTTGCACGAACAAGAGAACAAATGACGGGAGGGGGAAGGGAAGGAAAAGGAGTGTATGTATTTGCAGCGCGGAATAAAACAAGTACGATCATACCAGAACTAATGCTCTGGATCCCATTAGAAGTCCACAATTAAGTTTGCTTGGGCAAGAGTAGTACTAGAATGGGTGACCTCCTGGGAAGTCCTCGTGTTGCACCTATTTTTTTGCAGATGGGTCGTTCGACGTTATGCATTACTGGAACTATGGTCCGCAGTTAAGTGTGCTTGGGTAGAGTAGTTCTACGTTGGGTGACCTCCTGAGAAGTTCTCGTGTTGCACTTATTTTTTTACAGATGGGTCGTTCGAAGTTAAGTGCGATTGAAACTATGGTCTGCTGGTTTATTCGCAAATGTGAGTCACGGCGCTGGAGAATTTTACTTGATATTAGAACGAGAAGGAGAGGTGCAGTGTGCACGCACAAGGAAACAAATGACGGGAAGGTGGAGGGAAGGAGAAGAAGTGTATGTTTTTACAGCGTGGAATGAAACAAGTGCGATCATACCAGCACTAATGCACTAGATCCCATCAAAAGTCCGTAGTTAAGTTTGCTTGGGCGAGAGTAGTACTAGAATAGGTGACCTCCTGGGAAGTCCTCGTGTTGCACCTATTTTTTTGCAGATGGGTCGTTCGACGTTACGCACGACTGGAACTATGGTCCGCTGGTTTATTCACAAAAAAGAGTCACGGTGCCGGGGCATTCGACGTTATGCACTACTGGAACTATGGTCCGCAGTTAAGTGTGCTTGGGTAGAGTAGTTCTACGATGGGTGACCTCCTGAGAAGTTCTCGTGTTGCACTTATTTTTTTACAGATGGGTCGTTCGAAGTTAAGTGCGATTGAAACTATGGTCTGCTGGTTTATTCGCAAATGTGAGTCACGGCGCTGGAGAATTTTACTTGATATTAGAACGAGAAACAAAGGTGCACTGTGCACGCACAGGGAAACAAATGACGGGAGGGGGGAGGGAAGGAGAAGGAGTGTATGTATTTGCATCGCAGAATGAAATAGGTGCCATTATACCAGCACTAATGCACCAGATCCCATCATAACTCCGCAGTTAAGTGTGCTTGGGCGAGAGTAGTACTAGAATGGGTGACCTCTTGGGAAGTCCTCGTGTTGCAACTATTTTTTTGCAGATGGGTCGTTCGATGTTACACACGACTGGAACTATGGTCCGCAGTTAAGTGTGCTTGGGCAGAGTAGTACTACGACAGGTAACCTCGTGGGAAGTTCTCGTGTTGCACTTATTTTTTTACAGATGGGTCGTTCGATGTTATGCGCGACTGGAACTATGGTCCGCTGGTTTATTCGCAAATGTAAGTCATAGTGCCGGGGCATTTTACTTGATATTAGAACGAGAAAGAGAGGCGCAGTGTGCACGTACAAAGAAACAAATGACTGGAGTGGGGAGGGAAGGAGATGGAATGTATGTATTTGCAGTGCAGAATGAAATACGTGTGATCATACCAGCACTAAATCATTGGATCCCATCAGAACTCCACAGTTAAGTGTGCTTGGGCGAGAGTAGTGTTAGGATGGGTGACCACCTGGAAAGTTTTCGTTTTTCACCCAATTTTTTACAGATGGGTCGTTCGACATTACAACATTAATGTACCGGATCCCATCATAACTCTGCAGTTAAGTGTGCTTGGGCGAGAGTAGTACTAGGATTAGTGACCTCTTGGGAAGTTCTCGTGTTGCACCTATTTTTTTGCAGATGGGCCGTTCAATGTTACGCGTGACTGGAACTATGGCCCGCTGGTTTATTCACAAATAAGAGCCACGGCGCCGGGGCATTTTATTAAAAGGAGAAGCAGAGGTGAAGTTGTGCACGCACAAGGAAACAAATGATGGGAGGGGGGAGGGAAGGAGATGGAGTGTATGTATTTGCAGCGCGGAATGAAACAGGTGCGATTAAACAAGCATTAATGCACTGGATACCATCAGAACTCTGCAGTCAAGTGTGCTTGGGTGAGAGTAGTACTAGGATGGGTGACCTCCTGGGAAGTTCTCGTGTTTCACCCATCTTTTTACAGATGGGTCCTTCGACGTTGCGTTCGACTGAAACTATGGTCCACTGGTTTATTCGCAAATGTGAGTGATGGCACCGGAGCATTTTACTTGATATTAGAATGAGAAGGAGAGGTGCAGTTTACACGCATAAGGAAACAAATGACGGGAGGAGGGAGGGAAGGAGAAGGAGTGTATGTATTTGCAGCGCGAAATGGAACATTTGCGATCATACCATCAGTAATTCACCGGATCAAATCAGAACTCCGGAGTTATGTGTGCTTGGGCGAGAGTAGTACTAGGATGGGTGACCTCATGGGAAGTCCTCGTGTTTCCCCTATTTTTTTACAAATGGGTCGTTCGACGTTACGCGTGACTGAAACTATGGTCCTGTGATTTATTCGCAAATGTGAGTGACAACGCCGGAGCATTTTACTTGATATTAGAACGAGATGGAGAGGTGCAGTTTGCACACACAATAAAAGAAATGACGGAAGAGGGGAGAGAAGGAGAAGGAGTTTATGTATTTGCAGCGCGGAATGAAACATTTGCGATCATACCATCACTAATTCACCTGATCAAATTAGAACTATGGAGTTAAGTGTGTTTGGGCAAGAGTAGTACTAGGATGAGTGACCTCCTAGGAAGTGCTTGTGTTGCACCCGTCTTTTTGCAGATAGGGCATCAAACGTTACACGCGATTGGAGCCATAGTCCGCTGGTTCATTTATCGGCGTGAATCGTCGTGCCGGGGCATTTTGCTTACTTTCTTTTATGCACTCATTTATAGTCCACCACGTGATAATAGAGTCATTACAAGCATCTTACACAGTAGAACAACGAAAAAAAAAAGGTGTGGCGGGTGGTCCTTTAATCTGGGCATAATTCGAGCGAACAAACCAGTGGACAATAGTTTCAGTCGCGCGTAACGTCGAAGGACCCATTTGCAAAAAAATGGGTGAAACATGAGGACTTCCCAAGAGGTCACCCATCCTAGTACTACTCTCGCCCAAGCATACTTAACTCTGGAGTTCTGATTTGATCCGGTGAATTAGTGATGGTATGATTTCAAATGTTTTATTCTGCACTGCAAATACAAACACTTATTCTCCTTCCTCCCCCCTCCCGTCATTTGTTTCCTTGGGCGTGCACACTGCACCTATCCTTCTCGTTCTAATATCAACTTAAATGCCCCGGCGCCGTGACTCACATTTGTGAAAAAATCAGTGGACCATAATTCTAGTCGCGCGTAACGTCGAATGACCCATCTACAAAAAAATGGGTGCAATACGAGGACTTCCAAGGAGGCCACCCATCCTAGTACTACTCTCACCCAAGCACACTTAACTGTAGAGTTCTGATGGGATCCGGTTCATTAGTACTGGTATGATCACACCTGTTTCATTTCGTGCTACAAATACATACACTCCATCTCCTTCCCTGCCCCTCCCGTCATTTGTTTCCTTGTGCGTGCACACTGCACCTCTCTTCTCGTTCTAATACCAAGTAAAATGCATCGGCGCCGTGACTCACATTTGCGAATAAACCAGCGGACCATAGTTCCAGTCGCGCGTAACGTCGAACGCCCCATTTGAAAAAAATAGGTGCAACATAAGGACTTCCCATGAGGTCACCACTTATAGTACTATACTCGCCCAAACACTTTTAACTGCGGATTCGTGATGAAATCTGGAGAATTAGTGATGGTATAATGGTACTTGTTTCATTCTGTGCTTCAAATACATACACTCCTTCTTCTTCCCTCGCCCCTCCCGTCATTTGTTTCCTTGTGCGTCCACACTGCACCTCTCCTTCTCGTTCTAATATCAAGTAAAATGTCCCGGCGTCGTGACTCACATTTATGAATAAACCAGCAGACCATAGTTTCAGTCGCGTGTAACGTCGAACGACCCATCTCAACTCATGCAATATGCACTGATCGCCCGCCGCCTCTCATTTTTTGTTCTACTATTTAAGATTCTCGCAATTACACTCTCATCACGTGATAAGCTTTAATTGAATGCTGAAAATATATTAAGAAAAATGCTCTGGAGCCGTGACTCATGTTTGCAAATGAACTGGCTGACGCCCCATCTGCAAAAAGAAGGGTGTAACACGAGCACTTCCCTGGGGGTCACCACTTCTAGTACTACATTCGCCCAAGCACATTTAACTGCTAAGTTGTGATGGGATCCAGTGTAATTAGTGATGGTATAATGGCACCTGTTTCATTATGCACTCCAAATACATACACTCCTTCTCCTTCCCTCCCCCTTTCCGTCATTTGTTTCCTTGTGCGTGGACACTGCACCTCTCTTTCTCATTCTAATATCAAGTAAAATACCCCAGCATCGTGACTCACATTTGCAAATAAACCAGCGAACCATAGTTCCAATTGTGCGTAACGTCGAACGACCCTTTTCGACTCCTGCCCAAATGAACAGATCTCCCACCGCCTCTCGTTTTTTGTTATTTTACTATTTAAGATGCTCGCAATGACACTCTCATCACGTGATGGGCTTTAATTGAATACTGGAAATATATTAAGAAAAATACTCCGGTGCCGTGACTCACATTTGCAAATGAATCGGCGGACCATCGCTCCGGTCCAGTTGAATGTTTAACACCCCATCTGCAAAAAAATGGGTAAAACAAGAGGACTTCCCAAGAGGACACCCATCCTAGTACTACTCTCACCCAAGCACACTTAACTCTGGAGTTCTGATTTGATCTGGTGAATTAGTGATGGTATGATTGCAAATGTTTCATTCTGCACTGCAAATACATATACTTCTTCTCCTTCCCTCCCCCCTCCCGTCATTTGTTTCCTTCTGCGTGCACACTGCACCTATCCTTCTCGTTCTAATATCAAGTAAAACTTCCCAGCTCAGTGACTCACATTTGTGAATAAACCAGTGGACCATGGTTCCAGTCGCGTGTAATGTTGAGTAACCCATCTGCAAAAAAATGAGTGCAACATGAGTACTTCCTAGGAGGTCACCCATTCTTATTCTACTCTCGCCCAAGTACACTTGACTGCGGAGTTCTGACGGGATCCGGTGTATTAGTGCTGGTATGATTGCACCTGTTTCATTCTACACTGCAAATACATACACTCCTTCTCCTTCCCTCCCCCCTCCCAAAATTTGTTTCCTTGTGCGTGCACACTGCACCTCTCCTTCTCGTTCTAAAATCAAGTAAAATGCCTCGGTGCCGTGATTCACATTTGCGAATAAACTAGCGGACCATAGTTCTAGTCGCACGTAACATCGAATGCCCCATCTGAAAAAAATAGGAGCAACATAAGAACTTCCGAGGAGGTCACCACTTCTAGTACTACACTTGCTCAAGAACATTTAACTGCGGAGTTCAGATGGGATCCGGTGAATTAATGATAGTATAATGGCACCTGTTTCATTCTTCGCTTGAAATATATACACTCCTTCTCCTTCCCTCCCCCCTCCCATCATTTGTTTCCTTGTGCATGCAAACTGCACTTATGCTTCTCGTTCTAATATCAAGTAAAATTCTCCTGGCGCCGTGATTCACATTTGTGAATAAATTAGCGAACCATACTTCCAGTCACGGGTAACGTTGAACGACCCATCTACAAAAAAATTAGTGCAACACGCTAACTTCCCAGGAGGTCGCCAATCCTAGTACTACTCTTTCTCAAGCACACTTAACTACGGAGTTCTAATGGGATCTGGTGCATTAGTGCTGGTATGATCGCACCTGTTTCATTCTGCGCTGCAAATACATACACTCCTTCTCCTTCCCTCCCCCCTCCCAAAATTTGTTTCCTTGTGTGTGCACACTGCACCTCTCATTCTCATTCTAATATCAAGTAAAATGCTTCGGTGCCGTGATTCACATTTGCGAATAAACTAGCGGACCATAGTTCCAGTCGCACGTAACGTCGAACGCCCCATCTGAAAAAATAGGTGCAACACAAGGACTTCCGAGGAGGTCACCAATTCTAGTACTACACTCGCCCAAGCACATTTAACTGCGGAGTTCAGATGGGATCCGATGAATTAATGATGGTATAATGGCACCTATTTCATTATGCACTTCAAAGACATACACTCCTTCTCCTTCCCTCCCCCCTCCCGTCATTTGTTTCCTTGTGGGTGCACACTGCACCTCTCCTTCTCGTTCAAATGTCAAGTAAAATGCCTCGGCGCCATGACTCACATATGCGAATAAACCAGCAGACTATAGTTTTAGTCGCGCGTAACGTCGAACGACCCATCTCGACTCATGCCCATATGAATGGATCGCCCACCGCCTCTCGTTTTTTGTTGTTATACTATTTAAGATGCTCGCAATGGCTCTCTCATCATGTGATGGGCTTTAATTGAATGCTGAAAAAATATTAAGACAAATGCTCCGGTGCGGTGACTCACGTTTGTAAATGAACTGGCGGACCATCGCTCTGGTCCAATTGAATGTTTAACGCCCTGTCTGCCAAAAAAAGGGTGCAACATGAGAACTTCCCAGGAGATCGCCCATCCTAGTACTACTCTCGCCCAAGCATGCTTAACTACGGAGTTCAGATGGGATCTGGTGAACTAGTGCTGGTATGATCGCACCCGTTCTAGTTTGCGCCACAAGTACATATACCCCTTCTCCTTCCCTCTCCCCTCCCATCATTTGTTTCGCTGTGCGCGCACCTCACCTCTGCATCTAATTCTAATATCAAGCGAAATACTCCGGCGCCTCAACCTGTGCCCATATGAACGGATAACGTCGTACCTCGTTTTTTATTGTTCTACTATGTAATATGCTAGCAGATACTCTTATCATGTGATGGGTTTTAATTGAATGCGCGAAAAATATTAAACGAAATGCCCCAGCACCGTGACTCACGTTTGTGAATAAACCAGTGGACCATCGCTCCGATCTAACTTAATGTTTAACGCCCAGTCTGAAAAAAGAAGGATACAACACGAGAGCCGAGAGCTTCTCAGGAGGTAATCCATCCTAGTACTACTCTCGCCCAACCACGCATAACTGCAGAGTTCTGATGGGATCCGGTGAACTAGTGCTGGTATGATCGCACCCTTTCTTCTTTGCGCCGCAAATACATATGCCCCTTCTCCTTTCCTCTCCCCTCCTGTCATTTGATTCGCTGTGTGCGCACCTCACCTATTCTTCTAGTTCTAATATTAAGCGAAATGCCCCGGCGCCTCAACTCATGCCCATATGAATAGATTGCCCACCGCACCTCTTTTTTTGTTGTTATATTATGTAAGGTGCTCGCAATGACACTCTTATCACGTGATTGGTTTTAATTGAATGTGCAAAAAATATTAAGCAAAATGCCCCAGCGAACCGTCGCTCCGGTCTCACGTAACATTTAACGCCCCATCTATAAAAAGAAGGGTGCAACACGAGCACTTCCCAGAAGGTCACGCATCCTAGTACTACTCTCGCCCAAGAACGCTTGACTGCGGAGTTCTGATGGGATCCGGTGAACTAGTGCTGGTATGATCGCAATTGTTTTGGTTTGCACCGCAAATACATAAACCTCTTCCCCTTCCCTCTCCCTTCCCATCATTTATTTCGCTGTGGGCGCAACTCACCTCTGTTTCTAGTTCTAATATCGAGCGAAATGTCCCGGCGCCTCGACCCATGTCTATATGAAACAGCAGCCGCACCTCCTTTTTCATTCTTCTACTATGTAAAATGCTCGCAATGACACTCTTAATACGTGATGGGCTTTAATTGAATGCACAAAAAATATTAAGCAAAATGTCCCTACGCTGTGACTCACGTTTGTGAATGAACTGCCAGACCATCGCTCTGGTCTCACGTAACATTTAATGCCCCGTCTACAAAAAGAAAGGTGCAACACAAGTACTTCCCAAGAGGTCACCCATCCTACAACTACTCTCGCCCAAGCATGCTTGACTGCGGAGTTATGATGGGATCCGGTGATCTAGTGCTGGTATGATCGCACCCCTTCTAATTTGCACCGTAAAGACATATACCACTTCTCCTTCCCTCTTCCGTCCCGTCATTTGTTTCGTTGTGCGCGCAACTCACCTCTGCTCTAATTCTAATATCGAGCGAAATTTCTTAGCACCTTAACTCATGCCCATATGAACAGATCGCCTGTCGCACCTAATTTTTTGTTGTTTTACTATTTAAGATGCTCGCAATGATACTCTCATCACGTGAAGGGCTTTAATTGAATGCACGAAAAGTATTAAGAAAAATGCCCCGGCACCGTGACTCACATTTGCGAATGAACAGACAGACTGTTGCTCCAGTCCTGCGTAACATTTAACGCCCTGTCTGTAAAAAAAAAGGGTGCAACACTCTCGCCTAAGCACGCTTAACTGCAGAGTTCTGATGGATCCCGTGAACTAGTGCTGGTATGATCGCACCCCTTCTAATTTGTGCCGTAAAGATATATATCCCTTCTCCTTCCCTCTATCTTCTCGTCATTTGTTTCGCTGTGCGTGTAACGTACCTCTTCTTCTACTTCTAATATCGAGCGAAATGCCCCGGTGCCTTAACTCATGTCTATATGAACATAACACCCGCCGCACCTCTTTTTTGTTGTTCTACTATGTAAAATGCTCGTAATAATAATCTTATCACGTGGTGGGCTATAATTGAATGCACGAATAATATTAAGCAAAATGCTTCGACGCTGTGACTCACATTTTTCGAATTAACCGGCGACTGTCGCTCTAGTCCCGCGTAACATTGAATGCCCAATCTGCAAAAAAAAGGGTGCAATATGAGAACTTCCTAGGAGATCACCCATCCTAGTACTACTATCTTCCAAGCATGATTAACTACGAAGTTCGATGGGATCCGATGCATTAGTGCTGGTATGATGGCACCCCTCCCATTTTGCGCTGCAAATACATGTACCACTTCTCCTTTCCTCTCCCATCTCATCATTTATTTTGTTGTGCGCGCACACCGCACCTCTGTTTCTAGTTCTAATATCAAGCGAGATGCCAAGGCATCTCGACTCATGCCCAGATGAACAGACCGCCCACCACAACTCTATTTTCATTGTTCTACTATGTAAGATAATCGTAATGACATTCTTATCTTGTGATGGACTATAAATGAATGCATGAAAAATATTAAGCAAAATGTCCAAATATCGTGACTCACACTAGCAGATTGTCGCTCCGGTCATGCGTAACATTTAAAGTCCCGTCCATAAAAAGACGGGTGGAACACGAGGACTTCATAGGAGGTCACCCATCCTAATACTGCTTTCACCAGAACACACTTAACTGTGGAGTTCGACAGGATCTGATGCATTAGTGTTTGTTTGATCGCACCCCTTCTATTTCATGCTGCAAATACATATACCCCTTCTCTTTTCCTCCCACCTCCCGTCATTTGTTTCACTGTGCATGCACACTACACCTCTGTTTCTAGTTCTAATATCAAGCGAAATGTTTGGGCACCTCGACTCACGCCTAGATAAACAGACCGCCTATCGTACCTCGTTTTTTATTGTTCTACTATGTAAGATGCTCGTAATGACACTCTTATCATGTGGTGGACTACAAATTAATGCATGAAAAATATTAAGCAAAATATTCTGGCACCACGACTCATGCCGGCAGACTATGGCTCCTATTGCGCATAAAGTTTAAAGCCCCATCTGTAAAAAGAGGGGCGCAACACGAGGACTTCCCAAAAGATCCCCATCCTAGTACTACTCTCGCCAAAGCACGCTCAACTACGGAGTACGATGGGATCCAGTGCATTAGTGCTAATATGATCGCACCTCTTCTATTTTATGCTACAAATACATATACCCCTTCTCCCTCCCTCCCCCCTATTATTTGTTTCGCTATGCGTGAACACTGCACCTCTGCTTATAGTTCTAATGTAGAGAAAAATGCTCCGGTGCCTCGACTCACGCCCAGATGAACGGACTACCCACTGCACCTCGTTTTTCGTTATTCTACTATGCAAGATGCTCGTAATGACACTCTTATCACGTGACGAACTATAAATGAATACACGAAAAATATTGAGAAAAATGTCTTGGCGTTGCGACTCACTACGAGTGAGAAAGGCTTTGATCGCGCATAATGTTTAACGTCCCGTCATCAAAAAAATGAGTGGAACATGATAACTTTCCAAGATGTCACCAATCCTAGTATTACTTCCGCCCAAACACATTTAACTACGAAATTCGATGGGATCCAGTGCATTAGTGCAAGTATGATCGCACCCCTTCAATTCCACGCTGCAAGTACATATACCCCTTCTCTTTCCCTCACCCCTTCAATTCCGTGCACACACACCACACCTCTGTTTCTATTTCTAATATCAAGCGAAATACCCCGACACCTCGACTAACACCCAGATGAATGGATCGCACGCCGTACCTCATTTTTTATTGTTATACTATGTAAGATACTCGTAATGACACTCTTATCAAGTGGTGGACTATAAATGAACGCACGAAAAATGTTAAGCAAAATTTTCAGGCCCCGTGACTCACACCGACAGACTGTTGCTCCGATCGCAATTAACGTTTAACACCCCGTCTACAAAAAAATTGGTTCAACATGAGGACTTTCCAGTTGGTCACCCATCCTAGAACTAATCTCGCCCAAGCACGCTTGACTACAGAGTTCTGATGGGATCCTGTGCATTAGTGTTTGTATGATCGCAACTGTCCCATTTCCCACTGCAAATACATATAGCCCTTCTCCTTCCCTTCCCCCTCCCATCATTTATTTCGTTGTGTGGGCATACTGCATCTCTGCTTCTAATTCTAATATAGAGCAAAATGCCATGTCGCTTCGACTCACGCCTAGAAGAACGGAGGCCCCTTCCGCCTCCTTTTTTGTTGTTCTACTTTGTAAGACTCTTATCATGTGGTGGACTACAAATAAGTGCACGTAAAATATTAAGCAAAATGTTTCAACGTCGCAACTCATGACGGCGGACTGTGGCTCCGATCGCGTGTAACGTTTGACGCCCCGTCTTCAAAAAGATGGGTGCAACAAGAGAACTTCCCAGGAGGTCACCCATCCTAGTACTACTCTCACCCAAGCATGCGTAACTACGAAGTTCGATGGGCTCTGGTGTATTAATGCTAGTATGATTGCACCTCTTCCATTCCGCGCTGCAAATACATATACCTCTTCTTCTTCCCTCCCCCCACCTATCATTTTTTTCGCTGTACGCGCACACCGCACCTCTGTTTATATTTATAATATCAAATTAAATGCCTCGGCATCTCGACTGATGCTGGAAGAAAGGACCGCCCGCCGTATCTCATTTTTCTTTATTCTACTATGTAAGATGCTTGTAATGACAATCTTATCACGTGGTAGACTATAAATGAATGCATGAAAAAATAGTAAGCAAAATTTTCTGGCGACAAGACTCACGCCAGCGGATTGTGGCTCCGATAACATACATCATTTTACGCCCCGTTTGTAAAAAGATAGTGCAACACGAAGACTTCTCAGGAGGTTACCAATCCTAGTACTACTCTCACCCAAGCATGCTTAACTGCATAGTTCGATGGGAGACGGTGCATTAGTGCTGGTATGATCGCACCCCTTTCATTATGCATTGCAAATGCATGTACCCCTTCTCCTTTCCTCCCTTCTCTCGTCATTGTTTTCGTTGTGCGCGCACACAGCATCTCTGTTTCTAGTTCTAATATCAAGCAAAATGCCCCAGCACCTCGACTTATGCCCAGATTAAAGGACCACCCGCCACACCTTTCTTTTTCAATGTTCTACTATGTAAGATGCTCGTAATGACTCTCTTATCACGTGGTGGACTATAAATGAGTACACAAAAAAAGTAAGCAAAATGCCCTGGTGCGGCGACTCATGCTAATAAATGAACCAGCGGACTATGGCTCCGGTCGCACGTAACATTTGATGCCTTATCCGCAAAAAGACGGGCACAACACAAGAACTTCCCAAGAGGTCACTCATCCTAGTATTACTCTCGAACAAACACGCTTAACTACAGATTATGATGGGATACGATGCATTATTGCTAGTATGACCCATCCGTCCTATTCCTCACTTCAAATACATATACCCCTTTTCTTTCCCTCCCCGCTCCCATCAGTTGTTTCGCTTTCTATGGACACCGCACCTCTACTTCTAGTTGTAATATCAAGTAAAATGGCCCGTTGCCTCGACTCACGCCCAGAATAATGGACCGCCCGCCGCACCTCTATTTTGCTTGTTCTATTATTTACGGTACTCGTAATGACACTCTTATCACGTGGTAGATTATAAATGGACGCACGAAAAATATTAAGAAATAGACAAGTGCAACACGAGGACTTCCATGGAGGTCACCCATCCTAGTACTACTCTCGCCCAAGAACACTTAACTGTGGAGTTCTGATGGGATTCGGTGCATTAGTGCTGGTATGATCGCACCAGTTTCATTCCGTGCTGCAAATACATACACTCATTCTCTTTTCCTCCCCTCTCCCATCATTTGTTTCCTTGTGCGTGCAAACTGCACCTCTCCTTCTCCTTCTAATATCAAGTAAAATGCCTTGGCACCGTGACTCACATTTACAAATAAACCAATTGACAATAGTTTCAGTCACGTGTAACGTCGAACGACTCATCTGCAAAAAAAAGAGTGTAACAAGAGGACTTCCCAAGAGGTCGCCCATCTTAGTAGTACTCTCGCCCAAGCACAATTAACTGCGGAGTTCTGATGGGATCTAGTGCATTAGTGCTGGTATGATCGCAGTTGTTTCATTCCGCGCTACAAATTCATACACTCATTCTCATTCCCTCCCCCCTCCTATCATTTGTTTCCTTGTGCGTGCACACTGCACCTCCCTTGTCGTTCTAATATCAAGTAAAATGTCGCGGCGCTGTAACTCACATTTGCGAATAAACTAGCGGACCATACTTCCAGTCGCGCGTAACGTCGAACGGCCTATTTGCAAAAAAATGGGTGCAACATGAGTACTTCTAAGGAGGTCACCCATCTTAGTACTACCTTGCCCAACCACATTTAACTGCGGAGTTCTGATGGGATCCGGTGCATTAGTGCTAGTATGATCGCACTTATTTGATTCCGTGCTGCAAATACATACACTCATTCTCATTCCCTCCCCCCTCCCGTCATTTGTTTCCTTGTGCATGCACACTGCAACTCTTTTTCTCGTTCTAATATCAAGTAAAATGTCCCGGCACCACGACTCACATTTACGAATAAACCAGCAGACCATAATTCTAGTCATGCATAACATCGAACGACTCATCTGTATAAAAAAATGTGTGCAACACGAGTACTTCTAAGGAGGTCACCCATCTTAGTACTACTCTCGCTCAAGCACATTTAACTGCAGAGTTCTGATGGGATCCGGTGCATTAGTGTTGGTACGATCGCACCTGATTCATTCTGCGTTGCAAATATATACCCTCCTTCTCCTTCCCTCCCCCCTCCCGTCATTTGTTTCCTTGTGCGTGAACACTGCACCTCTTCTTCTAGTTCTAATATCAAGTAAAATTCCCTGGCGCCTTGGCTCACATTTGCGAATAATCCAGCAGACATAGTTCCAATCGCACGTAACGTCGAGCGACCCATCTGAAAAAAAATGGGTGCAACACGAGGACTTGCCAGTAGGTCACCCATCCTAGTACTACTCTCGCCCTAGCAAACTTAACTGCGGAGTTTTGATGGAATCTAGTGCATTAGTGCTGGTATGATCGCGCCTGTTTTATTCCGCGATGCAAATATACTCATTAACAAACGTGAGTCACAGCGCCGCAGCATTTTGCTTAATATTTTTTGTGCATTCAATTAAAGTCCATCTCGTGATAAGAATGTCATTGCAAGCATCCTAAATAGAAGAACAATGAAAAATGAGGTGCGGCGAGTGATCCGTTTAAATGGGCATGAATCGAGGCGCCGGGGCATTTCACTTGATATTAGAACTAGAAGTAGAGGTGAGGTACACGCATAGCGAAACAAATGATGGGAGGGGAAAGGGAAGGAGAAGGCAAATATTTATTTGCATCGCAAAAAGAAAAGAGTGCGATCATACCAGCACTACTTCACCAGATCCCATTAGAACTCCGCAGCTAATCGTGTTTGGGCGAGAGTAGTACTAGGATGGGTGACCTCCTGGAAAGTTCTCGTCTTGCACCCTTCTTTTTACAAACAGAGCATTAAACGTTAAGTGGGACCGGAGCGACTGTGCGGGGTGCGCGCACAACGAAAAAAATAATGGGAGGGGGGAGGGAAGGAGAAGGGGTAGATTTACTTACAGCACGAAATGGAATAGGTGCGATCATACTAGCACTAATTCGCTGGATCCCATCAGAACTCCACAGTTAAGCATTTTTGGGTGAGAGTAGTACTAGGATAGGTGACCTCTTGGGAAGTCCTCGTGTTGCACCCTTCTTTATGTAGACAGGGCATTAAACATTACGCAAGACCGGGGCGACAGTCCACCGGTTCATTCGCAAACGTGAGTCACAATGCTGGAGCATTTTGCTTAATATTTTTTGCGCATTCAATTAAAGCCCATCACGTTATAAGAGTTTTATTACAAGCATCTTACATAGTTGAACAACGAAAACAAAGGTGCGGCGGGCGATCCGTTCATATGGGCATGAGTCGAGACACCGGGGTATTTTGCTTGATATTAGTATTAGAAGCAAAGGTGAAGTGCGCGCACAACGAAACAAATGACAGGAGGGGAGAGGGAAGAAGGGGTATAGGTATTTAGCGCACGAATTAGAGTGGCTATGATCATACTAGCATTAGTTCACCAGATCCCATCAGAACTCCACAGTTATGCGTTCGTGGGCGAGAGTAATACTAGGATGGGTGACCTCTTGGGAAGCCCTCGTGTTGCATCCTTCTTTTTATAAATAGGGATTAAACGTTACGCAGGACCGGAGTGACGGTCCACCGGTTCATTCACAAACGTGAGTCATGGCACCGAGATATTTTTTTTAATATTTTTCGTGCATTGGATTGAAACCCATCATGTGATAAGAGTGTCTTTATGGGCATCTTACATAGTAGAACAACAAAAAATGAGGTGTGACCGGCGTTTCGTTCATATGGGCATGATTTGAGGCGCTTGGGAATTTCGCTTGATATTAGAATTAAAAGTAGAGGTGAAGTGCGTGCACAACGAAACCAATGACAGGAGGGGAGAGAGAAGGAGAAGGGGTATAGGTATTTGGGGCACGAACTAGAGTGGCTGCAATCATACTAGCATTAGTTCACCAGATCCCATCAGAACTCCGCAATTAAGTGTGCTTGTGTTAAAGTAGTTCTAAGATAGGTGACCTTTTGGGAAGTGCTCATGTTGAACCCTTCTTTTTGCAGACGGGGCATTAAACGTTACGAGGGACCAAAACAATGGTTCGCCGGTTCATTCGTAAATATGAGTCATGGCGCTGGAGCATTTTGCTTAATATTTTTCGTGTATTCAATTAAAGCCCATCACGTGATGAGAGTGTCATTAGAGCATCTTATATAGTAGAACAACGAAACACGAGATGCAGCGCGATCCGTTCATATGGGTGTGAGTCGAGGTGCCGGGACATTTTACTTGATATTAGAACTAGAAGCAGAGGTGAGGTATGTGGATAGCGAAACAAAGGATGAAAGGGGAGAGGGAAAGAGAAGGGGTATATGTACTTGCGGTGTAAATTAGAATTGGTGCAATCATACCAGCACTAGTTCCTCGGATCCCATAAGAACTCCATAGTTAAGCGTGCTTGGGCGAGAGTAGCACTAGGATGGGTGACCTCCTTGTAAGTCTTCGTGTTGCACCCTTCTTTTTGTAGACGGGGCATTAAACTTTACGTGGGACTAGAGCGACGGTCCGACGGTTCATTTGCAAACGTGAGTCACGGCACCAGGGCACTTTGCTCAATATTTTTCGCGCATTCAATTAAAGTCCATTACATGATAAGAGTGTCATTGCGAGTATCTTACATAGTATAACAATAAAAATTGAGATGCGGCGGGCGATCCTTTCATATGGGCATGAGTCGAGGCGTGGGGCATTTCGCATGATATTAGAACTAGAAGAAGAGGTGAGGTGAGTGTACAGCGAAACAAATGATGAGAAGGGGAGAGGGAAGGAGAAGGGGTATATGTCTTTGCAGTGCAAATTAGAATGGGAGCGATCATACCAGCTCTAGTTCACTGGATCCCATCAGAACTCCGCAGTTAAGTGTGCTTGGGCGAGAGTAAAACTAGGATGGTTGACCTCCTAAGAAGTTATCGTGTTGCACCTTTCTTTTTGCAGGCGGGGCGTTAGACGTTACGTGTGACTGGAGGGATAGTCCTCAAGTTCATTCGCAAACGTGAGTCACGGCGCCTGAACATTTTGCTTAATATTTTTCGTGCATTCAATTAAAGCCCATCAGATTATAAGATTGTCATTATGAGTATCTTACATAGTAGAAAAATAAAAAATGAGGTGCGGCGGATGATCCGTTCCTACGGGCATGAGTCGAGGCACCGAGGTATTTTGCTGGATATTAGAACTAGAAGTCGAAGTGAGGTGCGCGCGCATAGTGAAACAAATGACGGGAGGGGGGAGGGAAGGAGAAGGGATATATGTACTTGCGGTGCAAACAAGAATAAGTGCGATTATACCAGCACTAGTTCACCGGATCCCATCAGAACTCCGCAGTTAAGCGTGCTTGGGCGAGAGTAGTACTAGGATGGGTGATCTCCTTAGATGATCTCATGTTCCACCCTTCTTTTTGCAGATGGAGCATTAAACGTTATAAGGGACAAAAGCGACGGTCTGTCGATTCATTCGCAAATGTGAGTCATGGCGACGGGGCATTTTGCTTAAAAAATTTTTGCGCATTCAATTAAAGCCTATCACGTGAAAGAAAGTGTCATTGTGAGCATGTTACATAGTAGAACAATGAAAAACAAGGTGCGGCAGGCGTTCCGTTCATATGGCCATGAATCGAGGCGCTGGGGCATTTCGCTAGATATTAGAACTAGAAGCAGAGGTGAGGTGCCCACACAACGAACCAAATGACGGGAAGGGAGAGGGAAGGAGAAGGGGTATATGTCTTTGCGGAGCAAACTAGAAGGAGTGCGATCATACCAGCACTAGTTCACCAGATCCCATTAGAACTCTGCAGTTAAACGTGCTTGGACGAGAGTAATACTAGGATGGGTGACCTCTTCAAAAGTACTCGTGTTGTACCCTTCATTTTGTCGACGGGGTGTTAAACATTTTTCGAGACTAGAACGAAGGTCCATCGGTTCATTCGCAAATATGAGTCACGACACCCTGGAATTTTGCTTAATATTTTTTGCGCATTCAATTAAAGCCCATCACGTGATAAGAGTGTTATTGCGAGCATCTTACATAATAGAACAAACAAAAATAAGATGCGGCGCGATCCATTTATATGGGCATGAATCGAGGCGCCGGGGCATTTCGCTTGATATTAGAACAAGAAACAGAGGTAAGGTGCCCGCACAGCAAAACAAATGACGGGAGGGGAGAAGGAAGGAGAAGGAGTATATGTACTTACTACACAAACAAGAATGTGTGCGATCATACCTGCAAAAGTTTACCGAATCCCATCAGAACTCTGTAATTAAGCGTGTTTGGGCGAGAGTAGTACTAGGATGCGTGACCTCTTGGGTAGTCCTTGTGTTTCACCCTTCTTTTTGCAGACGGGGCCTTAAACGTGACGCGAGACCGTAGTGACAGTTCACCGGTTTATTTACAAAAGTGAGTCACGGCATCGGGGCATTTTGCTTAATATTTTTCGTGCATTCAGTTAAAATCCGTCACATCATAAGAGTGTCATTGCGAGCATCTTACATAGTATAATAACAAAAAATGAGGCGCGGCAAAAGTTCCGTTCATATGGGCATGAGTCGAGGCGTCGGGGCATTTCGCTTGATATTAGAAATAGAAATAGAGGTAAGGTGTGTGCACAGCGAAACAAATTATGGGAGGGGAGAGGGAAGGAGAAGGGCTATATGTATTTCTGGTGTAAACCAAAGCGGGTGCGATCATACCATCACTAGTTCACCGAATCCCATCAGAACTCCGCAGTTAAGCGGGCTTGGGCAAGAGTAGTACTAGGATGGGTGACTTCCTAGAAATTTATCGTGTTGACCCCTTCTTTTTGCAGACGGGGCGTTAAACGTTACGTTGGACTGGAGCGACGATCTGCTGATTCATTCGCAAACGTGATCACAGCACTGAGGTATTTTGCTTAATATTTTTTACACATTCAATTAAAGCCCACCACGTGATAACAGTGTCATTGCGAGCATTTTAAATAGTAGAACAACAAAAAACGAGGCGCGGCAGGCGATCCGTTCATGTGGGCATGAGTCGAGGCGCTGGGGTAATTTGCTTGATATTAGAAATAGAAGTAGAGAAGAGGTGCGCGCATAGCAAAATAAATGATGGGAGGAGAGAGAGAAGGAGAAGGGGCATATGTTTTTTAGGTGTAAACAAGAAAGGGTGCAATCATACCACACTAATTCACTGGATCCCATCAGAACTCCAAAATAAAGCGTGTTTGGGCAAGAGTAGTACTAGGATGGGTGACCTCCTAGGAAGTCCTTGTGTTGCACCCTTTTTTTTGCAGGCAAGGTGTTAAACATTACGCGGGACCAGAGCGATGGTCCGTCGGTTCATTCACAAATGTAAGTCACGGCGCTGAGGTATTTTTCTTAATATTTTTCGCACATTCGATTGAAGTCCATCACGTGGCGAGTATCTTACATAGTAGAACAACAAAAAATGAGGTGCGACCGGTGTTTTGTTCATATAGGCATGAGTCGAGGCGCCGGGGCATTTCTCTTGATATTAGAACTAGAAGCAGAGGTAAGGTGTGCGCACAGCGAAATAAAAAATGGGAGGGGAGAGAGAAAGAGAAGGGGCATATGTATTTGCAGTGCAAACAAGAAAGGGTGCGATCATACTAGCACTAGTTTACCGGATCCCATCAGAACTCTACAAAAAAGCTTGGGCGTGAGTAGTACTAGGATGGGTGACCTCATGGGATGTCCTCGTGTTGCACCCTTCTTTTTGCAGATGGGGCATTAAACATTATGTGGGACCGAAGCGATGGTCCACCGGTTCATTAACAAAAGTGAGCCACGGCACTAGGGCATTTTGCTTAAGATTTTTTGCGTATTCAACTAAAGCCCCTCACGTGATGAAAGTGTCATTGCGAACATCTTAAATAGTATAACAACAAAAAATGAGGTGCGACGGGCGATGCCTTCATATGGGCATGGGTCGAGGCACCAGGGCATTTCGCTTGATATTAGAACTCGAAGTAGAGGTGAGGTGCACGCACAACGAAACAAATGACGGGAAGGGAGAGGGAAGGAGAAGGGGCATATGTATTTGCGACGTAAAATAGAAAGGGTGTGATCATACCAGCACTAGTTCACCGGATCCCATCAGAACTCCACAGTTGTGTTCTTGGGTGAGAGTAGTACTAGGATGGGTTACCTCTTGGGAAGTTCTCGTGTTGCACCCTTCGTTTTGCTGACGGGGCATTAAACATTACGCAGGACTAGAGCGACGATCTGCTGGTTCATTTACAAACGTGAGTCACGGTGCTAGGGCATTTTGCTTAAGATTTTTTGCGTATTCAACTAAAGCCCCTCACGTGATGAGAGTGTCATTGCGAGCATCTTAAATAGTAGAACAACAAAAAATGAGGTGCGGCGGGCGATCCCTTCGTATGGGCATGGGTCGAGACGCCAGGGCATATCACTTGATATTAGAACTCGAAGCAGAGGTGAGATGCTCGCACAACGAAATAAATGACAGGAAGGGAGAGGGAAGGAGAAGAGGCATATGTATTTGCGGTGCAAAATAGAAAGGGTGTGATCATACCAGCACTAGTTCATCGGATCCCAATAGAACTCCACAGTTATGCATTCTTGGGCGAGAGTAGTACAAGGATGGGTTACCTCTAGGAAGTTCTCGTGTTGGACCATTCTTTTTGCAGTGGGGGTGCTAAACATTACGCGGGACTGGAGTGATAGTCTGCCGGTTCATTCATAAACGGGAGTCACGGTGCTGGGGCATTTTGCTTAATATTTTTTACGCATTTAACTAAAACTCATCACGTGATGAGAGTGTCATTGCGAGCATCTTAAATAGTAGAACCACGAAAAATAAGGTGCAATGGGCAATCCATTCATATGGGCATAAGTCGAGGCACTTGAATATTTCGCTTGATATTAGAACTAGAAGCTGAGATGAGGTTCGCATACAGCGAAACAATTGATGGGAAGGGAGAGGAAAGGTGAAGTGATATATGTATTTGCGGCGCAAATAAGAAAGGGTGCGATCATACCAGCACTAGTTCTCTAGATCTCATCAGAACTTCACAGTTAAGCATGCTCAGGAGAGAGTAGTACTAGGATTGGTGACCTGCTGGGAAGTCCTCATGTTGCACCATTCTTTTTACAGATGAGGCGTTAAACGTTATGCGGGACCGGAGTGACGATCCACCGGTTCATTCGTAAACATGAGTCACGACGCTAGTGCATTTTGCTTAATATTTTTCATGCATTCAATTAAAACTCATCACGTGATAAGAGTGTTATTACGAGTATCTTATATAGTAGAACAACGAAAATAGAGGTACGGCGGGTGATCCGTTCATATGGGCATGAGTCGAGGCGCCAGAACAATTCGCTTTATATTAGAAGTAGAAGAAGAGGTGAGGTGTGCGTGTACAGCGAAACAAATGACGGGAGGGGGGAGGGGAGAGAAGGGGTATATGTATTTGCAACGTGAACTTGAACGACTATGATCACACCAGGACTAATTCATCAGATCCCATCAGAGCTCCGCATTTTAGTGTTCTTTAGCGAGAGTAGTATTAGGATGGGTGACTTCCTGGGAAGTCCTTGTGTTGCACCCTTTTTTTTGCAACGTTAAACGTTACGTGGAACCAGAACGATAGTCCGCCGATTCATTCATAAATGTGAATCACGGTGCTAGAGAATTTTGCATAATATTTTTTGTGCTTTCAATTAAAGCCCTCATGTGATAAAAGTGTTATTACGAGTGTTTTACATAGTAGAACAACAAAAACAGAGTTGCAGCAGGCAATCTGTTTATATGGGCATGAGTCAAGGCGTCGGGACATTTCTCTTGATATTAGAACTAGAAGTAGAGGTGAGGTGTGCGCGTACAGCAAAACAAATGATGGGAGGGGGGAGGGAAGGAGAAGGGTCACATGTATTTGTAGTGTAGAATGGGACGGGTGCTATCACACCAACACTATTGCACTGAATCCCGTAAGAACTCTACAGTTAAGTGTCCTTTGGTGAGAGTAGTTCTTAGATGGTTCACCTCTTGGAAAGTCCTCGTGTTGAACCTATTTCATTGCACACGAGGAAATAAATGTTACGTGCAAAAGGAACCACGGTCCGTCGATTCATTTGCAGATGTGAGTCGCGACGTTAGGGCATTTTGCTTAATACTTTTTCGTGCATTCATTTATAGTCTACTACTTTATAAGAGTCTCGTTACGAGCATTTTACATAGTAGAATAACGGAAAATGAGGTGCGGCGGGCGATCATTTCATCTTGGCATGAGTCGAGCTATCGGGGCATTTCGCTTGAAACTAGAATTAGAAGAAGAGCTATAAGGTGCATGCACAACGAAAAAAATTATGGGAGGGAGGAGGGAAGGAGAAGGGGTACATGTATTTACAGCGTGAAATAAAATAGGTGTGATCATACCAGCACTAATTAATCGTATCCCATCAGATTTCCACAATGAAGCGTGCTTGAGCGAGAGTAGTACTAGGATGGGTGACCTTCTGTGAAGTTCTCATGTTGCACCATTCTTGTTGTAGATGGGGCGTTAAATGTTATACGGGACCAGAGCGACAGTTCACTGGTTCATTCACAAACGTGAGTCACGGCCGGGGCATTTTGCTTTATATTTTTCGTGCATTCAATTAAAGCCCATCACGTGATAAGAGTGTTATTACGAGTATCTTACATAGTAGAACAAGGAAAACAGAGGTGCGGCAGGCGATCCGTTTATATGGGCATGAGTTGAGGCGTCGGGGCATTTTCTTTGATATTAGAACTAGAAGCACAGGTGAGGTGTGCGCGTAGAGCAAAACAAATGACGGGAGGGTAGAGGGAAGGAGAAGGGCCATATGCATTTGTAGTGTAGAATGGGACGGGTGCTATCAGACAAGCACTATTGCTCTTAATCCTGTAAGAACTCTGGAGTTAAGTGTCCATTGATGAGAGTTGTTCTAAGATGGTTGACTTCTTGGAAAGTCCTCGTGTTGCACCTGTTTCTTTGCACACGAGGCAATAAATGTTACACGTGAAAGGAACCATGGTCCGTCGATACATTTACAAATGTGAGTCGCGGCGTTAGGAAATTTTGCTTAAATAATTTTCGTGCATTCATTTATAGTCAACCACGTTATAAGAGTCTCATTATGAGCATCTTACATAGTAGAACAACAAAAAACGAGGTGCGACAGGTAGACCGTTAATCTGAGCATGAGTCAAGCCGCCACGGTATTTCGCTTGATATTAGAATTAGAAGAAGAGATGCGGAGTGCACGCACAGCAAAAAAAATAATGGGAAGGGGGAGGGAAGGAGAAGGGGTATATGTATTTGCAGCGCAAAATGAAATGGGTGCGATCATAATAGCACTAATTCACTGGATCCCACAAGAACTCCGTAGATAAGCGTTTTTGGGCAAAAATAGTACTAGGATGGATGACCTCCTAGGAAATTATCGTGTTGCACCCTTTTTTTTGTAGACAAAGCGGTAAACGTTACAAAGGGATCGGAGTGACAGTCCACTGATTTATTTACAAACGTGAGTCACGGTGCTGGGGCATTTTTCTTAATATTTTTCGTGCATTCAATTAAAGCTCATCACGTGATAAGAGTGTTATTACGAGTATCTTACATAGTAAAACAATGAAACAGAGATGCGGTGGGCGATCTGTTCATATGGGCATGAGTCGAGGCGCCAGGGTATTTTGCTTGATATTAGAACTACAAGCAGAGGTGAGGTGTGCGAGCAAAGTGAAACAAATGACGGGAGGGGGGAGGGAAGGAAAAGGGGTATATGTATTTGCGGCGCGGAATTGAATGGGTGCGATCATACCAGCACTAATTCACCGGATCCAATCAGCACTCCGCGGTTAAGCGTGCTTGGGTGAGAGTAGTACTAGGATGGGTGACCTCTTAGGAGGTCCCCGTGTTTTACCATTCTTTTTGCAGTCGGGGTGTTAAATATTTTTCAGGACCAGACTGATGGTATGCCGATTCATTCGCAAACATGAGTCACGGTGCCTGAGCATTTTGCTTAATATTTTTCACGTATTCAATTAAAGCCCATCACGTGATAAGAGTGTCCTTGTGAGCATCTTACATAGTAGAACAATGAAAAATGAGGTGCGGCACGATCCATTCATATGGGCATGAGTCGAGGCACCAGGACATTTCGTTTGATATTAGAACTAGATTTAGAGGTGAGGTTCGTGCACAGCGAATCAAATGACGGGAGGGGAGGGGGAACTAGAACGGGTGCGATCATACCAGCACTAATTCACCAGATCCCATCAACACTCCATAGTTAAGCGTGCTGGAGCAAGAGTAGTGCTGGGATTGGTGACCTGCTAGGAAGTCCTCGTGTTTCACCATTCTTTTTGTAGACGGGGGCGTTAAACATTATGCGAGATTGGAGTGACGGTCCGCAGGTTCATTCACAAACGTGAGTCATTGTGCTGGAGCATTTTAATAATATTTTTTGCGCATTTAATTAAAGCCCATCACGTGATAAGACTGTCATTAAGAGTATCTTAGATAGTAGAACAACAAAAAATGAGGTGCAGCGGGCGATCTGTTCATATGGGCATGAGTCGAGGTGCGGGGCATTTCGCTTAATCTTAGAACTAGAAGAAGAGGTGAGGTGCGTGCACAGCGAAACAAATGATGGGAGGTGGGAGAGAAGAAGAAGGGGTATATGTCTTTGCGGCGCAAACTAGAACGGGAGCGATCATAATAGCACTAGTTCACTGGATCCCATAAAAACTCCGCAGTTAAGCGTGTTTGGGCGAGAGTAGTACTAGGATGGTTGATCTCCTAGGAAGTCTTCGTGTTGTACCATTCTTTTTGTAGACGGGGCATTAAACGTTACGTGGGACCGGAGCGATAGTCCGCCGATTCATTCACAAACATGAGTACGGCGCCAGAGCATTTTGCTTAATATTTTTTGCGCATTCAATTAAAGCCTATCACGTGATAAGAGTATCATTACGAGTATCTTACATAGTAAAAAAATAAAAAATGAGGTGCGGCGGGCGATCCGTTCATATGGGCAAGAGTCGAGGTACCAGGGCATTTTGTTTGATATTAGAATTAGAAGCAGAGGTGAGGTACGCGCACAGCGAAACAAATGACAGGAGGGGAGAGGGAAGTAGAAGGAGAATATGTATTTGTGGCACAAACTAGAATGTGTGCGATCATACTAGAACTATTTCTCCAAATCCCATCAGAGCTCCGCAGTTAAGCATGCTTAGGCGAGAGTAGCACTAAGATGGGTGAAACCTCCTGGGAAGTCCTTGTGTTGCACCATTATTTTTTCAGATGGGACGTTAAACGTTACGCGGGACTTGAGCGACAGTTTGCCAGTTCATTCACAAACGTAAGACACGGAGTCTGGGCATTTTGCTTAATATTTTTTACACATTTAATTAAAGCCCATCACGTGATAATAGTGTCATTTTGAGTATCTTCCATAATATAACAACGAAAAATGAGGTGCGGCAGACTGTTCATTCATATGGGAATGAGTCGAGGCACCGGGCATTTCGCTTGATCTTAGAACTAGAAGCAGAGGTGAGGTGCGCACACAGCGAAACAAATGATGGGAGGGGAGAGGGAAGGAGAAGGGGTATATGTATTTGCAACGCAAACTAGAACGGGTGCGATCATACCAGCTTCAGTTCACTAGATCGCATCAGAACTTCACAGTTAAGCGTACTTGGAGAGAGTAGTACTAGGATGGGTAACCTCCTAGGAAGTCCTCGTGTTGCACCCTTCTTTTTGCAGACAGGGCCTTAAAAGTTACGTGAGACCGAAGCGATAGTTTGTCGATTCATTTACAAACTAGAGTCATGGCGCTGGGGCATTTTGCTTAATATTTTTCGAGCATTCAATTAAAGCCTATAACATGATAAGAGTATCACTGTGAGTATCTTATATAGTAGAACAAGGAAAAATGAGGTGCGACGGGCGATCTGTTCATATGGGCATGAGTTGAGGAGCCGAGGCATTTCGCTTGATTTTAAAACTAGAAGTAGAGGTGAAGTGTACGCGTACAATGAAACAAATTACAGGAAGGGGGAGGGAAGAGAAGGGGCACATGCATTTGTAGCATGGAATGGGACGGGTGCAATCAGGCCAGTACTAATGCACCGAATCCCATAAGAACTATGCAGTTAAGTGTCCTTTAGTGAGAGTAATATTAAGATGACTAACCTCTTAGAAAGTCCTCGTGTTATACTTGTTTTTTTTTTCACACGAGACAATAAAAGTTACACGCGACTGAAACTATGGTCTGCTGGTTTATTCGCAAATGTGAATCAAGGCGCTGGGACATTTTACTTGATATTAGAATGAGAAGTAGAGGTGCAGTGTGCACGCACAAGAAAATAAATGACGAGAGGGGGGGCGGGAAGGAAAAGAAGTATGTCTATTTGCAGTGCGTAATGGAAAGGGTGCGATCATGCCAGCATTAATGCACCAGATCCCATCAGAACTCCACAGTTAAATGTGTTTCAGTGAGAGTAGTACTAGGATGGCTGACCTCCTGAGAAGTCCTCGAGTTATACCCATTTTTTTGCAGATGGGGCGTTCGATGTTATGCATGATTGGAACTATAGTCTGTTGGTTTATTCATAAATGTGAGTCAAGGCACCGAGGCATTTTACTTGATATTAGAACGAGAAGCAGAGGTGCAGTGTACAAGCACAAGGAAACAAATGACGGGAAGGGGGGCGGGAAAGAGAAAAAGTATATTTATTTGTAGTGAGTAATGGAAAGGGTGTGATCATACTAGCACTAATGCATCATATTCCATCATAACTCTGCAGTTAAGCGTGTTTGGGCGAGAGTAGTACTAGGATGAGTGACCTCCTTGGAAGTGCTCGTGTTGCACCTGTCTTTTTGCGGACAGGGCGTTAAATGTTACACGCGACTGGAGCCATAGTCCACTGGTTCATTTGCCGGCGTGAGTCGCCGCACTAGGGCATTTTGCTTAATTTTTGTGTGTACTCATTTATAGTCCACCACGTGATAAAAGAGTCATTATGAACATCTTACATTGTAGAACAACGAAAAAAAGGGTGTTGTAGGTGGCCCTTTAATCTAGGCATGAGTCGAAGCGCTGGAGCATTTTGCTTGATATTAGAACTAGAAACAGAGATGTAGTGTGCGCGTACAGCAAAACAAATGACGGGAGAGGGAAGAAAATGAGAAAGGGTATATGTATTTGCAATGCGGAATGGAAGGGGTGCGATCATACCAGCACTAATGCACCGGATCCCATCCAACTATGCAGTTAAGCATGCTTGGGCGAGAGTAGTACTAGGATCGGTAACCTTCTGAGAAGTCCTCGTGTTGCAGTGTCTTTTTACAAATGGGGCGTAAAATGATACACGTGATCAGAGCCACAATCTGCTAGCGTGAGTCGCGTCGCCAAAAAATTTTGCTTACTATTTTTTCGTGCATTCATTTACAGTCTACCACATGAACAAGTGTCATTACGAGCATCTTACATAGTAGAATAAAGAAAAATGAGGTACGGTGGGCGGTTCTTTCTTCTGGGCATGGGTCGAGGCGTCGGGACATTTCATTTGATATTAGAACTATAAACAGAGGTGTGGTGTGTGCACACAGCGAAAAAAAATGACAAGTGGGGGAAGGGAAGGAGAAGGGGTATATGTATTTGTAGCGCGGAATGGAAGGGGTACAATCATTCTAGCACTAATACACCGGATTCCATCGAACTCCGTAGTTAAGCATGCTTGGGCGAGAGCAGTACTAGGATGGGTGACCTCTTAGGAAGTCCTCATATTGCATCTGTCTTTTTACAGACGAGGCTTTAAATGTTACATGCGATCGGAGCCACAGTCCGCCGACATGAGTAGCGACGTTGAAACATTTTGCTTAATATTTTAGGTGCACTTATTTATAGTCCACCACGTGATAAGAGTCTCATTACAAGAGTCTTGCGTAGTAGAACAACGAAAAAAGAGGTGCAGCAGGCCTCCGTTCTTCTGGGCGTGAGTCGTAGCAACATGGCATTTCGCTCTATATTAGAACTAGAAGCAGAGATGCGGTATACCCGCACAGTGAAATAAATGATGGGAGGGGGGAGGGAAGGAGAAGGGCTATATGTATTTGCAACTGGGAATGGGACAGTTACGATCATACAAACACTAATGCGCAGGATCCCATCACAACTTTGTAGTCAAGTGTGCTTGGGCGAGATTAGTTCTAGGATGGGTGACCTCCTGAAAAGTTCTCGTGTTGAATCCATCGTTTTATAGACGGGGTGTTAAACATTAAGCACGATCAGAGCCACAGTCTACTAGTGTGAGTCGCAGGGCCTGAAAATTTTGCTTAATATTTTTCGTGCATTCATTTATAGTCCACCACGTGATAAGAGTGACATTACTAGTATCTTACATAGTATAACAACGAAAAATGAGGTGCGGTGGGCGATCCGTTCATCTGGGCATGAGTCGAGGCACTAGAGTATTTCGCTTGATATTATAACTAGAAAAAGAGGTGTGGTGTGTTCACACAAGGAAACAAATGACGGGAGGGGGGAGGGAAGCAGAAGGGGTATATGTACTTGTAGTGTAGATTGGAAGGGGTGCGATCATACTTGCACTAATGCACTGGATCCCATCAAATTTCGTAGTTAAGTGTGCTTGGGCGGAAGTAATACTAGGATGGGTGACCTCCTGAAAAGTCCTCGTGTTCCACTCGTCTTTTTGCTGATGGGACGTTAAACATTATGAGCGATTAGAGCCATTGTCCCTCGAGTGAGTCGCGACACCAAGATATATTGCTTAATATTTTTTGTGCATTCATTTATAGTTCACCACATGATAAGAGTGTCATTACGAGCATCTTACATAGTAGAATAACGAAAAATGAGGTGCAGCGGGTAGTTCATTCATGTGGGCGTGAATCGATGTACTAGAGCATTTTGCTCTATATTAGAACTATAAGCAGAGGTGCGGTGTTTGCGCATAGCGAAATAAATAACAGGGGGGGAGGGAGGGAGAAGAGGTGTGATCATACTAGCACTAATGCACTGGATCCCATCGAACTCGGTAGTTGAGCATGCTTTGACGAGAGTAGTACTAGGATGGATGACCTTCTCGAAAATCCTCGTGTTGCACACCATTTTTTTACGGATGGAGTGTTAAACGTTATGCGCGATAGGAGCCATAGTCCGCCGACGTGAGTCCCGGCGGTAGAATATTTTGCTTAATATTTTTCGTGCATTCATTTATAGTCCACCACATTATAAGAGTGTTATTATGAGCATCTTACATAGTAGAACAATGAAAAACGAGGTACGACGGTCTGCCGGTTCATTCACAAACATGAGTCACGGCGCTGGGACATTTTGTTTAATATTTTTTGCGTATTTAATTGAAGCCCATCATGTGATAAGAGTGTCTTTGCGAGCATATTACATAATAGAACAACAAAAAATGAGGTACGGCGCTATCTGTTCATATGGGCATGAGTTGAGGCACCGAGTATTTCGCTTGATATTAGAATTAGATGCAGAGGTAAGGTGTGCGCACAGCAAAACAAATGACGGGAGGAGAGAGGGAAGGAGAAGGGTTATATGTACTTGGGGTGCAAACTAGAATGGGTGCGATCATACCAGCACTAGTTCACCGGATCCCATCAGAACTCCGCAGTTAAGTGTGCTTAAGCGAGAGGTGTACTACGATGGTTGATCTCTTGGGAAGTTCTCGTGTTGCACACTTCTTTTTGCAGAGGGGGTGTTAAACATTCAACGGGACCGGAGCGATGGTCCGCTGGTTTATTTACAAACGTGAGTCACAGTACAGGGGCATTTTACTTAATATTTTTCTAACATTCAATTAAAGTCCATCACGTGATAACAGTGTCATTGCGAGCATCTCAAATAGTAAAACAAAAAAAAAGAGGCAGCGAGCGATCCGTTCATATGGGCATGAGTCGAGGTGCCAGGGCATTTCGCTTGATATTAGAACTAGAAGAAGAGGTGAAGTTCCCGCACAGTGTAATAAATGACGGGAGGGGAGAATGAAGGAGAAGGGGTATATGTATTTGTGGCACAAACAAGAATGGGTGCGATCATACCAGCACTAGTTAACTAGATCCCATCATAACTTTGCAGTTAAACGTGCTTGGGCGAGACTCGTACGAGGATCGATGATCTCCTGGGAAGTTCTCGTGTTGCACCCTTTTTTTTTGCAGACGGGGCGTTAAACATTACACGAGACTGAAGCGACAGTCTGCCAGTTCATTTGAAAATGTGAGTCACGGCACCAGGTCATTTTGCTTAATATTTTTTCAATATTCAATTGAAACCCATCACATGATAATTGTATCATTGCGAGCATCTTAAAAGTAGAATAACAAAAAATGAGGTGCGGCAGGTGATCCATTTGTATGGGCATGTGTCGAGGTGTCGGGGTATTTCGGTTGATATTAGAACTAGAAGGAGAGGTGAGGTGCACGCACAGCGAAACAAATGATGGTAGGGGAGAGGGAAGGAGAGGGAGCATATGTATTTGCAGTACAAATAAAAAAGGGTGCGATCATACTAGCAATAATTCATTAGATCCCATCAGAACTTCACAGTTAAGTGTGCTTGAGAGAGAGTAGTATTAGGATGGGTGACCTTCTAGGAAGTCCTCGTATTGCACCATTCTTACGAAAAATGAGGTGCGACGGGCGATTCGTTCATATGTGCATGAGTCGAGGCACTGGGACATTTCGCTTGATATTAGAACTAGAAGTAGATGTGAAGTGCGCGCACAGAGAAACAAATGATGAGAGGGGAGAGTGAAGGAGAAGGGATATATGTATTTGCAGCACAAACCAAAATGGGTGCGATCATACCAACACTAGTTCACCGGATCCCATCAGAACTCCACAGTTAAGCGTGTTTGGGAGAGAGTAGTATTAGGATGGGTGACCTCCTGGGAAGTCCTTGTGTTGCATAAGTCTTTTTGCAAACGGGGCGTTAAACGTTACGTGGGACTAGAGCGACAGTTCGTCGGTTAATTCGCAAATGTGAGTCACAATGCTGGAACATTTTTCTTAATATTTTTTGCACATTTAATTAAAACCCATCACGTGATAAGAGTGTCATTGCGAGCATCTTAAATAATAGAACAATGAAAAATGAGGTGCGGCGGGGATCCATTTATATGGGCATGAGTCGAGGTGCCGGGGCATTTCGCTTGATATTAGAATTAGAAGCAGAGGTGAAGTGCGCACACATCGAAACAAATGATGGGAGGGGAGAGGGAAGGGGAAGGGGTATATGTATTTGCGACGCAAAATAGAATGGATGCGATCATACCAGCACTAGTTCGCCGGATCCCATCAGAACTCCGTAGTTAAACATTTTTAGGAGAGAGTAGTACTAGGATGGGTGACCTTTTGGGAAGTCCTCGTGTTGTACCCTTTTTTTTTAAGACGGGGCAAACGTTACGTAGGATCGAAGTAATGGTCCGCTGGTTCATTCACAAACATGAATCACGGCGCCAGAGCATTTTGCTTAATATTTTTGTGCATTCAATTAGTGCCCATCACGTGATAAGAGTGTTATTGCGAGTATCTTACATAGTAGAACAACGAGAACAGAGGTGTGGTAGGCGATCCGTTCATATGGGCATGAGTCGAGGCGCCGGGGTATTTCGCTTGATATTAGAACTAGAAACAGAGGTGAGGTATGCGCGTATAACAAAACAAATGATGGGAGGGAGGAGGGAAGGAGAAGGGGCACATGCATTTGTAGCGAGGAATGGGACGGGTGCGATCAGACCACCACTAATGCACCAAATTCCATAAGAACTCTGCAGTTAAGTATCCTTTGGTGAGAGTAGTACTAACATGATTGACCTCTTGGAAAGTTCTTGTGTTGCACCTATTTTTTTGCACACAAGACAATAAACCATTATGCGTGACCGGAACCACAGTCCGTCGGTTCATTCGCAAACATTAGTCACATTGTCAGGGTATTTTACTTAATATTTTTCATGCATTCATTTATAGTCCACCACGTGATAAGAGTATCCTTACGAGCATCTTACACAGTAGAAAAATGAAAAATGAGTTGCGGCGCGATATGTTCATATGGGCATGAGTCGAGGCGTGGGGCATTTCGCTTGATATTAGAACTAGAAGATGAGGTGAGGTGCGCGCACAGTAAAAAAAATGACGAGGGAGGGGGGAGGAGAAAGGGTATATGTTTTTGTAGCGTAAACTAGAATGGAAGCGATCATACCAGTATTAGTTCACCGAATCCCATTAGAATTCCGCAGTTAAGCGTGCTTGGATGAGAGTAGTACTAGGATGGTTGACCTCCTAGGAAGTCCTCATGTTGTACCCTTCTTTTTGCAGACGGAGCATTAAACGTTACGTGGGACCGAAGCGACAATTCACCTGTTCATTCGCAAATGTGAGTCACGACGCCAGGGTATTTTGCTTAATATTTTTTGCGCATTCAATTAAAGCCTATAACATGATAAGAGTGTCATTATGAGTATCTTACATAGTAGAAAAAAAAGAAGAAGTACGGCGGGCAATCCGTTTATATGGGCATGAGTCAAGGCACTGCGGCATTTCACTTGATAGTAGAACTAGAAGCAGAGGTGAGGTGCGCGCACAGCAAAAAAAATGACGGGAGGGGAAAGGGAAGGAGAAGGGGAATATGTATTTGCAGCACAAATTAGAACGTTGGCTATAATACCAGCACTATTTTCCCGGATCCTATCAAAGCTCTGCAGTTAAGTGTGTTTGGCGGAGAGTAGTACTGAGGTGGGTGACCTCCTGGGAAGTCCTCGTATTGCACCATTCTTTTTACAGATGGGGTATTAAACGTTACGCAGGACCTGAGCGATAGTTTGCCGGTTCATTCGCAAGCGTGAGTCATGGTGCCGGGATATTTTTCTTAATATTTTTCACACATTCAATTAAATTCCATCACGTGATAAGAATATCATTTCGAGTATCTTACATAATAGAACAACGAAAAACGAGGTATGGTGGGCTATCCGTTAATATGGGCATGAGTCAAGGCACCGGTATTTCGCTTGATATTAGACCTAGAAGCACAGGTGAGGCACGCACACAGCAAAACAAATGATGGGAGGGGAGAGGGAAGGAGAAGGGGTATATGTCAGGTATATGTCTTTGCGGCGCAAACTAGAATAGGTGCGATCATACCAACTCTAGTTCATAGGATCCTATCAGAACTTCATAGTTAAGCATGCTTGGGCGAGAGTAGTACTAAGATGGGTGACCTCCCTTGAAGTCCTCATGTTGCACCCTTCTTTTTGAACACGGGCTGTTAAACATTACGCGGGACTAGAGCAGTGGTCCGCCGGTTCATTCGCAAATGAGAGTCACGGCGTCGGGACATTTTGCTTAATATTTTTTGCTCATTTAATTAAAGCCCATAACGTGATAAGAGTATCATTACGAGTATCTTACATAGTAAAACAACGAAAAACGAGGTGCTACAGGTGATCCGTTTATATAGGCATGAGTTAAGGCACTAGGGCATTTTGCTTGATATTAGAATTAGAAGCAGAGGTGAGTTGCGCACACAGTGAAACAAATGACGGGAGGGGAAAGGGAAGGAGAAGGGATATATGTATTTGCGGCGTAAATTAAAACGGGTGCGATCATACAAGCACTAGTTCATCGGATCCCATCAAAACTCTGTAGTTAAGTATGCTTGGGCGAGAGTAATATTTGGATGGGTGACCTGCTGGGAAGTTCTCGTGTTGCACCCTTCTTTTTGCAGATAGGGCGTTAAACGTTATGCAGGACCGGAGCGATGGTTCACCGGTTCATTCGCAAACGTGAGTGACGGTGTCGGGACATTTTGCTTAAATTTTTTTGTGTATTCAATTAAAATCCATCACGTAATAAGAGTGTTATTACGAGTATCTTACATAATAAAACAACGATAACAGAGGTGTGGCGGATGATCCGTTCATACGGGCATGAGTCGAGGTGCCGGTGCATTTCGCTTGATATTAGAACTAGAAGCAAATGTGCGGTGTGCGTGCACAGCGAAACAAATGACAAGAGGGGAAGGGAAGGAGAAGGGATATATATATTTAAAGAACGAATTAGAATATGTTTGATCATACCAGAACTAATTCACTGGATCTCATCAAAACTCCGTAGTTAAGTGTGCTTAGGCAGGAGTAGTACGAAGATGGGTGACCTCTTAGGAAGTCCTCATGTTGCACCATTCTTTTCGCAGACAAGGCGTTAAACATTAAACAGGACTGGAGCGATAGTCATCGGTTCGTTCGTAAACGTGAGTCACGGTGCCGGGGCATTTTGCTTAATATTATTCGTGCATTCAATTATAGCCCACCATGTGATAAGGTGTTATTACGAGTATCTCACATAGTAGCACAACGAAAATAGAGGTGCGGTGGGCGATTCATTCATCTGGGCGTGAGTCAAGGCGCCAGGGCATTTTGCTTGATATTAAAACTAGAAACAGAGGTGAGGTGTGCGTGTATAGTAATACAAATGATTGGAGGGGGGAGGGAAGCTGAAGTTGCACATGCATTTGTAGTGGGGAATGGGACGTGCGCGATCAATGCAGCACTAATGAACTGAATCCCATAAGAACTCTGCAGTTAAGTGTCCTTGGAATCCCACTAAATCCTCGTGTTGCACCTGTCTTTTTTCAGATGGAGAGTTAAACATTACGCACAACTAGAGATGCGGTCCACCATTTCATTCGTTGGCGTGAGTCTTGGCTCCATGGCATTTTGCTTCATATTTTTTATGCATTCATTTATAGTCCACCATGTGATAAGAGTGTCATTACGAGTAGCTTAGATAGAAGAATAAAAAAAATGAGGTGTGGGGAACAATCCATTTATCTGGGCACGAGCCGAGTCGCGTGAGCATTTCGCTTGATATTAGAATTAAAAGCAAAGGTGCGAGGTGTGTGCACAACGAAAAAGATGATGAGAGGGGAGAGGGAAGGAGAAAGGGTATATCTATTTATAGCGCGAAATGGAACGAGTGTGATCATACCAGCACTAATTCACAAGATCTCATCAGAACTCCGCAGTTAAGCATTTTTTAGCGAGAGTAGTACTAGGATAGGTGACCTCCTAGGAAGTCCTCGTGTTGAACGTTACGCAGGACAGAAACGACGATCCGCTAGTTCATTCACAAAGGTGAGTCACGGTGTCGGGGCATTTCGCTTAATATTTTTTGTGCATTCTATTAAAGCCCATCACATGATAAAAATGTTATCACGAGTATCTTATATAATAGAACAATGAAAACAGAGGTGCGGCAGGTGATCCGTTCATATGGGCATGAGTCGAGGCGCTGGGGCATTTCGCTTGATATTAGAACTAGAAGCAGAGGTGAGGTGTACGCGCATAGCGAAACAAATGATGGGAGGGGGGATGGAAGGAGAAGGGGCACATACACTTGTAGCGCAAATGGGATAGGTGCGATAATACCAGCACTAATGCATCGAATCCTATAAGAACTCCGCAATTAAGTATCCTGGGTGAGAGAAGTACTAAGATGGTCGACCTCTTGGAAAGTTCTCGTGTTGTACCTATTTTTGTGTAAATGAGGAAATAAACATTACGTGCGACCAAAACCACCGTTTGTCAGTTTATTCACAAACGTGAGTCGCGGCATTAGAGCATTTTGCTTAATATTTTTCGTGCATTCAATTAAAGGCCATCACTTGATAAGAGTGTTATTACGAGTATCTTACATAGTAGAACAACAAAAATAGAACTGCGGCGAGCGATCCATTCATATGGGCATGAGTCGAGGCGCCGGGGCATTTAACTAGATATTGGAACTAGAAGCGGAGGTGAGGTGTGCGCGTACAGCGAAACAAATGACGGGAGGGGGGAGGGAAGGAGAAGGGGCACGTGCATTTGTAGTGCAGAATGGGACGGGTGCGTTCAAACCAGCACTAATGCACTGAATCCCATAAGAACTCTACAGTTAAGTGTCCTTTGGTGAGAGTAGTACTAGGATTGTTGACCTCTTGGAAAGTCCTCGTGTTACACCTGTTTTTTTGCACACGAGGAAATAAATGTTACGCGCGACTAAAATCACGGTTTGTCGGCTCATTCGCAAATGTGAGTCGCAGTATCTGGGCATTTTGCTTAATATTTTTCGTGCATTCATTTCATCTGGGCGTGAGTCGAGACACCGTGACATTTTGCTTGATATTAGAATTAGAAGCAGAGGTGCGGGGTGCATGCACAACGAAAAAAATAACGAGGGGGAGGGGAGGAGAAGGGGTATAGATATTTGTAGCGCAAAATGGAACTGGTGCGATCATACAAGCATTAATTCACCGGATCCCATCAGAACTCTGGAGTTAAGCATTTTTGGGCGAGAGTAGTACTAAAATGATAGACCTCTTAGAAAGTCCTCATGTTGCACCCTTCTTTTTTCACACGAGGCAATAAACGATACACACGATCGGAACCACGGACATTCGCAAACGTGAGTCGCAACGTCAGGGTATTTTGCTTAAAATTTTTTGTGCATTAATTTATAGTCCACCACGTTATAAGAGTGTTATTATGAGCATCTTACATAATAGAACAACGAAAAATGAGGTGCAGCGGGCGGTTCGTTCATCGGGCGTGAGTCAAGCCGCCAGGGTATTTCGCTTGATACTAGAATTAAAAGAAGAGGTGCAGGGTGCACGCACAGCGAAAATAATGATAGTGAGGGGGAGGGAAGGAGAAGGGGTATATGTATTTGCAGCGTGAAACAAGTGCAATCATTCCAGCACTAATTCACTGAATCCCATCAGAACTCCGCAGTAACCATTTTTGGGCGAGAGTAGCATTAGGATAGGTGACTTCCTGGGAAGTCCTCATGTTGCACCCTTCTTTTTATAGACGAGGCGTTAAACGTTGCGCTTGGCATCGGGGCATTTTGCTTAATATTTTTTATGCATTCAATTAAAACCCATCACGTGATAAGAATATTATTATGAGTATCTTACAAAGTAAAATAATAAAAACAGAGGTGCAGCGGGCGATCCGTTCATACGGGCATGAGTCGACGCATCGGAGCATTTCGTTTGATATTAGAACTAGAAGCAGAGATGAGGTGTGCGTGCACAACGAAACAAATGACGGGAGGGGGGAGGGAAGGAGAAGCAGCACATGCACTTGTAGTGCAAAACTGGACGGGTGCGATAATACCAGCACTAATGCACTGAATCCCATAAGAACTCTGCAATTAAGATTCCTTGGGTGAGATTAGTACTAAGATGGTTAACCTATTGGAAAGTCCTCGTGTTGCACCTATTTTTGTGCACATGAGGAAATAAACGTTACACACGACCAGAACAACAGTCTGTCGGGTCATTCACAAATGTGAGTCGTGGCATCAAGGCATTTTGCTTAATATTTTTCATGCATTTATTTATATTCCACCACGTGATAAGAGTGTCATTACGAGCATCTTACATAGCAGAGCTATGAAAAATGAGGTGTGACAGGCTGTCCGTTAATCTGGGCGTGAGTCGACCTGCCGGGGCATTTTGCTTGATATTAGAACTAGAAGCAGAGGTGAGGTGTGCGCGTACAGTGAAATAAATGACGGAAGGGGGGAGGGAAGGAGAAGAGGCACATGCATTTGTAGCGCGGAATGGGACGGCTGCGATCATACTAGCACTAATTTGTCAGATCCCATCAGAACTCTGCAGTTAAGAATTTTTGGGCGAGAGTGGTACTAAGATGGGTGACCTCCTGGGAAGTCCTCGTGTTGCACCCTTCTTTTTTTTAGACGGAGCATTAAACATTACGTGGGATCAGAGCGACGGTCTGCCGGTTCATTCACAAACGTGAGTCACAGCACCAGGGCATTTTCTTAATAATTTTCGTGCATTTAATTAAAGCCCATCACGTGATAAGAGTGTTATTACGAGTATCTTATATAGTATAATAATGAAAATAGAAGTGCGGAGGGCAATCCGTTCATATGGGCATGAGTCGAGGCACCGGAGAATTTCGCTTGATATTAGAACTAAAAGCAGAGGTGAAGTGTGCGCGTACAACGAAATAAATGACGGGAGGGGAGAGGGAAGGAGAAGGGGCATATGCATTTATAGCGTGGAATGGGAGGGGTGCCATCAAACCAGCACTAATGCACCGAACCCCATAATAACTATGCAGTTAAGTGTCCTTTAGTTAGAGTAGTACTAAGATGGCTGACCTCTTGGAAAGTCCTCATGTTACACCTATTTTTTCTGTACACGAGATAATAAACATTATGCGCGACTGGAACTATGGTCCGCTGGTATATTTGCAAATGTGAGTCAAGGCATCAGAGAATTTTACTTGATATTAGAACGAGAAGTAGAGGTGCAGTGTGCATGAACAAGGAAACAAATGACGGGAAGTAGGAGGGAAGGAGAAGGAGTGTATGTATTTGCAGCGCAAAATGAAATGGGTGCGATCATACCAGTACTAATGCACCAGATCCCATCAGAACTCCACAGTTAAGCGTGCATGGGCGAGAGTAGTACTAATATGGTTGACCTCTTGGGAAGTCCTCGTGTTGCACCTATTTTTTTGTAGACTATAAATGAATGCACAAAAATATAGTAAGCAAAATTTTCTAGCAAAGCAACTCACACCAGTGGATTGTGGACCCCGATCACATTTATCGTTCTACGCCCCGTTTGTAAAAAGATAGTGCAACAACACGAGGATTTCTCAGGAAGTTACTGATCCTAGTACTAATCTCGACCAAGCATGCTTAACTGCATAGTTCGATGGGATCCTGTGCATTAGTGCTTGTATGATCGCACCCCTTCCATTCCGCATTACAAATACATATACTCCTTCTCCTTTCCTCCCTTCTCCTATCATTTTTTTCGCTGTGCGCACACACTGCATCTCTGTTTCTAGTTCTAATATCAAACAAAATGCCCCAGCGCCTCGACTTATGCCCAGATTAAAAGACCACCCACCACAACTTTTTCTTTTGTTGTTCTATTATGTATGATGCTCGTAATGACTCTCTTATCATGTTATGGACTATAAATGAGTGCACAAAAAAAGTAAGCAAAATGCCCCGGCGTGGTGACTCTCGCCGGCAAATGAACCAGCGGACTATGGCTCCCGTCGCATGTAACGTTTGGTGCCTTGTCTGCAAAAAGACGGGTGAAACACAAGCACTTCCTAGGAGGTCACTCATCCTAGTACTACTCTCGCCCAAACACGCTTAACTACAGATTATGATTGGATACGATGCATTACTGGTAGTATGATCCCACCCGTCTTATTCCTCACTTCAAATACATACACCCCTTCTCTTTCCCTCCCCCCTCCCATCATTTGTTTCGCTCTGTGTGGACACCGCACCTCTACTTCTAGTTGTAATATCAAGCAAAATGCCCCATTGCCTCGACTCACGTCCAGATGAACGGACCGCCTGCCGCACCTGTTTTGCTTGTTCTATTATTTACGATGCTCGTAATGACACTCTTATCATGTGGTGGACTATAAATGGATGCACGGAAAATATTAAAAAAAAAAAAAGACGGATGCAACATGAGGACTTCCTAGGAGGTCACTCATCCTAGTACTACTCTTGCCCAAGAACACTTAACTGCGGAGTTCTGATGGGATCCGGTGCATTAGTGCTGGTATAATCACACCATTTTTATTCCACACTACAAATACATACACTCCTCCTTCCTTCCCCCTCCCGTCATTTGTTTCCTTATGCGTGCACACTGCACCTCTCATTCTCGTTCTAATCTCAAGAAAAATGCCTCGGTGCCGTGACTCACATTTACGAATAAACTACTGAACCATAGTTCCAGTAGAGCGTAACATCAAACGACCCATTTGCAAAAAAATGGTTGCAACACGAGGACTTCCCAAGAGGTCACCACTCCTAGTACTACACTCGGCCAAACACATTTAACTGTGGAGTTCTGATGGGATCTAGTAAATTAGTGATTGTATAATGGCACCTGTTTCATTCTGCGCTGCAAATAAATACACCCTTATCCTTCCCTCCCCCTCCCGTCATTTGTTTCCTTGTGCGTGCATATTGCACCTCTCATTCTCGTTCTAATATCAAGTAAAATACTTCGATGCTGTGACTCACATTTACGAATAAATCAGTGGACATAGTTCCAGTCGTGCGTAACGTTGAACGACCCATCTGCAAAAAAATTGTTCCAACACGAGGACTTCCCAGGAGACCACCCATCCTGGTACTACTCTCGCCCAAGCATACTTAACTGCGAAGTTCTGATGGGATCTGGTGCATTAGTGCTAGTATGATTGCACCTGTTTCATTATACACTGCAAATACATACACTCCTTCTCCTTCCCTCCACCCTTCCGTCATTTGTTTCCTTGTGCATGCATACTGCACCTCTCATTCTCGTTCTAATATTAAGCAAAATGTCCCAGCGCCATGATTCACGTTTGTGAATGAACCACCGAACCGTCGCTCTGGTCCCGCATAACATTTAATGCTCCGTCTACAAAAAGAATAGTGCAACACGAGTACTTCCCAAGAGGTCACCCATCCTACTGCTACTTTCGCCCAAGCACGCTTGACTGCGGAGTTCTGATGGGATCCAGTGAACTAGTGCTGGTATGATCGCACCCCTTCTAATTTGTGCCGCAAAAACATATACCACTTCTCCTTCCCTCTCCCTTCCCGTCATTTGTTTCGCTATGTGTGCAACTCACCTTTGCTTCTAGTTCTAATATCGAGCGAAATGCCCTGGCACCTCGACTCATGCCCATATGAACGGATCACCCGCCGCACCTCATTTTTCGTTTTTTTACTATTTAAGATGCTCGCAATGACACTCTCATCACGTGATGGGTCTTAATTGAATGCACAAAAAGTATTAAGAAAAATGCCTCGACATCGTGACTCACGTTTGCGAATGAACAGGTGGACCGTCGTTCCTGTCCCGCGTAACATTTAACGCCCCGTCTGTAAAAAAAGGGTGCAACACGAGTGCTTCCCAAGAGGTCACCCATCGTAGAACTGCTCTCACCCAAGCACGCTTAACTGCAGAATTCTAATGGATCCCGTGAACTAGTACTGGTATGATCGCACCCCTTCTAATTTGTGCCGTAAAGACATATATCCCTTCTTCTTCCCTCTCCCTTCCCGTCATTTGTTTCGCTGTGCGCGCAACGCACCTCTACTTCTAGTTCTAATATCGAGCGAAATGCCCTAGCGCCTCGACTCATGTCTATATGAACGGAACACCCGCCGCACCTCCTTTTTCGTTGTTCTACTATGTACTATGCTTGTAATAATAATCTTATCACGTGGTGGGCTATAATTGAATGCATGAATAATATTAAGCAAAATGCTTCGGCACCGTGACTCACATTTGCAAATTAACCGGCGACTGTTGCTCTAGTCCCGCGTAACATTTAACGCCCCATCTGTAAAAAGAAAGGTGCAACATGAGAACTTCCTAGGAGATCACCCATCCTAGTACTACTCTCGCCCAAGCACCATTAACTACGAAGTTCGATGGGATCTGATGCATTAGTGCTCATATGATCGCACCCCTTCCATTCCGCCCTGCAAATACATATACCACTTCTCCTTCCCTCTCCCCTCTCATCATTTATTTTGTTGTGCGCGCACATCGCACCTCTGTTTCTAGTTCTAATATCAAGCGAAATGCCAAGGCATCTCGACCCATGCCCAAATGAACATGCCGCATGCCACAACTCTATTTTCATTGTTCTACCATGTAAGATAATCGTAAAGACATTCTTATCTCGTGATGGACTATAAATAAATGCATGAAAAATATTAAGCAAAATGTCCAAATATCGCGACTCACACTGGCGGACTGTCGCTCCAGTCACGCGTAACATTTAATGTCCCGTCCATAAAAAGACTGGTGGAACACGAGGACTTCGAAGGAGGTCACCCATCCTAATACTGCTTCCACCAGAGCATACTTAACTGCAGAGTTTGACAGGATCCGATGCATTAGTGTTGGTATGATCGCACCCCTTCCATTTCGTACTGCAAATACATATACCCCTTCTCCTTCCCTACCCCCTCCCGTCATTTGTTTCGCTGTGCATGCACACTACACCTCTGTTTCTAGTTCTAATATCAAACGAAATGTTTGGGCACCTCGACTCACGCCTAGATAAATGGACCGCCTGTCATACCTCATTTTTCATTGTTCTACTATGTGAGATGCTCGTAATGACATTCTTATCACGTGGTGGACTATAAATGAATGCATGAAAAATATTAAGCAAAATATTCTGGCGCCACGACTCATGCCGGCAGACTATGGCTCCTATTGCACATAATGTTTAACACCCCATCTGTAAAAAGACGGGCGCAACATGAGTACTTCCCAAAAGATCACCCATCCTAGTACTACTCTTGCCAAAACACGCTCAACTACAGAGTTCGATGGGATCCGGTGCATTAGTGCTAGTATGATTGCACCTCTTCTATTTTGTGCTACAAATACATATACCCCTTCTCCCTCCCTCCCACCCCTGTTATTTGTTTCGCAATGCGCGAACACCGCACCTCTGCTTATAGTTCTAATATAGAGCAAAATACTCTGGCAACTCGACTCACGCCCAGATGAACGGACTACCCCCTGCACCTCGTTTTTCGTTATTCTACTATGTAAGATGCTCGTAATAACACTCTTATCACGTGGCGAACTATAAATGAATGCACGAAAAATATTAAGAAAAATGTCTTGGCGTTGCGACTCACTCCAAGGGACAATGGATTTGATCGCGCATAATGTTTAACGTCCCGTCAGCAAAAAAACAAGTGGAACATGAGAACTTTCCAGGAGGTCACCCATCCTAGTACTACTTCCGCCCAAACTAACTTAATTACGAAATTCGATGGGATCCAGTGCATTAGTGTAGGTATGATCGCACCCCTTCAATTCCATGCTGCAAGTACATATAGCCCTTCTCCTTCCCTCCCCTCTCCCGTCATTTGTTACGTTGTGCGCACACACCACACCTCTGTTTCTAGTTCTAATATCAAGCGAAATACCTCGGCACCTCAACTCACGCCTAGATGAATGGATCGCCTGCCATACCTCATTTTTCATTGTTATACTATGTAAGATACTCGTAATGACACTCTTATCACGTGGTGGACTATAAATGAATGCACGAAAAATATTAAGCAAAATTTTCAGGCCCTGCGACTCACACTGGCAGATTGTGGCTCCAATCGCACTTAACGTTTAACACCCCGTCTACAAAAAGACGGGTTCAACACGAGGACTTTTCAGGAGGTCACCCATCTTAAAACTAATCTCGCCCAAGCACGCTTGACTACAGAGTTCTGATGGGATCCTATGCATTAGTGTTTGTATGATCGCAATTGTCCCATTCCCCACTGCAAATACATATAGTGCTTCTCCTTCCCTCCCCCCTCCCAACATTTATGCTGTGCGAGCATACTGCATCCCTGCTTCTAGTTCTAATATAGAGCGACATGCCATGTCGCTTCGACTCACGCCCAGAAGAATGGAGGCCCCTTGCGCCTCCTTTTTCTTATTCTACTATGTAAGACTCTTGTAATGAGACTCTTATCACGTGGTGGACTTTAAATAAGTGCACGTAAAATATTAAGCAAAATGTTTCAACGTCGCTACTCAAGTCGACGGACTGTGGCTCCGATCGCACATAACGTTTGACGCCCAGTCTGCAAAAAGATGGGTGAAACAAGAAAACTTCCCAAGAGGTCACCCATCCTAATACTACTCTCACCCAACCACGCTTAACTACAGAGTTCGATGGGATCTGGTGTATTAATGTTAGTATGATTGCACCTCTTCCATTCTCCGTTGCAAATATATATACCCCATCTCTTTCCCTCCCCCCACCCGTCATTTTTTTTGCTGTGCGCGCACACCGCACCTCTGTTTATAGTTCTAATATCAAGCAAAATGCCAAGGCATCTCGACTCATGCCCAGATGAACAAACTTCCCGCCACAACTCCATTTTCATTGTTCTACTATGTAAGATAATCGTAATGACATTTTTATCTTGTGATGGACTATAAATGAATGCATGAAAAATATCAAGCAAAATGTCCAAATACCGCAACTCACACTGGCGAACTGTAGCTCCGGTCACGCGTAACATTTAACGCTCCGTCCATAAAAAGATGGGTGGAACACGAGGACTTCGCAGGAGGTCACCCATCCTAATATTGCTTTCACCAAAGCACACTTAATTGCGAAGTTCGACAGGATCCGATGCATTAGTGTTGGTATAATCGCACCCCTTCTATTTCGTGTTAAAAATACATATACCCCTTCTCCTTCCTTCTCCCCTCCCATCATTTATTTCACTGTGCATGCACACTACACCTCTGTTTCTATTTGTAATATCAAACAAAATGTCTGGGCACCTCGACTCACGCCTAGATAAACGGACCACCTGTCGTACCTCATTTTTCATTGTTCTACTATGTAAGATGCTCGTAATGACACTCTTATCACGTGTAAAATTCAATGGCCCTCTGGTCCCGCATAACATTTAATGCCCTGTCTACAAAAAGACGGGTTCAACACGAGTACTTCCCAAGAGGTCACCCATCCTACTGCTTCTTTCGCCCAAGCACGCTTGACTGCGGAGTTCTGATGGGATCCAGTGAACTAGTGCTGGTATGATCGCAACTGTCCCATTCCCCACTGCAAATATATATAGCCCTTCTCCTTCCCTCCCCCCTCCCATCATTTATTTCGCTGTGCTGGCATATCACATCACTGCTTCTAGTTCTAATATAGAGTGTAATGCCATGTCGCTTCGACTCACGCCCAGAAGAACAAAGGCCCCTTGCGCCTCTTTTTTCGCTGTTCTACTATGTAAGACTCTTGTAATGAGACTCTTATCACATTGTGGACTACAAATAAGTGTACGTAAAATATTAAGCAAAATGTTTCAACATCGCTACTCATGCCAGCGGACTGTGGATCCGATCGCGCGTAACGTTTGATGCCCCATCTGCAAAAAGACAGGTGCAACAAGAGAACTTCCCAGGAGGTCGCCCATCCTACTACTACTCTCGCCCAAGCAAGCTTAACTACGGAGTTCAATTGGATCCGGTGTATTAATGCTAGTATGATTGCACCCCATCCATTCCCCGCTGCAAATACATATACGCCTTCTCCTTCCCTCCCCCCACCCGTCATTTTTTTCACTGTGCGCGCACACCACACCTCTGTTTATAGTTCTAATATCAAGTGAAATGCCCCGACACCTCTACTCATGCCAAAAGAAAGGACAGCCCACCGTACCTCATTTATCTTTATTCTACTATGTAAGATGCTTGTAATGACACTCTTATCACATGATAGACTATAAATGAATGCACGAAAAAATAGTAAGCAAAATTTTTTGGCGACGCGACTCACGCCAGCGAATTGTGGCTCCAATCACATGTATCGTTTTACGCCCTGTTTGTAAAAAGATAGTGCAACACAAGGACTTCTCAGGAGGTTACCAATCCTAGTACTACTCTCGCCCAAGCATGCTTAACTGTATAGTTTGACAGGATCCGGTGCATTAGTGTTGGTATGATCGCACCCCTTCCATTCTGTATTGCAAATACATATACCTCTTCACCTTTCATCCCCTCTCCCGTAATTTTTTTCACTGTGCACACACATTGTATCTCTGTTTCTAGTTCTAATATCAAGCAAAATGCCCCAGCGCCTCGACTTATTCCAAGATTAAAGGACAACCCCCCACACTTTTTTTTTCGTTCTTCTACTATGTAAGATGCTCGTAGTGACTCTCTTATCACGTGGTGGACTATAAATGAGTGCACAAAAAAAGTAAGCAAAATACCCCGGCGCGGCGACTAACACCGGTAAATGAACCAACAAATTATGGCTCCGATCACGCGTAACGTTTGATGCCCTGTCCGTAAAAAAATGGGTACAACACAAGCACTTCCCAAGAGGTCACTCATCCTAGTACTACTCTCACCCAAACATGCTTAACTGCAGATTATGATGGGATACGATGCATTAGTGCTAGTATGATCCCACCCGTCCAATTCCTCACTTCAAATACATATACTCGTTCTCTTTCCCTCCCCCCTGCCATCATTTGTTTCGCTCTGTGCGGACACCGCACCTCTACTTCTAGTTGTAATATCAAACAAAATGCCCAGTTGCCTCGACTCATGCCCATATGAACGGATCGCCCGCCACACCTCATTTTTTGTTGTTCTACTATTTAAGATGCTCGCAATGACACTCTCATCACCTGATGGGTCTTAATTGAATGCACGAAAAGTATTAAGAAAAATGCCTCGGCACCGTGACTCACGTTTGCGAATGAACAGGTGGACCGTCGCTCCTGTCCCGCGTAACATTTATTGCCTTGTGTGCAAAGAAACAGGTACAACATGAGGACTTTCCAAAAGGTCAACCATCTTAGAACTACTCTCACCAAAGGACATTTAATTGTAGAGTTCCCATGGAATTTAGTGCATTAGTACTGGTCTTATCGCACCCGTCCTATTCCCCACTACAAATGTATATGCCCCTTCTCCTTCCTTCCCCCTTCCCATCATTTTTTTCGTTGTATGCGCACACCTCACCTGTGCTTCTAGTTCTAATGTCGAGCGAAATGCCCCGGCACCTCGACTCATGCCCATATGAACGAATCACTCGATGTACCTCTGTTTTTATTGTTCTACTATTTAAGATACTCGTAATAATACTCTTCACGTGATGGACTTTAATTGAATGCACAAAAAGCATTAAGCAAAATGCCCTGGTGCTGTGACTCACGTTTGCAAATGAACCGGTTGACCGTCGCTCTGGTCCCACGTAACATTTAATGCCCTGTCTGCAAAAAGAATAGTACAACACGAGGACTTCCAAGGAGGTCACCCATCCTCTAACTACTCTCTCCAAAGCATGCTTAACTGCGGAGTTTTGATGGGATCCGTTGAATTAGTGCTGGTATGATCGCACCACTTCCATTTTGTGCTGCAAATACATATATCCCTTCTCCTTCCCTCCCGCCTCCCGTCATTTGTTTCGCGGTGCACGCATACCTCACCTCTGCTTCTAGTTCTAATATCAAGCAAAATGCCTCAGTGCCTCGACTCATGCCCATATGAACGGACCGCCCACCGCACCTTTATTTTGTTGTTCTACTATGTAGAATACTCGTAATAACACTCTTATAACGTGATGGACTTTAATTAAATGCGCAGAAAATATAAAGCAAAATACTTCGGTGTCGTGATTCACGTTTGCGAATGAACCGGCGGATCGTCGCTCTAGTCCTACGTAACGTTTAATGCCCCATCTGCAAAAAGAAGGGTGCAACACGAGAACTTCCCAGGAGGTTACCCATCTTAGTACTACTCTCGCCCAAAAACGCTTAACTGTGGAGTTCTGATGGGATCTGGCGAATTAGTGCAGGTATGATCTCACCTGTTTCATTTCGCGTTGCAAGTAGATCTACCCCTTCTCCTTCCCTCCCCCCTCCAGTCATTTTTTTCGTTATACGCGCACCCCGCACCTCTGCTTCTAATTCTAATATCAAGTAAAATGCCTAGGTGGCTCGACTCACGCGTAGATGAACAGACCACCTGCCACACCTCGTTTTTCATTGTTCTACTATGTAAGATGCTCGTAAAGATAATCTTATCATGTGGTGGACTATAAATGAATGCACAAAAAAATATTCAGCAAAATGCCCTGACGCCGCGACTCACGCTTGCGAATGAACTGACAGGCCGTGGTTCTGGCCGCGTGTAACATTTATTTTCTTGTGCGCACAAAAATAGGTGCAACACGAGGAATTCCCAAGAGGTCACCTATCCTAGTACCACTCTCGCCCAAGCCCGCTTAACTGTGCAGTTCTGATGGGATCTGGTGAATTAGTGCTGGTATGATCGCACTTGTTCCATTTTGCGCTGCAAATACATATACCCCTTCTCCTTCCCTCCCACTTGCTATCATTTATTTTGCTGTGCGCACACCCTGCACCTCTTCTTCTAATTCTAATATCAAGCAAAATGCCCCGGCGGCTCGACTCACGCCCAGATGAACGGACCGCCCACCGCACCTCGTTTTTCATTGTTTCACTATGTAAGATGCTCGTAATAACACTCTTATAACATTGTGGACTATAAATTAATGCACAAAAAATGTTAAGCAAAATTCCCTGATGCTGCGAGTCACATTTGCAAATGAACTGACGGACCGTGATTCCAGTCGCACGTAACGTTTATTGCCTCGTGTGGAAAAAGAAGGGTGCAACATGAGGACTTTCTAAGAGGTCAACTATCTTAGTACTACTCTCACCCAAAAATGCTTAACTTCAGAGTTCTGATGGGATCCGGTGAATTAGTGTTGGTATGATCGCACCCGTTCCATTTCGCGCTAGAAATATATATACCCTTTCTCCTTCTCTCCCCCCCATCATTTTTTTGTTGTGCGCGCACCCCACACCTTTGCTTCTAATTCTAATATCAAGCAAAATGCCCCGGTGGCTTGACTCACGCCTAGATGAAATGAATGCACGAAGAATATTAAGCATAATGCCCAAATGCCGTGACTCACGTTTGCGAATGAACCGACAAACTGTGGTTTTAGTCACGCGTAACGTTTATTGCCTTGTGTGCAACAAAATAGGTGTAACACGAGAAATTTCCAAGAGGTCAACAATCCTAGTAATACTCTCACCAAAGGACACTTAATCACAGAGTTCTTATGGGATTTGTTGCATTAGTGCTTGTCTGATCACACTCGTCCCATTCTATGCTACAAATGCATGTGCCCCTTCTCCTTCCCTCCCCCCTCCCGTCATTTGTTTCACTGTATGCGCACACCTCACCTCTGCTTCTAGTTCTAATATCAAGCGAAATGCTCCGGCACCTCGACTCATGCCCATATGAACGGATCACCCGGTGCACCTCATTTTTCGTTGTTTTACTATTTAAGCTGCTTGCAATGACACTCTCATCACATTATTGGCTTTAGTTGAATGCGTGAAAAAATATTAATCAAAATGCTCCAGCGCCGTGACTCACGTTTGTAAATGAACCAGCAGACTGTCGCTCTGATCCTGCGTAATGTTTAACACTCAGTCTGTAAAAATAAGGGTGCAACACGAGGACTTCTGAGGAACCACCCATCCTAGTTCTACTCTTGCCCAAACATGTTTAACTGTGGAGTTCTGATGGGATCTGGTGAACTAGTGCTGGTATGATCGCACCAATTCTGATTTCTCCCGCAAATACATATACCCTTTCTCTTTCCCTCTCCCCTCACCTCTGCTTCTAGTTTCAATATCAAGTGAAATGCCTCGTCGCTTCGACTCATGCCCATATGAACAAATCGCCCGCCACACCTCGTTTTTTGTTGTTCTACTTATTTAAGATGCTTATAATAATACTCTTATCACGTGATGTGTTTTAATTGAATGTAAAAATAAATTTAAGCAAAATACCCTGACGCCGAACGCAATGTTTAATGTCGCGTCTGCAAAAAGTAGGGTATAACATGAGGACTTCCCAGGAAGTCACTCATCCTAATACTACTCTCACCCAAAAATGCTTAACTGCGGAGTTCTGATGGGATTCAGAGGATTAGTGTTGGTATGATCGCATCTTTTCCATTTCGTGCTGCAAATACATATATCACTTCTCCTTCCCTCCCCCTTCCCATAATTTTTTTTGCTGTGCATGCACCCTGCACCTCTTCTTATAAATCTAATATCAAGCGAAATTACCCGACAGCTCGACTCACACCCAGATGAACAGACCGCCCACAACACCTTATTTTTCGTTGTTCTACTATGTAAAATGCTCGTAATGAGACTCTTATAACGTGGTGGACTATAAACGAATGCACGAAAAATAACAAAATGCCTTGACGCCCCCCGACTCACATTTGCAAATTAACAAATGGACTGTGGTTCTGGTGGTGCGTAACGTTTATTGCCTCGTGTGCAAAAAAAAAGGGTGCAACACGAGGACTTTTCAAGAGGTCAACCATCTTAGTACTACTCTCACCCATAAACACTTAACTACGGAGTTCTCATGGGATCCGGTGAAATGGATCATACAAGCAGAGGTGTATGAAATGGATCATACAAGCAAAATGCTCCGGTCCCACGTAACGTTTAACGCCCTGTCTGCGAAAAAAAGGGTGCAACACGAGAACTTCCCAAAAGTTCACCCATCCTAGTACTAGTCCCGCTGAAGCATGCTTAAATGTAGAGTTTTGATGGGATCTAGTGAATTAGTCCTGGTATGATCAAACTTATTTAATTCACGCTTTAAATATATATATATCCCTTCAACTTCCCTACCCCCTCCCGTCATTTGTTTCACTATGTGCGCACACCGCACGTTTGCTTCTAGTTCTAATATCAAGTGAAATGCATTGGCGCCTCGACTAATGCCCATATGAACAGATCGTCCACCTCACCTCCCTTTTTATTGTTTTATTATATAAGATAATCATAATAACACTCTTATCATATGATGGATTTTAATTGAATACACAAAAAAATTTAAGTAAAATGTCTGTGACTCTTGTTTGCGAATGAACTGGTGAACCATCGCTCTGGTCCCGCATAATATTTAACGCCCCGTCTGTAAAAAGAAGGGTGCAACACAAGTACTTCCAGTAGGTCACCGATCCTAGTACTACTCTCACCCAAGCACGCTTAACTACAAAGTTCTGATGGGATCTGGTGAACTAGTGCTGGTATGATCGCACCCATTCTTATTTGCGCCGCAAATACATATATCCCTTCTCCTTCCCTCTCCCCTCTTATCATTTATTTTGATGTGCGTGCACTTAACCTCTATTTCTAGCTCTAATATCAAACAAAATACCCTGGTATCTCGACTCATGCCAATATGAACAGATCGCCCGCCGTACCTCGTTTTTTGTTATTTTACTATGTATGATACTCACAATGATACTCTTATCATGTTATGGGCTTTAATTGAATGCGCGAAAAATATTAAGCAAAATGCTCCAGTGCCGTGACTCTCGTTTGCGAATGGACTGGTGGACTGTCGCTCCGGTCTCGCGTAATGTTTAACACCCCGTCTGCAAAAAGAAGGTGCAACACAAGGACTTCCTATGAGGTCATCAATCCTAGTACTAGTCTCACCCAAACACGCTTAACTGCGAAGTTCTAATGGGATCCAGTGAACTAGAGCTGGTATGATCGCACCCGTTCTAGTTTGCGCCGTAAAGACATATACCCCTTCTCCTTCCCTCTCCCCTCCCATCATTTGTTTCACTATGCATGCACCTCACCTTTGCTTCTAGTTCTAATATCAAGCAAAATGGCTCGGCGCCTCAACTCATGCCCATATGAATGGATCACTCGCCGCACCTCATTTTTTCTTATTTAACTATGTATGATACTCGCAATGATACTCTTATCATGTTATGGGCTTTAATTGAATGAGCAAAAAATATTAAGCAAAATGCCCCGGCACCGTGACTCTTATTTGGCAATGAACCGGTGGACCGTCGCTCTAGTCTCACGGAATGTTTAAGGCCCTGTCTGTAAAAAGAAGGGTATAATACGAGAACTTCTTAGGAGGTCACCCATTCTAGTACTACTCTCGCCCAAGCACGCTTAATTACGAAATTCTGATGTGATCCAGTGAACTAGAGTTGGTATTATCGCATCAATTCTAGTTTGCACCGCAAAGATATAAAACCCTTCTCCTTCCCTCTCCCCTCCCATCATTTGATTCGCTGTGTGCGCACCTCACCTCTGCTTCTAGTTCTAATATCAAGTGAAATGTCTGGCGCCTTGACTCATGCCCATATGAACGAACATCCAGCCACACCTTGTTTTTCGTTGTTCTATTATGTAAGATACTCGAAATGACACTTTTATCACTTGATGGGCTTTAATTAAATACGCAAAAATTATTAAGCAAAATGCCCAGGCGCCGTGACTTACGTTTGCGAATGAACCGGGGGACCGTCGCTTCGGTCCCGCGTAACATTTAACGTCTCATATACAAGAAGAATGGTGCAACACGAGGACTTTCCTAGAGGTCACCGATCTTAGTAGCACTCTCACCCAAGCACGTTTAACTGCAGAGCTCTGATGGGATCAGGAGAAATGGTTCTAATATGATTGCACACATTCTAGTTTGCGCCGCAAATACATATTCCCCTTCTACTTCCCTCTCCCCTCCCGTCATTTGTTTCGTTGTGCGCGCACCTCACATCTGCTTCTAGTTCTAACATCAAGCGAAATGCCCTGATACCTCGACTCTTGCCCATATGAATGGATTGCCCACCGCACCTCATTTTTTATTTTTCTACTATGCAAGATATTCGTAATGATACTCTTATCACGTAATAGGCTTTAATTGAATGCACAAAAAATATTGAGAAAAATGTCATGGTGCCGTGACTCATGTTTGTGAATGAATCAGCAGACTGTCGTTCCGGTCCCGCATAATGTTTAACACACCGTCTGCAAAAAGAAGGGTGCAATACGAGGACTTCCTAGGAGATCAACCATCCTAATATTACTCTCGCTCAAGCACGCTTAACTGCGGAGTTCTTATGGGTTCCAGTGAACTGATGCTGTTATGATCGCACCTGTTCTAGTTTGTGCCTCAAATACATATATCCCTTCTCCTTCTCTCTCCCCTCCCATCATTTGTTTTGCTGTGCGCGCACCTTACCTCTGCATCTAGTCCTAATATCAAGCGAAATACCCCGGCGCCTCGACTCATGCCCATATAAACGGATCACTCGTCGCATCTCATTTTTCATTATTCTACTATTTAAGATACTCAGAATGACACTCTTATCACGTGGTGGGCATTAATTGAATGCGCGAAAAAAATTAAGCAAAATGCCCTGGTGTTGTGATCACGTTTGCGAATGAACCGACAGATCGTCGTTTTGGTCCCGTGTAACGTTTATCGCCCTGTCTACAAAACAAAGGGTGCAACATGAGTACTTCCCAGGAGTCCACCCAACCTATTACTACTCACGCCCAACCACACTTTTTTGCAGAGTTCTGATTGGATCTGGTGAATTAGTGCTGGTATGATTACACCCTTTCTTGTTTGCGCCACAAATACATATGTCCATTCTCCTTCCCTCCCCCCTCCCATCATTTGTTTCACTGTGCATGCACCTCACCTCATCTTCTAGTTCTAATATCAAGAGAAATGCCCCACGCCTCGATTCATGCCCTTATTTTCAGGATCGCCCCCCCCATCTCAATTTTTTTCGTTCTACTATGTAAGATACTCGCAATGACAATCTTATCATATAATGGACTTTAATTGAATGCGTGAAAAATATTGAGCAAAATGCCCCGTTGCCATGACTCACGTTTGCAAATGAACCGTCGAACCGTCGCTTCAGTCCCACATAACGTTTAATGCCCTGTCTACAAAAAGAATGGTGCAATATGAGGAATACCAAGGAGGTCACCCATCCTAGTGCTACTCTCACACAAGCACGCTTAACTGCAGAGTTTTTATGGGATCCGATGAACTAGTGCTGGTATGATCACACCAATTCTAATTTGCGCCGCAAGTACATATACCCCTTCTCGTTCCCTCTCCCCTTTCGTTATTTGTTTCGTCATCCGTACACCTCACCTCTACTTTTAGTTCTAATATCAAGTAAAATGCCCTAGTGCCTCGACTCACACCGATATGGATGGATCACGCCGTATCTCGTTTTTCGTTGTTCCACTATGCAAAATGCTCGCAATGACACTCTTATCTTGTGATGGGCTTTAATTGAATGCACAAAAAATATTAAGCAAAATACCTTGGCATCGTGACTCACATTTTCGAATGAACTGATGGACCGTTGCTCCAGTCCTGCGTAACGTTTAACGCCCCGTCTGTAAAAAGAAGGGTTCAACATGAGTATTTGCCAAAAGGTCACCCATCCTAGAACTACTCCCATACATGCAGCGCTTAACTGCAGAGTTCTGATAGGATCTAGTAAACTAATGCTAGTATGATCGTAGCCACTCTATTTCGTGCCCCAAATACCTATACCCCTTCTCCTTCCCTCTCCCCTCCTATCATTTATTTCGTTGTGCGCGCACTGCATCTCTGCTTCTAATTCTAATATCAAGCAAAATGCCCCAGCGCCTCGATTCATGCCTATATGAACGAAACACCGATTGCACCTCATTTTTCGTTGTTCTACTATGTAAGATGCTCACAAAGACACTCTTATCACGTGATGCGCTTTAATCAAATGCGTGAAAAATATTAAGAAAAATGCCTCGGTGCCGTGACTCACGTTTGTGAATGAACCGGTGGACCGTCGTTTCGGTCCCGCGTAACGTTTAACGCCTTGTCAGTAAAAAGAAGGGTGCAACATGAGGACTTCCCAGGAGGTCACCCATCCTAGTACTACTCTCGCCAAAGCACGCTAAACTGCGTAGTTCTGATGGGATCTGGTGAATTAGTACTGGTATGATCGCACACGTTTTGGTTTGTGCCACAAATACATATACCTCTTCTCCATCCTTCTCCCCTCCCGTCATTTGTTTCACCATGCATGCACCTCACCTCTGCTTCTAGTCTAATATCAAACGAAATGCCCCGGCGCCTCGACTCATGCCCATATGAACGAAACGCCCGCCGCACCTAGTTTTTTGTTATTCTACTATTTAAGATACTCACAACGACACTCTTATCACGTGATGGGCTTTAATTGAATGTGCAAAAAAATTTAAACAAAATGCCCCGGCGCCGTGACTCATATTTATGAATGAACTGGCGGACCGTCGCTTCGGTCCCGTGTAACCTTTAACGCCTCGTCTGCAAAAAGAATGGTGCAACACGAGGACTTCCAAAGAGGTCACCCATCCTAGTACTACTCTCGCCCAAAAATGCTTAACTGGGGAGTTCTGATGGGATCCGATGAATTAGTGCTGGTATGATCGCATCTATTCCATTTCGCACTGTAAATGCATATACCTCTTCTCCTTCCCTCCCCCCTCTAATTATTTTTTTCACCGTGCGAGAACCCTGCACCTTTGCTTCTAATTCTAATATCAAGCGAAATGCCCCGGCGACTCCACTCACACCTAGATGAACGGACCGCCTGCCGCACCTCGTTTTTTATTGTTCTACTATGTAAGATTCTGGTAATGAGACTCTTTTAACGTGGTGGACTATAAATGAATGCACGAAAAATATTAAGTAAAATGCCTTGACGCGACTCACATTTGTAAATGAACCGACGGACCGTTGTTCACATGGGGCGTAACGTTTATTGCCTCGTGTACAAAAAAATAGGTGCAATAGGAGGACTTTCCAAGATATTAACCATCTTAGTACTACTTTCACCAAAGGACACTTAACTATTGAGTTCTTATGGAATTCGGTGCATTAGTGCTGGTCTGATCGCACCCGCCCTAATCCGTGCTACAAATGCATGTGCCCCTTCTCCTTCCCTCCCCCCTCCTGTCATTTGTTTCGCTGTACGTATACACCTCACCTTTGCTTCTGGTTCTAATATCAAGAGAAATGCCCCGGTACCTTGACTCATGACCATATGAATGGATTGCCCGCCGCACCTCTATTTTTGTTGTTCTACTATGTAAGATACTCGTAATAGTACTCTTATCACGTTATGAGCTTTAATTGAATACACAAAAAATATTAGGCAAAATGCTCCGACGCCGTGACTCACGTTTGCAAATGAACCGCCAAACCATCTCTCCGATCCTGTGTAACGTTTAATGCCCTGTCTACAAAAGAAAGGGTGCAACACAAGGACTTCCAAAGAGGTCACCCATCCCAGTACTACTCTCACCCAAAAATGCTTAACTACGGAGTTATAATGGGATCTGGTGAATTAGTGCTGGTATAACCGCATTTGTTATATTTCGCGCTGCAAATACATATACCCTTTCTCCTTCCCTCCCCCCTCTCATCATTTTTTTGGCTGTGCGCGAACCCCACCTCTACTTCTAATTCTAATATCAAGCGAAATGCCCCGATGACTCAACTCACATTCAGATGAACGGACCGCTCGTCACACCTCATTTTTCGTTGTTCTACTATGTAAGATGTTCATAATGAGACTCTTATAACGTTGTGGACTATAAATGAATGCACAAAAAATATTAACCAAAATGCCTTGACGTCGCGACTCACCTTTGTGAATGAACCGACGGACCTTAGTTCCGGTCGAGCGTAATGTTTATTTCCTTGTGTAAAAAAATAGGTACAACATAAAGATTTTCCAAGAGGTCAACCATCTTAGTACTACTCTCACCAAAGGACACTTAACTGTAAAGTTCTTATGGGATTCGGTGCATTAGTACTGCTCTAATCGCACCCGTCCCATTCTGCGTTACAAATGCATGTTCCCCTCCTCCTTCCCTCCCCCCTCCTGTCATTTGTTTCGCTTTACGGACACACCTCACCTCTATTTCTAGTTCTAATATCAAGCGAAATGCCCCAGTGCCTCGACTCATGCCCATATGAATGGATTACCTACCGCACCTCTGTTTTCGTTGTTCTACTATGTAAGATACTCGCAATAACACTCTTATCACGTGATGGGCTTTAATTGAATGCATAAAAAATATTAAGCAAAATGCCCCAGTGCCGTGACTCACATTTACGAATGAACCAGTGGACCGTCACTGCGGTCCTACGTAACGTTTAACACCTCGTCTACAAAAATAAGGGTGCAACACGAGGACTTTTTAGGAGGTCACCCATCCTAGTACTACTCTCGCCCAAGCATGCTTAACTACGGAGTTTTGATGGGATGTGAATTATTGCTGGTATGATCAAAACCGTTCTAGTTTGCGCCGCGAATACATATACGCCTTCTCCTTCCTTCTCCTCTCCCGCCATTTGTTTCACTGTGTGTGCACACCTCACCTCTGCTTCTAGTTCTAATATCAAGCGAATTGCCCAGGCGCGTTGACTCATGCCCATTTGAATGGATTGCTCGCCGCACCTCTGTTTTCGTTGTTCTACTATGTAAGATACTCGTAATAGTACTCGTGTTTGTGATGGGCTTTAATTGAATGCACGGAAAATATTAAGCAAAATGCCCCAACGCAGTGACTCACATTTGTGAATGAACCAGCAGACCATCGCTCCAGTCACGCGTAACGTTTAATGCCCCGTCTGCCAAAACACGAGGACTTCCCAAGAGGTCACCCATCCTAGTACTAATCTCGTCCAAAAATGCTTAATTGCAGATTTATGATGGAATCCGGTGAATTAGTACTGGTATGATTGCACCCGTTCCATTTCACGTTGTAAATACATATACCCCTTCTCTTTCCCTCCACCCTCCCATCATTTTTTACTATGCACGTACCCCGTACCTCTGCTTATAATTCTAATATCAAGCGAAATGCACCGACGGCTCGACTCACGCCCAGATGAAATGACCGTCAACCGCACCTTATTTTTTGTTGTTTTATAATGTAAGATTCTCGTAATGAGACTCTTATAACATAGTGGACTTTAAATGAATGTACGAAAAATATTAACCAAAATTCCCTGACACTGCGACTCATATTTGCGAATAAACTGATGGTTGTCGCGCGTAACATTTATTGCCTCGTGTGCAAAGAAACAGGTGCAACACGAGGGCTTTCCAAGAGGTCAACCATCTTAGAACTACTCTCACCAAAGGACACTTAACTGCAGAGTTCCTATGGGATTCGGTGCATTAGTGCTTGTCTTATCGCATCCGTCCCATTCCCCACTACAAATGCATGTGCCCCTTTTCCTTCCCTCCCCCCTTCCGTCATTTGTTTCACTGTACGTGCACACCTCACCTCTGCTTCTAGTTCTAATATCAAGCGAAATGCCTCGGCACCTCGACTCATGCCCATATGAACAGATCGCCCGCTGCATCTATGTTTTCGTTGTTCTACTATGTAAGATACTTGTAATAATACTCTTATCACGTGATGGTCTTTAATTGAATGTACGAAAAACATTTAAGAAAAATGCCCCGACGGCGTGACTCATGTTTGCAAATGAACTGGCTGACTGTCACTCCAGTCCCGCGTAACATTTAACGCCCCGTCTGTAAAAAGAAGGGTGCAACACGTGGACTTTCCAGGAGGTCACCCATCCTTTTACTACTCTCACAAAAACATGCTTAACAATAGAATTCTAATGGGATCCGATGAATTAATGCTGGTATGATCACACCAGTTCCATTTTGCGCTACAAATACATATATTCCTTCTCCTTCCCTCCCCCCCCATCATTTATTTCATTGTGCGCGCATACCTCACCTCTGCTTCTAGTTCTAATATCAAGCGAAATGCCCCGGTGCCTCAACTTATGCCCATATGAACGAATCGCCCGCTACACCTTTTTTTTCGTTTTTCTACTATGTAAGATACTCATAATAACACTCTTATAACGTTATGGGCTTTAATTGAATGTGCAAAAAATATAAAGTGAAATGCTCCGGTGTCTTGACTCACGTTTGTGAATGAACCGATGGACCGTCGCTCCGGTCCTGCGTAACGTTTAATGCACCGTCTGTAAAAAAAAAGGGTACAACATGAGAACTTCCTAGGAGGTCACCCATCCTAGTACTACTCTCGCCCAAAAATGCTTAATTGTGGAGTTCTGATGGGATCCGGCGAATTACTGCTGGTATGTTTGCACCTGTTCCATTTTGCGCTGCAAGTAGATCTATCCCTTCTCCTTCCCTCCTCCCTCCCGTCATTTTTTTTGTTGTGCACACACCCTGCGCCTCTACTTCTAATTCTAATATCAAACAAAATTCCCCAGCGGCTCGACTCACGCCTAGATGAACGTACCACCTACCGCACCTCGTTTTTCATTATTCTACTATGTAAGATGCTCGTAAAGACACTCTTATCACGTGGTGGACTATAAATGAATGCACAAAAAATATTCAACAAAATGCCCTGACACCACAACTCACGCTTGCGAATGAAACGACAGACCGTGGTTTTGGTCGCGTGTAACATTTATTTTCTCTTGTGCACAAAAATAGGTGCAACACCAGAACTTTTCAAGAGGTCAACCATCTTAGTTCTACTCTCACCCAAGGATACTTAACTGCAAAGTTCTTATGGGAATCAGTGCATTAGTGCTGGTATTATCGATCCCATACCATTTTGCACTACAAGTGCATGTGCCCCTTCTCCTTCTCTTCCCCTTCCCATCATTTGTTTTGTTGTCCGTGCACACCTCACCTCTAGTTCTAGTTCTAATATCAAGCGAAATGCCCCAGTGTCTCGACTCCTGCCCATATGAACGGATCGCCTGCCACACCTCTGTTTTTGTTGTTCTACTATGTACGATACTTGTAATAACACTCTTATCACATAATGTGATTTAATAGAATGCACGAAAAATATTAAGCAAAATGTTCCGACGCCGTGACTCATGTTTATGAATGAACTGGCAGATCGTCAATCCGATCCCACATAATATTTAATGCCCCGTCTGCAAAAAGAAGGGTGCAACATGAGGACTTCGTAAGGGGTCACCCATCCTAGTACTACTCTCGCCCAAAAATGCTTAACTACGGAGTTCTGATGGGATCCGGTGAATTAGTGCTGGTATGATCGCACTTGTTCCATTTCGCACTGCAAATATAGATACCCCTTCTCCTTCCCTCCCCCCTCCCATCATTTGTTTCGCTGTGCGCGCACCTCACCTCTGCTTCTAATTCCAATATCAAGCGAAATGCTCCGACGGGTCGACTTGCGCCTAGATGAATGGACTGTCCGTTGTACCTCATTTTTTTTATTCTACTATCTAAGCTACTCGTAATGACACTCTTATCACGTTGTGGACTATAAATGAATGCACGAAAAATATTAAGCAAAATGTCATGGCGCTAAGACTCACGCCGGCGAATGACCCGACGAATTGTCGCTCCGGTCCCGCGTAACATTTAATGCCCCTTCTACAAAAGGAAGGGTGCAACACGAGAACTTTCCAAGAAGTCACCCATCCTAGTACTACTCTCGCACAAGCACGATTAACTACGGAGTTCTGATAGGATCCAGGTAACTAGTGCTGGTGTTATCGCACATGTTCTAGTTTGTGCCGGAAATAGATAGAGTCCTTCGTCTTCCCTCCCCCCTCCTATCATTTATTTCGCTGTGCGCGCACCTCACCGCTGCTTCTGGTCTAATAACAAGTGAAATGCGCCGGCGCCTCGACTTATGCCCATATGAACGGATCGCCCGCTGTACCTCATTTTTCGTTGTTCTACTACCTAAGATACTCGTAATTGCAATCTTATTACGTGATAGGCTTTAATTAAATGCGCGAAAAATATTAAACAAAATACCCTGGCGCCGTGACTCACATTTTCAAATGAACCAGCAGGCCGTCGCTTCGATCACGCATAATGTTTAACGCCCCATTTGCAAAACAAATGGTGCAATACAAGGACTTCCCAGTAGGTCATCAATCCTAGTACTACTCTCACCTGAGCATGCTTAACTGCGGATTTCCGATGGGATCCGGTGAACTAGTACTGATATGATCGCACTCATTCTAGTTTATGCTGCAAATACATATGCCCCTTCTCCTTCGCTCTCCCCTCCCGTGATTTATTTCGCTGTGCGTACCTCATCTCTACATCAAATTCTAATATCAAGCAAAATGTTCCGACGTGTCGACTCATGCCCATATGAACGGATCGTGATGCACCTCATTTTTCGTTATTCTACCATTTAAGATGCTCGCAAGGACACTCTTATCAGGTGATGGGCTTTAATTGAATACGCAAAAAATATTAAGCAAAATGCCACGGCGTCGTGACTCATGTTTGCGAATGAATCGGTGGACCGTCGCTCCGATCCTAAAAAATGTTTAATGCCCCGTCTGCAAAAAGAAGGGTGCAACATGAGAACTTCCAAGGAGGTCACCTATCCTAGTACTACTCTCGCCCAAGCACGTTTAACTGTGGAGTTCTGATGGGATCCGGTGAACTACTACTGGTATGATCTCAACTGATCTAATTTACACCGTAAAGACATATATCTCTTCTCCTTCCCTCTCCCCTCCCGTCATTTGTTTCGCTGTGCGTGTACCTCACCTCTTATTCTAGTTCTAATATCAAGCGAAACACTCTGATACCTCGACTCATGCCCATACGAACGGATTGCCCACTGCCCCTCATTTTTCGTTGTTCTATTATGTAAGGTGCTCTAAATGACACTTTTATAACATGATGGCCTTTAATTGAATGCAGAAAAAATATTAAGCAAAATGTCCTGGCGTCGTGACTCACGTTTGCAAATGAATCGGCGGACCGTCGCTTCAGTCTCGCGTAATGTTTAATGCCTCATCTACAAACAAAATGGTGCAACACGAGGACTTCCCAATAGGTCACCCATCCTAGACTACTCTCGCCAAAGCACGCTTAATTACGAAGTTCTGATGGGATCTAGTAAACTAGTGCTAGTTTGACCGCACCCATTCTATTTTGCACCGCAAATACATATACCCTTTTTCCTTCACTCTCCCCTCCTTTGTGTGCACGCCTAACCTCTGCTTCTAGTTATAATATCAAGTGAAATGCCCCGGCGCCTCGACTCATGCCCATATGAACAGATCTCCCGCCGTACCTCATTTCTCATTGTTCTACTATTTAAGCTACTTGCAATGAGACTCTCATCACATGATTGGCTTTAGTTGAATGCGGGAAAAATATTAAGTAAAATGCTCCAGCGCCGTGAGTCACGTTTGTAAATGAACTGGCAGACCGTCGCTCCGGTCCCACGTAACGTTTAACACTCCATCTGCAAAAATAAGGGTGCAACACGAGGACTTCCGAGGAACCACCCATCCTAGTTCTACTCTTGCCCAAACACGCTTAACTGTGGAGTTCTGATGGGATCCGATGAATAAGTGCTAGTATAATCGCACCAATTCTGGTTTGCGCCGTAAATACATATATCCCTTCTCCTTCCCTCTCCCCTCACCTCTGCTTCTAGTTCTAATATCAAGCGAAATGCCCCAGCGCCTCAACACATGCCCATATGAATGGAACGCCCATCGCACCTCATTTTTTATTTTTCTACTATGTAAGATGCTCGCAATGACACTCTCATCATGTGATGGACTTTAATTGAATGCGCAGAAAATATTAAACAAAATACCCCTGCGCCATGACTCACGTTTGCGAATGAACCGACGAATCGTCGCTCCGGTCCCGTGTAATGTTTAACACCCCGTTCGCAAAAAGAAGGGTACAACATGAGCACTTCCCAGGAGGTCATGATAACACTCATTCTAGTTTTCACCACAAATACATATACCCCTTCTACTTCTCTCTCCTCTCCTGTCATTTATTTCTCTTTGCGCGCACCTCGCCTATGCTTCTAGTTCTAATATCAACTGAAATGCCTCGGCGCCTCGATTCATGCCCATATGAATGGAACGCCCGCGGCAACTTTGTTTTCGTTGTTCTATTATGTAATATACTCGTAATAACACTCTTATCATGTGATGGGTTTTAATTAAATGCACGAAAAATATTAAGCAAAAATGCCTCGGTGCCGTGACTCACGTTCACAAATGAACCGACGGACCGTCGCTCCAGTCCTGCGTAACGTTTAAAGCCCTGTCTGCAAAAATATTGGTGCAACATGAGGAATTCCTAGGAGGTCACCAATCCTAGTACTACTCTCGCCCAAGCACGTTAAACTGCGTAGTTCTGATGGGATCTGGTGAACCAGTGCTGGTATGATCGCACACGTTCTGGTTTGCACTACAAATATATATACCTTTTCTCCTTCCCTCTCCCTTCTCGTCATTTGTTTCGCTGTGAGCGTAGCTCACCTTTGCTTCTAGTTCTAATATCAAGCGTAATGCCTCGGCGCCTTGACTGATGCCCATATGAATAGATTGCCCGCCGCACTTCTTTTTTCGTTGTTCTACTATGTAAGATACTCGTAACAACACTCTTATCACGTGATGGGCTTTAATTGAATACACAAAAAATATTAAGCAAAAATGTTTCAGCGCTGTGACTCACGTTTACGAATGAACCGGCGGACCATCACTCCGGTCCCGCGTAACGTTTAACGCTCCATCTGCAAAAAAAAGGGTGTAACATGAGGAATTCCTAAGAGGTTACTCATCCTAGTACTACTCTCGCCCAAAAATGCTTAACTGTGGAGTTCTGATGGGATTTGATGAATTAGTGCTAGTATGATCGCACCCTTTCCAATTTGCACCACAAATACATATATCCCTTCTCCTTCCTTCCACCCTCCCGTCATTTGTTTCGTTGTGCGTGCACACCTCACCTCTGTTTGTAGTTCTAAAATTAAACGAAATGTCCCGGCGCATCGACTCATGCCCATATGAACGGATCGCTCGCCACACCTCTGTTTTTATTGTTCTACTATGTAAGATACTTGTAATAATATTCCTATCATGTGATGGGTTTTAATTGAACATATAAAAAATATTAAACAAAATACCTTGAGGCCGAACGCAACGGTTAACGCCCCATCTGTAAAAAGAAGGGTGCAACAGGGGATTTCCCAGGAAGTCACCCATCCTAGTGCTACTTTCGCCCAAAAATGCTTAACTGCAGAGTTCTGATGGGATCCGGTGAATTATTACTGGTATGATCGCACCCGTTCCATTTCGCGCTACAAATATATATACCTCTTCTCCTTTCCTCCTCCCCCATCATTTTTTTCGCTGTGCGCACAGCCCGCATCTCTGCTTCTAATTCTAATATCAAGCAAAATACCCCAGTGGCTTGACTCACGCCCAGATGAAATGAATGCACGAAAAATATTAAACAAAATGCCCAGATGGCGCAACTCACGTTTACGAATGAACCAACAAATCGTGGTTTTAGTCATGCGTAACGTTTATTGTCTCGTGTGCAAAAAAATAGGTGTAACACAAGAACTTTCCAAGAGGTCAACAATCCTAGTACTACTCTCACTAAAGGACACTTAACCGCAGAGTTCTTAAGGGATTCGGTGCATTAGTGCTAGTCTGAATGCACCCGTCCAATTCTGCGCTACAAATGCATATGCCCCTTCTCCTTCCCTCCACCCTCTCGTCATTTGTTTCACTGTACGCACACACCTCACCTCTGCTTTTAGTTCTAATATCAAGCGAAATACCACGGCACCTCCACTCATGCCCATATGAATGGATCACCCACCGCATTTATATTTTTGTTGTTCTACTATGTAAGATACTGGTAATAATACTCTCATCACGTGATGGGCTTTAATTGAATGGACGAAAACTATTAAGCAAAATGCTCTGATGCTGCGACTCACATTTGTGAATGAACCAACAGACCGTGGTTCTGGTCGCGCGTAACGTTTATTTCCTTGTTTGCACAGAAATAGGTGCAACACGAGGACTTTCTAAGAGGTCGACCATCTTAGTACTACTCTCTCCCAAGGACACTTAACTGCAGAGTTCTTATAGGATTCTATGCATTAGTGCTGGTATTATCGCACTTGTCCTATTTGTGCAAAAAGTGCATGTGCCCCTTCTCCTTCCCTCCCTCCTCTCGTCAATTATTTCGTTGTGCGCGCACACCTCACGCCTGCTTCTAGTTCTAATATTAAGCGAAATGCCCTAGTGCCTCGACTTATGTCCATATGAACGGATCACCCGCCGCACTTCTATTTTCGTTGTTCTATTATGTAAGATACTCGTGATAATATTCTTATCATGTAATGGGCTTTAATAGAATGCACGAAAAATATTAAAAAAATACCCTAGCGCCGTGACTCACATTTGCGAATGAACTGGCGGATCATCGCCTCGGTCCTGCGTAACGTTTAACGCCCCGTCTGTAAAAAGAAGGGTGCAACATGAGGACTTCCCAGGAGGTCACCCATCCTAGTATTACTCTCACCCAAAAACACTTAGCTACGGAGTTCTGATGAGATCTTGTGAATTAGTGCTGGTATGATCACACTCGTTTTATTGCGCGCTACAAATAGATATACCCCTTCTCTTTCCCTCTCTCCTCCCGTCATTTTTTTCGTTGTGCGCACACCCAGCACCTTTGCTTCTAATTCTAATATCAAGGAAAATGCTCCGTTGGGATTCAGTGCCATTAGTGCTGGACTGATCGCGCCTGTCCCATTCCCCGCTACAAATGGCATTTGCCACTTCAGCTTCCCTCCCCCCTCCGATAATCTGTATTACTATACACGCACACCTCACCTCTGTTTCTAGTTTTAATATCAAGTAAAATGCCCCGGTGCCTTGACTCATACCCAGATGAATTGATCGCCCATCGCACCTCTGTTTTCGTTGCTCTACTATGTGAGATACTCATAATAACACTCTTATCATGTGGTGGGCTATAATTGAATGCATGAATAATATTAAGCAAAATGCCCCGGTGCCGTGACTCATGTTTGCGAACGAATCGACAGACTATCGCTCCGGTCCCGCGTAACATTTAACACCCTGTCTGCGAAGAGAAGTGTGCAACACGAAGACTTCCCAAGAGGTCACCCATCCTAATACTACTCCCTCCCAAGCATGCTTAACTGAAGAGTTTTGATGAGATCTAGTGAATTAGTACTGGTATATCAAACATATTCTAATTTGTGCTTTAAATATATATATCCTTTATCCTTCCCTCCCCTCTCTTGTCATTTATTTCGCTGTGCACGCACACTGCACGTTTGTTTCTTGTTCTAATATCAAGCGAAATGCGTCAGCGCCTCGACTCATGCCCGTATGAACGGATCGTCCGCCGCACCTCTATTTTCGTTGTTCTATTATGTAAGATACTCGTAATAACACTCTTATTAAATGATGGATTTTAATTGAATACACAAAAAAATTTAAGCAAAATGCCCCGACACTGTGGCTCACGTTTGCAAATGAACTGGTGAACCGTCGCTTCGGTCCTGCATAATGTTTAACGCCTCGTCTGTAAAAAGAATGGCGCAACAAGAGAACTTTCCAGCAGGTCACCCATCTGAATATTACTCTCGCCCAAGCACGGTTAACTACAGAGTTCTAATGGGATCTGGTGAACTAGTGCTGGTATTATTGCACCCGTTCTAATTTGCACCGCAAATACATATACCCCTTCTCCTTCCCTTTCCCCTCTCATCATTTGTTTCGCTGTGCGCATAACTCACATCTACTTCTAGTTCTAATATCAAGCAAAATGCCCCAGTGCCTCGACACATGCCCATATGAACGGATCGCCTGTAGCACCTCGTTTTTCGTTGTTCTACTATATACGATACTCGCAATGATACTCTTATCATGTTATGGGCTTTAATTAAATGCAGCAAAAAATATTAAGCAAAATGCCCTGGTGCTATGACTCTTGTTTGCGAATGAATAGGTGGACCGTCGCTCCAGTCCCGTGTAACATTTAATGGTCCGTGTTCAAAAAGAAGGGTGCAACACGAGGACTTCTAGGGAGGTCACCTATCTTAGTACTACTCTCGCCCAAGCACGCTTAACTTCGAAGTTCTGATGGGATCGGGTGAACTAGAGCTGGTATGAGCGCCCCCGTTCTATCTAGTTTGCGCTGCAAAGACATATATCCCTTCTATTTCCCTCTCCCCTCCCATCATTTATTTCACTGTGCGCGCGCCTCACCTGTGCTTCTAGGTCAAATACTAAGCGAAATACTGGTGCCTCGACTCATGCCCATATGAACGGATAGCCTGTCACACCTCTTTTTTTGTTGGTCTACTATGTAAGATACTTGAAATAACATTCTTATCACATGATGGGCTTTAATTGAATGCATGAAAAATATTAAGCAAAATGCCCCGACATCGTGACTCACGGTTACGAATGAACCGTCAAATTGTCTCTCCGATCTCGCGTAACGTTTAATGCCACGTCTATAAAAAGAATGGTGCAACACGAGAGCTTCCCAGGAAGTCACCCATCTTAGTACTACTCTCGGCCAAATACGCTTAACTGCGGAGCTCTGACGGGATTTAGGGAAATAGTGCTGGTATGATTGCACATATTCTAGTTTGCACTACAAATACATATTCCCCTTCTCCTTCCCTTTACCCTTCAGTCATTTATATCGCTGTGGGCACACCTCACCTCTGCTTCTATTTCTACTATCAAGTGAAATGCCCCAGTGCCTCGACTCATGTCCATATGAACGGATCGCCCACCGTACCTCATTTTTCATTTTTTTACTATGTAAGATACTCGTAATGACACTCTTATCACGTGATAGACTTTAATTGAATGCGCGAAAAATATTAAGCAAAATGCCCTGGCGTCGTGACTCACGATTGCGATTGAACCGGCGGACTGTCACTCTGGTCCCGCTTAATGTTTAACACCCCGTCTGCAAAAAGAAGGGTGCAACACGAGAACTTCCTAGGAGATCAACAATTCTAGTATTACTCTCGCCCAAGCACACTTAACTGCGAAGTTCTAATGGGATCCGGTGAACTAGTGCTGGTATGATCACTCCCATTCTAGTTTACGCCGCAAAGACATATACCACTTTTCCTTCCCTCCCCCTCCTGTCATTTGTTTTACTGTGTGCGCACCTCACCTCTGCTTCTAGTTCTAATATCAAGCAAAATGCCCCGTGCCTCGACTCATGCCCATATGAACGAATTGCGCTGCAGCTAGTTTTTCATTTTTCTAATATGTAAGATGCTTGCTAGGATACTCTTATCACGTAGTGGACTATAAATGAATGCACAAAAAATATTAAGCAAAATGGCCTGACACCGTGACTAATGTTTGCGAATGAACCAACGGACCGTGGTTCCGGTCGCATGTAACGGTTTATTGCCTCGTGTGCAAATAAACAGGTACAACACGAGGACTTTCCAAGAGATCAACCATCTTAGTACTACTCTCACCAAAGGACACTTAACTGCAGAGTTCTTATGGGATTCAGTGCATTAGTGCTGGTCTGATCGCACCCGTCCCATTCCTCGCTACAAATGCATGTGCCCCTTCTCCTTCCCTCCTCCCTCCCGTCATTTGTGTCATTGTACGCGCACACTTCACCTCTACTTCTAGTTCTAATATCAAGCAAAATGCCATGGTGCCTTGACTCATGCCCATATGAACGGATCGCCTGCCTCACCTCTGTTTTCGTTGTTTTACTATATAAAATACTCGCAATAACACTATTATCACGTGATGGGCACTAATTGAATACACGAAAAATATTAAGTAAAATGCCCCGGCGCCGTGACTCACGTTTGCGAATGAACCAGCGGACCGTCGCTTCAGTCCCACGTAACGTTTGCCCCAGCTTCAAAAAGAAGGGTGCAACATGAGGATTTCCCAAGAGGTCACCCATCCTAGTACTACTCTCCCCCAAAAATGCTTAACTGTGGAGTTCTGATGGGATCTGGCGAACTAATGCTGGTATGATTGCATCCATTCTAGTTTGCGCCACAAATACATATACCCCTTCTCCTTTCCTCTCCCCTCCCATCATTTGTTTTATTGTGCGCGCACCTCACCTCTACTTCTAGTTTTAATATCAAGCAAAATGCCACTCTTATCACGAGATGGGTTTTAATTAAATGTGCAAAAAATATTAAGCAAAATGCACCGGTGCTGTGACTCATATTTGCTAATGAACCAACGAACTGTCGCTCTAGTCACACATAACATTTGAGGCATCGTTTGCAAAAGGACTTGTGCAACACGAGGACTTCCCAAGAGGTCACCAATCCTAGTACTACTCTCTCCCAAGCACGCTTAACTGCTTGTATGATCGCAACCATTTCATTTTGCACTTCAAATACATACACTCCTCCTTTCCTCCCCCCTCCCATCATTTGTTTCCTTGTGCATGCACACTGCACCTCTGCTTCTCATTCTAATATCAAGTAAAATGCCCTGGCGCCTTGACTCACATTTGTGAATAAACCAACGGACCATAGTTCTAATCACGCGTAACATCAAACGCCCCATATCTGCAAAAAAATTGATGCAACACGATGGGTTCCTAGGAGGTCACCAATCCTAGTATTACTCTCGCCAAAGCACACTTAACTGCAGAGTTCTGATGGGATCCATTTCATTAGTGCTGGTATGATAGCACCTGTTCCATCACGTGCTGCAAATACATTTACTCCTTCTCATTCCCTCCCCCCTCCCGTCATTTATTTCCTTGTGTGTGCACACTGAACCTCTGCTTCTCGTTCTAATATCAAGTAAAATACCTCCGTGTCGTGACTCATAATTGCGAATAAACCAGCTGACCATAGTTTCAGTCGCGCGTAACGTCGAACGCAAAATCTGCAAAAAAAATGGGTGCAACAAGAGAATTTCCCAGGAGGTCACCCATCCTAGTACTACTCTCGCCCAAGCATACTTAACTTTAGAGTTCTGATGGGATTCGGTGCGTTAGTGCTGATATGATCATACCTATTTACTTTCGCACTACAAATACATACACTCCTTCTCCTTCCCTCTCCCCTCCCGTCATCTGTTTCCTTATGCGTGCACACTGTACCTCTCCTTCTCTTTCTAATATCAAGTAAAATACCCCGGCGCTGTGACTCACATTTGCTTATAAACCAGCGGACCATAGTACTAGTTGAGCGTAATGTCGAACGACCTATCTTCAAAAAAATTAGTGCAACACAAGGACATCCCAAGAAGTCACCCATCGTAGTACTACTCTCGCCAAGCAAACTTAACTGCTGAGTTCTGATGGGATCCGGTGAACTAGTACAGGCATGATCGCACCTGTTTCATTTCACACTGCAAATACATACACTCCTTATCCTTCCCTCCTCCCTCCCATCATTTCTTTCCTTGTGCGTGCACACTGCACCTCTCCTTCTCGTTCTAATATCAATTAAAATATCCCGGCGCCGTGACTCATATTTACGAATAAACCAACAGACCATGTTTTTTCGCACGTAACGTCGAACAACCAATTTGCAAAAAAATGAGTTCAATGCTCGGACTTCCCCGTAGGTCACCCATCCTATTTCTACTCTCGCCCAAGCACACTTAACTTCGGAGTTCTAATTGGATCTGGTACATTAGTGCTGGTATGATCGAGCCTTTTTGCTTCCGCACTGCAAATACATACACTCCATCTCCTTTCCTCCCATCTCCCGTCATTTGTTTCCTTATGCGTGCACACTGTACCTCTCCTTCTCGTTCTAATATCAATTAAAATGCCCCGGTGTGGTGACTCATATTTGCGTATAAACCAGCGGACCATAGTTCTAGTCGCGCGTAACATCGAACGACCCATATAAAAAAATGGGTGCAATGCTAGGACTTCCAAGAAGGTCACCCATCCTAGTACTACTCTCGCCCAAAAATATTTAACTGCAGAGTTTTGACGGGATCCGGTGAGTTAGTGCTGGTATGATTGCACATGTTTGCTTCTACGCTGCAAATACATATACTCCCTTCTCCTTCCCTCCCCCCTCCCATCATTTGTTTCCTTGTGCGTGCACTATGCACCTCTCGTTCTCGTACTAATACCAATTAAAATTCTCCGGTGCCGTGACTAACATTTTCGTATAAACCAGCAGACCATAGTTCCAGTCGCGCGTAATGTCGAACGACCCAACTGAAAAAAAATAGGTGCAACACAAGGACTTCCTAGGAGGTCACCCATCCAAGTACTACTCTCGCCCAAGCACACTTAACTACGGAGTTTTGATGGGATTCGGTGCATTAGTGCTGGTATGATTGCACCTGTTTCATTCTGCGCTTTAAATACATACACTCCTTCTCCTTCCCTCCCCCCTTCCGTCATTTGTTTCCTTGTTCGTGCACACTGCATCTCTCCTTCTCGTTCTAATATTAAGTAAAATGCCCCTGCGTCCTGACTTACATTTACAAATAAACCAGCAGATAATAGTTATAGCCGCGCGTAACGTCAAACGACCCATCTACAAAAAAATTGGTGCAACACGAGGACTTTTCAGGAGGTCACCCATTCTTGTACTACTCTCGCCCAAGCAAACTTAACTGTGAAGTTCTGATGGGATCCAGTGCATTAGTGCTAGCATGATCGCACCTGTTTCATTCCGCGCTGCAAATACATACACTTCTCATTCCCTCCCCTCTTCCGTCATTTGTTTCCTTGTGCGTGCACACTGCATCTCTCCTTCTCGTTCTAATATCAAGTAAAATGCCCTGGCGTTGTGACTCGCATTTACGAATAAACCAGTGGACAATAGTTCAAGTCGCGCGTAACATCGAAAGACTCATCTGAAAAAAATAGGTGCTACACGAGGACTTCACAGGAGGTCACCCATCCGTGTACTACTCTCGCCCAAGCACACTTCACTGCGAAGTTCTGATGGGATTCGGTGCATTAGTGCTTGTATGATCGAACCTGTTTTATTCCGCGGTACAAATACATACACTCCTTCTCCTTCTCTCCCCTCTCCCGTCATTTGTTTCCTTGTGCGTGCACACTACACCTCTCCTTCTCGTTCTAATATCAAGTAAAATGGCTTGGCACCGTTACTCACATTATTCTACTATGTAAGATAATCGTAATGACATTCTTATCTCGTGATGGACTATAAATGAATGCATGAAAAATATTAAAAAAAATATCCAAATGTCGTGACTCACACTAGTGGATTGTCGCTCCGGTCACACGTAACATTTAACACCCTATCTATAAAAAGACAGGTAGAACACGAGGACTTCGTAGGAGGTCACCCATCCTAATACTGCTTTCACCAAAGCACGCTTAACTGTCGAGTTTGACAGGATCCGTTGCATTAGTGTTTGTATGATCACACCCCTTCCATTTCGTGCTGCAAATACATATACCCCTTCTTCTTCCCTCCCACCTCCCGTCATTTGTTTCACTGTGCATGCACATTATACCTCTGTTTTTAGTTCTAATATCAAGCGAAATGTCCAGTTATCTTGACTTATGCCTAGATAAACAAACCGCCTGTCGTACCTCATTTTTCATTGTTCTACTATGTAAGATGCTCGTAATGACACTCTTATCATGTGGTGGACTATAAATGAATGCATGAAAAATATTAAGCAAAATATTCTGGCGCCACAACTCATGCCGGCGGACTATGGCTCCTATTGTGCATAACGTTTAGCACCCCATCCGTAAAAAGAAGGGCGCAACACGAGTACTTCCCAAAAGATCACCCATCCTAGTACTACTCTCGCAGAAGCATGCTCAACTACGGAGTTCAATGGGATCCGGTGCATTAGTGCTAGTATGATCGCACCTCTTTTATTTTGCGCTACAAATACATATAACCCTTCTCCCTCCCTCCCCCCTGTTATTTGTTTCGCTATGAACGAACATCGCACCTCTGCTTATAGTTCTAATATAGAGCAAAATGCTCCGGTGCCTCGACTCACGCCCAGATGAATCCACAAAAAGTATTAAGAAAAATGTCTTGGCGTTGCGACTCACTCTGAGGGACAATAGCTTTGATCGCGCATAATGTTTAACGTCCCGTCAGCAAAAAAACGAGTGGAACATGAGAACTTTTCAGGAGGTCAGCCATCCTATTACTACTTCCTCCCAAGCACACTTAACTACGAAATTCAATGGGATCCAGTGCATTAATGTAGGTATGATCGCAGCCCTTCCATTCCACGCTGCAAGCACATATACCCCTTCTCTTTCCCTCCCCCCTACCGTCATTTGTTTCGTTGTGCGCACACACCACACCTCTGTTTCTAGTTCTAATATCAAGCGAAATACCCCAGCACCTCGACTCATGCCTAGATGAATGGATCACCTGTCGTACCTCATTTTTCATTGTTATACTATGTAAGATACTCGTAATGACACTCTTATCACGTGGTGGACTATAAATAAATGCACGAAAAATATTAAGCAAAATTTTCAGGCCCTGCAACTCACACTGGCAGACTGTGGTTCCGATCGCACTTAACGTTTAACACCCCGTCTACAAAAAAACGGGTTCAACACGAGGACTTTCCAGGAGGTCACCCATCCTAGAACCAATCTCGCCCAAGCACGCTTGACTACAAAGTTCTGATGGGATCCTGTGCATTTGTGTTTGTATGATCGCAACTGTCCCATTCCCCACTGCAAATACATATAGCCCTTCTCCTTCCCTCCCCCTTTGATTATTTATTTCATTGTGCGGGCATGCTGCATCTCTTCTTCTAGTTCTAATATAGTGCGAAATGCCATGTCGCTTTGACTCACGCCGAGAAGAACAAAGGCCCGCTGCGCCTCTTTTTTCGTTGTTCAACTATGTAAGACTCTCGTAATGAGACTCCTATCACGTGGTGGATTACAAATAAGTGCACGTAAATTATTAAGCAAAATGTTTCAACGTCGCTACTCATGCCGACGGACTATTGCTCCGATCGCGCGTAACGTTTGATGCTCTGTCTGCAAAAAGACGATAAGAGAACTTCCCAGGAGGTCACCCATCTTAGTACTACTCTCGCCCAAGCATGCTTAATTACGGAGTTCGATAGGATCCGGTGTATTAATGCTAGTATGATTGCACCCCTTCTCCTTCCCTCCCCTCATCCGTCATTTTTTTCACTGTGCGCGCACACAACACCTCTGTTTATAGTTCTAATATCAAGCAAAATGCCCCGATACCTCGACTCACGCCAGAAGAATGGACTGCCCAACGTACATCATTTTTCTTTATTCTACTATGTAAGATGCTTGTAATGACACTTTTATCACATGGTAGACAATAGATGAATGCACGAAAAAATAATAAGCAAAATTTTCTAGCGACACAACTCACGCCAGTGGATTGTGGCTCCGATCACATGTATCATTTTACGCCCCGTTTGCAAAAAGATAGTGCAACACAAAGACTTCTCAGGAGGTTACCAATCCTAGTACTACTCTCGCCCAAACATGCTTAACTGCATAGTTCGATGGGATCGGGTGCATTAATGTTGCTATGATCGCACCCCTTCTATTCCGTATTACAAATACATATACCCCTTCTCCTTTCCTCCCCTCTCCCATCATTTTTTTTCGTTGTGCGAGTACACTGCATCTCTGTTTCTAGTTCTAATATCAAGCGAAATGCCTCAGCGCCTCGACTTATGGCCAGATTAAAGGACCACCCGCTACACCTTTTTTTTTGTTGTTCTACTATGTAAGATGCTCATAATGACTCTCTTATCACGTGGTGGACTATAAATGAGAGCACACAAAAAAGTAAGCAAAATACCCCGGCGTAGCGACTCACGTCGGCAAATGAATCAGCGGACTATGGCTCCAGTCGCGCGTAACGTTTGATGCCCTGTCCGCAAAAAGATGGGTGCAACACAAGCACTTCCCAGGAGGTCACTCATCCTAGTACTACTCTCGCCGAAACACGCTTAACTGAATATTATGATTGGATACGATGCATTAGTGCTAGTATGATCCCACTCGTCCTATTCCTTACTTCAAATACATATACCCCTTCTCTTTCCCTCCCCCCTCCCAGCATTTGTTTCACTATATGTGGACAATGCACCTCTACCTCTAGTTGTAATATAAAAAAAAAATGCCCTGTTGCCTCGACTCACGCCCAGATGAACGGACCGCTTGCCGCACTTATGTTTTACTTGTTCTATTATTTACGATGCTCATAATGACACTCTTATCACGTGGTAGACTATAAATAGATACCGGAAAAATATTAAAAAAAAGACGGGTGCAACACGAGAACTTCCCAGGAGTCACCAATCCTAGTACTACTCTCGCCCAAGAACAGTTAACTACGGAGTTCTAATGGGATCCGGTGCATTAGTGCTAGCATGATCGCACCTGTTTTATTCCGCACTGCAAATGCATACACTCCTTCTCCTTCCCTCCCCCTCCCGTCTTTTGTTTCCTTGTGCGTGCATACAGCACCTCTCATTCTCATTCTAATATCAAGTAAACAGCCCCAACGCTGTGACTCACATTTGCGAATAAACCAGCGGACCATAATTCAAATCACGTGTAACGTCGAATTACCCATCTGCAAACCAATGGGTGCAACACGAGTACTTCCCAGGAGGTCACCCATCCAAGTACTTCTCTTGCCCAAGCACACTTAACTGGGGAGTTCTAATGGGATCCGATGCATTCGTGCAGGTATGATAGCACCTCTTTCATTCCGCGCTGCAAATACATACACTCCTTTTCATTCCCTCCCCCCTCCTGTCATTTTTTTCCTTGTGCGTGCACACTGCATCTTTCCTTATCGTTGAAATATCAAGTAAAATGCCTCGGCGCCGTGAGTCACAATTGCGAATAAACCAGCGGACAATAATTCTAGTCGTGTGTGACGTCGAATGATCCATCTACAAAAAAATGGGTGCAACACGAGTACTTCACAGGAGGTCACCCATCCTAGTACTACTCTCGCCCAAGCACACTTAAATGCGGAGTTCTGATGGGATTCGGTGCATTAGTGCTGGTATGATCGCACCTGTTTCATTTCGCGCTACAAGTAAAAACACTCCACCTTCCCTCGCCCCTCTTGTCATTTATTTCCTTGTACGTGCATACTGCACCTCTCTTTTTCATCCTAATATGAAGTAAAATGCCTCGGCGTTGTGACTCACATTTGCGAATAAATCAGTGGACCATAGTTTTAGCCGCGTGTGATGTTGAACGAACTATCTGCAAAAAAATTAGTGTAATATGAGTACTTCTTAGGAAGTCGCCCATCCTAGTACTACTCTCGCCTAAGCACACTTAACTGCGGCATTCTGATGGGATCCGGTGCATAAGTGCTGGTATGATCGCACCTGTTTCATTCCACGCTGCAAATACATACATTCCTTCTTTGTCACTCCCCCCACCCGTCATTTGGTTCCTTGTGCGTGCACGCTGCACCTCTTTTTCTCGTTTTAATATCAAGTAAAATGTCTTTCTCGTTCTAATATCAAGTAAAATGTCTCGGCACCGTGACTCACATTTGCGAATAAACCAGCGGAACATAGTTCTAGTTGGGCGTAATTTCGACCGACCCTTCTACAAAAATAATGTGTGCAACAAGAATACTTCCCAAGAGGTCGCCCATCATAGTACTACTCTCGCCCAAGCACACTTAACTACAGAGTTCTAATGGGATCCAGTGCATTAGTGCTAGTATGATCGCACATGTTTCAGGTCGCGCTGCAAATACATACACTCCTTCTCCTTTCCTCCCCCCTCTAGTCATTTGTTTCCTTGTGCGTGGACACTACACCTCTGCTTCTCCTTCTAATATCAAGTTAAATGCCCCGGTGCCGTGACTCACATTTACGAATAAACCAGCAGACCATAGTTTCAGTCGCACGTAACGTCGAAGGACCCATCTGCAAAAAAATGGGTGCAACACGAGGACTTCCAAGGAGGTCACCCATCCTAGTACTACTCTCGCCCAAGCACACTTAGCTGCAGAGTTCTGATGGGATACGGTGCATTAATGCTGGTATGATCGCATCTGTTTCAGGTCACACTGCAAATACATATAGTCCTTCTCCTTCCCTCCCCCCTCCCGTCATTTGTTTCCTTGTGCGTGGACACTACATCTCTACTTCTCGTTCTAATATCAAGTTAAATGCTCCAGTGCCGTGACTCACATTTGGGAATAAACAAGCAGATCATAGTTCCACTCGTGCGTAACGTCGAATGACCCATCTACAAAAATACGGGTGCAACATGAGGACTTCCCAGGAGGTCACCTATCTTAGTACTACTCTCACCCTAGCACACTTAACTATGAAATTCTGATGGGATTCGGTTCATTAGTACTGGTATGATCGCTCTCGTTTCAGTCTGCGCTGCAAATATATACGCTCCTTCTCCTTCCCTCCCCCTTCCATCGTTTATTTCCTTGTGCGTGCACACTGCACCTCTCCTTCTCATTCTAATATCAAGTTAAATGCCCCGGCCTTATGACTCACATTTGTAAATAAACCAGCAGACCATAGTTCCACTCGTGCGTAACGTCGAATGACCCATCTACAAAAAAATGAGTGTAACATGGGGACTTCCTAGTTGGTCACCACTTCTATCACTAAACTCGCCCAGGCACATTTAACTGTGGAGTTGTGATGGGATCCGGTGAATTAGTGATGGTATAACTGCATCTATTTCATTATGCGCTCCAAATACATACACTCCTTCTCCTTCCCTCCCCCCTCCCATCATTTGTTTCCTTGTGCGTGCACAATGCACCTCTCCTTCTCGTTCTAATATAAAGTAAAATGTCTTGACACCGTGACTCACATTTATGAATAAACCAGCGGACCATAGTTCCAGTTGTGTGTAACGTCAAACGCCCATCTGAAAAAAATAGGTGCAGCACAAGGACTTCCTAAGAGGTCACCACTTCTAGTACTACACTCGCCCAATCACATTTAACTGTGGAGTTGTGATGGGATCCAGTGAATTAATGATGGTATAATTGCACCTGTTTCATTCTGCGCTCCAAATACATACACTCTTTCTCCTTCCCACCCCCCTCTCGCTATTTGTTTCCTTGTGCGTGTACACTGCACCTCTCCTTCTCGTTCTAATATCAAGTAAAATGTGTCGGCACCGTGACTCTCATTTGTGAATAAACCAGTGGACCGTAGTTCCAGCTGCGCGTAATGTCGAACGCCCATCTGAAAAAAATAGGTGCAACACAAAGACTTCCTAGGAGGTCACCACTTCTAGTACTACACTCGCCCAAGCATATTTAACTGTGGAGTTGTGATGGGATCCAGGGAATTAGTGATGGTATAACTGCACCTGTTTCATTCTATGCTCCAAATACGTACACTCCTTCTCCTTCCCTCCCCCCTCCCGTCATTTGTTTCCTTGTGCGTGCACATTGCACCTTTCGTTCTTGTTCTAATATCGAACGAAATACCTCGGTGCCTCGACTCATGTCTATATGAACGGAACACCCGCCGCACCTCCTTTTTTGTTGTTCTACTATGTATGATGCTCGTAATAATAATCTTATCACGTGGTGGGCTATAATTGAATGCACGAATAATATTAAGCAAAATTCTCCGGCGTCGTGACTCACGTTTGCGAATTAACCAGTGACTGTGGCTCTAGTCCCGCGTAACATTTAACACCCCATCTATAAAAGGAAGGGTGCAACATGGGAACTTCCTAGGAGATCACCCATCCTAGTACTACTCTCACCCAAGCACGATTAACTACGAAGTTCGATGGGATCCAATTTATTAGTGCTGGTATGATCGCACCCATTCCATTCCGCGCTGCAAATACATATACCACTTCTCCTTCCCCCTCGCCTCTCATCATTTATTTTGTTGTGCGTGTACACCATACCTCTGTTTCTAGTTCTAATATCAAGTGAAATGCCAAGGCATCTCGACTCATGCGCAGATGAACAGATCGCCCGCCACAACTCTATTGTCATTGTTCTACTATGTAAGATAATCGTAATGACATTCTTATCTCGTGATGGACTATAAATGAATGCATGAAAAATATTAAACAAAATTTTCCAATGTCGCAACTCACACTAGGGGACTGTCGCTACGGTCACGCATAACATTTAATGCCCCGTCCATAAAAAGATGGGTAGAACACGAGGACTTCGTAGGAGGTCACCCATCCTAATACTGCTTTCACCAGTTCACGCTTAACTGCGGAGTTTGACAGGATCCGATGCATTAGTTTTGGTATGATCGCACCCCTTCCTTTTTGTGCTGCAAATACATATACCCCTTCTCCTTCCCTCCCCCCTCCCGTCATTTGTTTCGCTGTGCATGCACACTACACCTCTGTTTCTAGTTCTAATATCAAGCGAAATGTCTGGGCACCTCGACTCACGCCTAGATAAACGGATGCTTGTCATACCTCATTTTTTATTGTTCTACTATGTAAGATGTTCATAATGACACTCTTATCATGTAGTGGACTATAAATGAATGCACGAAAAATATTAAGCAAAATATTCTGGCGCCACGTTTCATGTCGACGGACTATGGCTCCTATTGTGCATAATGTTTAACACCCCATCCGTAAAAAGACGGGTGCAACACAAGGACTTCCCAAAAGATCACCCATCCTAGTACTACTCTCGCCAAAGCAAGCTCAACTACAGAGTTCGATGGGATCCAGTGCATTAGTGCTAGTATGATCGCACCTCTCCTATTTTGCACTACAAATACATATACCCCTTCTCCCTCCCCCCCTGTTATTTGTTTCTCTATGCGCCAACACCGTACCTCTACTTATAGTTCTAATATAGAGCAAAATGCTTTGGTGCCTCGACTCACACCCACATAAACGAACTACCCCTTGCACCTCATTTTTCGTTATTCTACTATGTAAGATGCTCGTAATAACACTCTTATCACGTGGCGAACTATAAATGAATGCACGAAAAATATTGAGAAAAATGTCTTGGCGTTGCGACTCACTCCGAGGGACAATGGCTTTGATCGCGATACCATCCTAGTACTACTTCCGCGTAAGCATGTTTAACTACGAAATTCGATGGGATCCAAAGCATTAGTGCAGGTATGATCGCACCCCTTCAATTCCATGCTGCAAGTACATTTACCCCTTCTCCTTCCCTCCCCCCTCCCGTCATTTGTTTTGTTGTGTGCACATACCACACCTCTATTTCTAGTTCTAATATCAAGTGAAATATCCTGGCACCTCGACTCACGCCCAGATGAAAGGATTGCCCGCCATACCGCGTTTTTCGTTGTTATACTATGTAAGATACTCGTAATGACACTCTTATCACGTGGTGGACTATAAATGAATGCACGAAAAATATTAAGCAAATTTTTCAAGCCTCGCAACTCACACCGGCAGACTGTGGCTCTGATCGCACTTAACGTTTAATATCCCGTCTATAAAAAGATGGGTTCAGCACGAGGACTTTTCAGGAGGTCACCCATCCTAGAACTAGTCTCGCCCAAGCAATCTTAACTACAGAGTTCTGATGGGATCCTGTGCATTAGTGTTTGTATGATCGCAACTGTCCCATTCCCCACTGCAAAAACATATAGCACTTCTCCTTCCCTCCCCCCTTCCTTCATTTATTTCGCTGTGCGAGAATACTGCATCTCTGCTTCTAGTTCTAATATAGAGAGAAATGCCATGTCGCTTCGACTCACGCTCAGAAGAACGGAGCCCCCTTGCGCCTCTTTTTTCGTTGTTCTACAATGTAAGACTCTCGTAATGAGATCTTATCACCTGGTGGACTACAAATAAGTGCACGTAAAATATTAAACAAAATGTTTCAACGTCGCTGCTCATGCCAGCGGACTGTGACTTCGATCGCACGTAACGTTTGACGCCCCGTCTGCAAAAAGACGGGTGCAACAAGAGAACTTCCCAGGAGGTCACCCATCTTAGTACTACTCTCGCACAAGCACGTTTAACTACGGAATTCGATGGGATCCGGTGTATTAATGCTAGTATGATTGCACCCCTTCTATTTTGCACTGCAAATACATATACCCCTTCTCCTTTCCTCCCTCCACCCGTCATTTTTTTCACTGTACGCGCACACTGCACCTCTTTTTATAGTTCTAATATCAAGCGAAATGCCCTGACACCTCGACTCACGCCAGAAGAAAGGACCGCCTGCCGTACCTCATTTTTCTTTATTCTACTATGTAAGATGCTCGTAATGACACTCTTATCACGTGGTAGACTATAAATGAATACACGAAAAAATAGTAAGCAAAATTTCTTGGCGACGTGACTCACGCCAGCGGATTGTTGCTCTGATCACATGTATTGTTTTATGCCCCGTTTGCAAAAAGACAGTGCAACACGAGGACTTCTCAGGAGGTTACCGATCCTAGTACTACTCTCGCCCAAACATGCTTAACTGCATAGTTCGATGGGATCCGGTGCATTAGTGCTGGTATGATCGCACCCCTTCTATTCCGCATTGTAAATACATATACCTCTTCTCCCGTCATTTTTGTCGTTGTGAGTGCACACTGCATCTCTGTTTCTAGTTCTAATATCAAGCAAAATGCTCAAGCGTCTCGACTTATGCCCAGATTAAGGGACCACCCGCCACACCTTTTTTTTTCGTTATTCTACTATGTAAGATGCTCGTAATGACTCTCTTATCATGTGGTGGACTATAAATGAATGCACAAAAATAAGTAAGCAAAATGCTGGGCGACTCACACCGGTAAATGAACCAGCGGACTATGGCAACGATTGCGCATAATGTTTGATGTCCTATCCGCAAAAAGATGGGTGCAACACAAGTACTTCCCAGGAGGTCACTCATCCTAGTACTACTCTCGCCCAAACACGCTTAACTGCAGATTATGATGGGATATGATGCACTAGTGCTAGTATGATCCCACCCGTCCTATTCCTCACTTCAAATACATATACCGCTTCTCTTTCCCTCCCCCCTCCCATCATTTGTTTCGCTCTGTGTGGACACTGCACCTCTACTTCTAGTTGTAATATCAAACAAAATGCAGTTGCCTCAACTCACGTCAAGATGAACAGACCACCAGCCGCACCTCTGTTTTACTTGTTCTATTATTTACGATGCTCGTAATGACACTCTTATCACATGGCGGACTATAAATGGATGCATGAAAAATATTAAAAAAAAATAGGTGCAACACGAGGACTTCCTAGGAGGTCAACCATCATAGTACTACTCTCGCCCAAGCACACTTAACTGTGAAGTTTAAATGGAATTTGATGCATTAGTCCTTGTATGATCGCACTTGTTTCATTACGCACTGCAAATACATATACCCCTTCTTCTTCCCTCCCCCCTCTCGTCATTTGTTTTCTTGTGCAGGCACACTGCACCTCTCATTCTCCTTCTAATATCAAGTAAAATGCCCTGACGCTGTGACTCACATTTGTGAATGAACCAGCGGACCATAGTTCCAGCCACGAGTACTTCCAAGGAGGTCATCCATCCTAGTACTACTCTCACCAAAGCACACTTCAATGCAGAGTTCTGATGGGATCAGATGCATTAGTGCTTGTATGATCACACCTATTTCACTCCGTGCTGCAAATACATACACTCCTCCTTACCTCCCCCCTCCCGTCATATGTTTCCTTATGCGTGCATACTGCACCTCTCTTTCTTGTTCTAATGTCAAGTAAAATGCCCCAACACCATGACTCACATTTGCGAATAAACCAGCAGACCATAGTTCCAGTCGCGTGTAACGTCGAACGACCCATCTGCAAAAAAATGGGTGCAACACGAGTACTTTTCAGGAGGTCACCCATCCTAGTACTACTCTCGCCCAAGCACACATAACTGCAGAGTTCTAATGGAATCTGGTGCATTAGTGCTATCGCACCTGTATGATTCCGCACTTCAAATACATACACTCCTTCTCCTCCTCTCCCCATTCTATCATTATTTTTCTTGTGCGTGCACGCTGCACCTCTCTTTCTCATTTTAATATCAAGTAAAATGTCTCGGTGCCATGACTCACATTTGCAAATAAACCGGCGGACCATAGTTCCAGTCACGCGTAACGTCGAACGACCCATCTGCAAAAAAATCGGTGCAACACGAGTACTTCCTAGGAGGTCACCCATCCTAATACTACTCTCGCCCAAGCACACATAACTGCGGAGTTCTGATGGGATCCGATGCATTAGTGCTAGTATGATCGCACTTGTTTCATTCTGCGCTGCAAATACATACACTCTTTCTCCTTCTATCTCCCCTCCTGTCATTTGTTTCCTTGTGCGTGCACACTGAACCGCTGCTTCTCGTTTTAATATCAAGTAAAATACCCAGGCGCCTTAACTCACATTTGCGAATAAACCAGCGGAACATAGTTCCAGTCGTGCGTAACTTCGAACACCCCATCTTAAAAAAATAGGTGCAGCACGGGGACTTCCTAGGAGGTCACCAGTCCTAGTACTAAACTCACCCAAGCACATTTAACTGCGGAGTTTTGATGTGATCCGGTGAATTAGTGATGGTATAAAGGCACCTCTTTCATTATGCACTGCTCATACATACACTTCTTTTCCTACCTTCCCCCTTCCCGTCATTTGTTTCCTTGTGCGTGCACAGTGCACCTCTCCTTCTCCTTCTAATATCAAGTAAAATGCCTCGGCATCGTAACTCACATTTGCGAATAAACTAGCGGACCATAGTTCTAGTTGCGCGTAACATCGAGCGACCCATCTACAAAAAAATGGGTGCAACACGAGTACTTCCGAGGAGGTCACCCATCCTAGTACTACTCTTGCCCAAGCACATATAACTGTGAAGTTCTTATGAGATCCGGTGCATTAGTGATGGTATGATCGCACATGTTTCATTCCGCGCTGCAAATACATACACTCCTTCTTCTTCCCTCCCCCCTCCCATCATTTTTTTCCTTGTGCGTGCACACTGCACCTCTGCTTCTCGTTCTAATATCAAAAAAAATACCTCGGCGCCTTAACTAACATTTGCGAATAAACCAGCAGAATATAGTTCCAGTCGCGCGTAACTTCGAACGGCCCATCTGAAAAAAATAGGTCCAACACGAGGACATCACAGGAGTTCACCACTCCTAGTACTACACTCGCCCAAGCAAATTCAACTGCGTAGTACTACTCTTGCCCAAACACACATAACTGTGAAGTTTTTATGAGATCCGGTGCATTAGTGATGGTATGATCGCACATGTTTCATTCCGCGCAGCAAAGACATACACTACTTCTCCTTCCCCCCTCCTGTCATTTATTTTCTTGTGCTTGCACATTGCACCTCTCCTTCTCGTTCTAATATCAATTAAAATGCCCCAGTACCGTAACTAACATTTGCGTATAAACCAGCGGAACATAGTTCCAATTGCGCGTAACGTCGAACGACCCATCTGCAAAAAAATGATTGCAAAGGACTTCCAAGAAGGTCACCAATCCTAGTACTACTCTTGCCCAAACACACTTAACTGCAAAGTTCGGTGGTATTCGGTGCATTAGTGCTGGTATGATCGCACTTGTTTCATTCCGCGCTGCAAATACATACACTCCTTCTCCTTCTCTCCCCCCTCCCGTCATTTGTTTCCTTGTGCGTGCACATTGCACCTTTCCTTGTCGTTCTAATATCACGTAAAATGCCTCAGAACTGTAACTCACATATGCGTATAAACCAGCGGACCGTAATTCCAGTCGCACGTGACGTCGAATGACCCATCTAAAAAAAAATGAGTGCAACACGAGTACTTCCCATAAGGTCACCCATCCAAGTACTACTCTTGCCCAAGCACATATAAATGCGAAGCTCTGATGGGATCCGGTGCATTAGTGCTGGTATGATCGCACCTGTTTCATTCCGCACTCAAATACATAAACTCTTTCTCCTTTCCTCCTCCCTCCCCTCATTTGTTTCCTTGTGTGTGCACACTATACCTCTACTTCTCGTTCTAATATCAAGTAAAATGCCCCGGCGCCGTAACTCACATTTGAGAATAAACCAGCACACCATAGTTCTAGTCGCGCATAACGTCAAACGACCCATGTGCAAAAAAATAGGTGCAAGATGAGGACTTTTCAAGAGGTCACCCAAGCACACTTAACTGCGGAGTTCTGATGGGATCCGGTGCATTAGTGCTGGTATGATCGCACTTGTTTGCTTCGGCACTGGAAGTATACACTCCTTCTCCTTCCCTGCCCCCTCCCGTAATTTGTTTCCTTGTGCGTGCACACTGCACCAATCTTTCTCATTCTAATATCAATTAAAATGCCCCAGCGCCATGACTTACATTTGCGAATAAACCAGCAGACCATTGTTCCAGTCGCGCGTAACGTCGAATAACCCATCTGCCAAAAAATGGGTGCAACACGAGAACTTCCAAGGAGGTCACCCATCCTAGTACTACTCTCCCCCAAGCACACTTAACTGCGGAGTTCTGATGGGATCCAATGTATTCCAGTCACGCGTAATGTCGAATGACCCATATGTAAAAAAAATAGGTGCAACACGAGAACATCAAATGAGGTCACCCATCCTAGTTGAGTTCTTATGGGATACGGTGCATTAGTGTTGGTATGATCGTGCCTGTTTCATTACGCACTGCAAATACATACAGTCCTTCTCCATCCCTCCCCCTCCCCTCATTTGTTTCCTTGGGCGTGCACACTACACCTCTACTTCTCGTTCTAATATCAAGTAAAATACCTCGGCACCGTGACTCACATTTGCTAATAAACCAACGGATCATAGTTCAAGTCGCGTGTAACGTCGAAATACCCATCTGTAAAAAGATAGGTGCAACACAAGAACTTCCCAAGAGGCCACCCATCTTAGTACTACTCTCGCCCAAGCACACTTAACTGTGGAGTTCTGATTGGATCCGATGCATTAGTGCTGGTATGATCGCACCTATTTGTTTCCGAGCTGCAAATACATACACTCCTTCTCCTTCCCTCCCCCTTTCAATAATTTGTTTCCTTGTGCGTGCACACTACACCTCTCCTTCCCATTCCAATATCAAGTAAAATGCCCAGGCATCGTGACTCACATTTGTGAATAAACCAGCGGACCATAGTTCTAGTCACGCGTAATGTCGAACAACCCATCTGCCACAAAGTTGGTGTAACACGAGGACTTCTCAGGAGGTCAGCCATCCTAATGCTACTCTCGCCCAAACACACTTAACTGCGGAGTTCTGATGGGATCCGATGCATTAGTACTGGTATGATGGCACATGCTTTATTTCGCACTGCAAATACATACACTCCTTCTCCTTCCCTCCCCCTTTCTGTCATTTGTTTCCTTGTGCATGCACACTGTACCTCTCTTTCTCGTTCTAATATCAAGCAAAATTCTCCAGCGCCGTGACTCACATTTGCGAATAAACCAGCGGACAATAGTTCTAGTAGAACGTAATGTCGAACGACCCATCTGCAAAAAAATAGGTGCACACTGTATCTCTCCTTCTCGTTCTAATATCAATTAAAATACCCCAGCATGGTGACTCACATTTGCGTATAAACCAGTGAATCATAGTTCCAGTCGTGCGTAATGTCGAACAATCCATCAGAAAAACAATGGGTGCAACACGAGGACTTCCCAGGAGGTCAACCATCCTAGTACTACTCTCGCCCAAACACAACTAACTTCAGAGTTCTAATGGAATTCGATGCATTAGTGCTGGTATGATCGCACCTTTTTTATTCTGCGCTGCAAATACATACACTCTTTCTCCGTTCCTCCCCCCTCCCATCATTTATTTCCTTGTGCGTGCACACTGTACCTCTCCTTCTCGTTCTAATATCAATTAAAATATCACGGCGTCGTGACTCACATTTATGAATAAACCAGCGGGCCACAGTTCTAGTCGCGTGTAATGTAAAAGGATCCATCTGAAAAAAAAATGGGTGCAACACAAGAACTTTCCAGGAGATCAACCATCCTAGTACTACTCTCGCCCAAGCATACTTAACTTTAGAGTTCTGATGGGATTCGGTGCGTTAGTGCTGATATGATCATACCTATTTACTTTCGCACTACAAATACATACACTCCTTCTCCTTCCCTCTCCCCTCCCGTCATCTGTTTCCTTATGCGTGCACACTATACCTCTCCTTCTATTATAATAACAAGTAAAATGCCCCGGCGCCGTGACTCATATTTACGAATAAACTAGCGGATAATAGTTCTAATCGCGCGTAACATCGAACGACCCATCTGCAAAAAAATATATGCAACACGAGGACTTCCCAAGAGGTCACCCATCCTAGTACTACTCTTGCCCAAGCAAACTTAACTGCAGAGATCTAATTGGATCCAGTGCATTAGAGCTGGTATGATCGCACCTGTTTCATTCTGCGCGAAAAATACATACACTCCTTTTCCTTCCCACCCCCCTCACGTCATTTTTTTCCTTGTGCGTGCACACTGCACCTCTCCTTCTAGTTTGTATATCAAGTAAAATTCCCCAGCGCCGTGACGCACATTTATGAATAAACCAGCGAACAATAGTTTTAGTCGTGTGTAACGTCGAACAACCCATCTGTAAAAAAATTAATGCAACACGAAGACTTCCCAGGAGGTCACCACTCCTAGTACTACACTCGCCCAAACACATTTAACTATAGAGTTCTAATGGGATACGGTGAATTAGTGATGGTATAACGACACCTATTTCATTCCGCGCTGCAAATACATACACTCCTTCTCCTTCCCTCCCCCCTCCCGTCATTTGTTTCCTTATGCGTGAACACGACACCTCTCATTCTTGTTCTAATATCAAATAAAATGCTCCGGTGCCGTGACTCACATTTCTGAATAAACCAGCAGGCAATAGTTCTAGCCGCGCGTAACGTCGAACGATCCATTTGACACGAGGACTTCCCAGGAGGTCACCCATCCTAGTACTACTCTCGCCAAAGAACACTTAACTACAGAGCTCTGATGGGATCTGGTGCATTAGTGCTGGTATGATAGCACCTATTTGCTTACACGCTGTAAATACATACACTCCTTTTCCTTCCCTCTCCCCTCCCATCATTTGTTTCCTTGTGCGTGCACACTGCACCTCTCATTCTCGTTCTAATATCAAGTAAAATGCTCTGGCGTCGTAACTCACACTTGCGAATATACCAGCGGACAATAGTTCCAGTCGCGCGTAACGTCGAACAATCCATTTGAAAAAAAATGGGTGCAGCACGAGGACTTCACAGGAGGTCACCCATCCTAGTACTACTCTCCCCAAAGAACACTTAACTGCAATGTTTTGATGGGATCCGATGTATTAGTGCTGATATGATCGCACCTGTTTGCTTCCACACTGCTAATACATACACTATTTCTCCTTCCCTCCCCCCTCCCGTCATTTGTTTCCTTTTTCGTGCACATTGCACCTCTCCTTCTCGTTCTAATATTAATTAAAATGCCTCGGCGCCGTGACTAACATTTACGTATAAACCAGCGGACCATAGTTCTAGTCGCGCGTAACGTCGAACGACCCATCTGAAAAAAAATTAATGCAACACGAAGACTTCCCAGGAGGTCATCACTCCTAGTACTACACTCGCCCAAGCACCTTTAACTACGGAGTTCTAATGGGATACGGTGAATTAGTGATGGTATAACGACACCTGTTTCATTTCGTGCTGCAAATACATACACTCCTTCTCCTTCCCTCCCCTCCCCCCCCGTCATTTGTTTCCTTGTGCGTGAACACTACACCTCTCATTCTTGTTCTAATATTAAGTAAAATGCTCCGGTGCCGTGACTCACATTTCTAAATAAACCAGCAGGCAATAGTTCTAGCCGCGCATAACGTCGAACGATCCATTTGAAAAAAAATGGGTGCAACACGAGGACTTCCTAGGAGGTCACCCATCCTAGTACTACTCTCGCCAAAGAACACTTAACTACAAAGTTTTGATGGGATCTGGTGCATTAGTGCTGGTATGATAGCACCTATTTGCTTACACGCTGTAAATACATACACTCCTTTTCCTTCCCTCTCCCCTCCCATCATTTGTTTCCTTGTGCGTGCACACTGCATCTCTCATTCTCGTTCTAATATCAAGTAAAATGCTCCGGCGCCGTGACTCACATTTGTGAATATACCAGCGGACAATAGTTCCAGTCGCGCGTAACGTCGAACGATCCATTTGAAAAAAATGGGTGCAACACGAGGACTTCACAGGAGGTCACCCATCCTAGTACTACTTTCGCCAAAGAACACTTAACTGCAAAGTTTTGATGGGATCCGATGCATTAGTGCTGGTATGATCGCACCTATTTGCTTCCACGCTGCTAATACATACACTATTTCTCCTTCCCTCCCCCCTCCCGTCATTTGTTTCCTTTTTCGTGCACATTGCACCTCTCCTTCTGGTTCTAATATTAATTAAAATGCATCGGCATCGTGACTAACATTTACGTATAAATCAGCGGACCATAGTTCTAGTCGTGCGTAACGTCAAACGACCCATTTGAAAAAAAATGGGTGCAACACGAGGACTTCCCATGAGGTCACCAATCAGAGTACTACTCTCTCCCAAGCACACTTAATGCGGAGTTTTGAATGGATCCGGTGCGTTAGTGTTGGTATGATTGCACATGTTTCATTCCGCGCTGCAAATACATACACTCTTTCTCCTTCCCTCCCCACTCCCGTCATTTGTTTCCTTGTACATGCACACTGCACCTTTCCTTCTCGTTCTAATATCAAGTAAAATGCCCCAGTGCCGTGACTCACATTTACGAATAAACAAGCAGACCATAATTCCAGTCGCGCGTAACGTCGAAAGACCCATTTGCAAAAAAATGGGTGCAACACGTGAACTTCCCAGGAGGTCACCACTTTTAGTACTACACTCGTCCAAGCACATTTAACTGCGGAGTTCTGATGGGATCCAGTGAATTAGTGATGGTATAATGGCACCTGTTTCATTCTGCGCTGTAAATACATACACTCCTTCTCCTTCCCACCTCTCTCCCTTCATTTGTTTCCTTGTGCGTGCATGCTGCACCTCTCCTTCTCGTTCTAGTATCAAATAAATACCCTGGCGTCGTGACTCACATATGCGAATAAATCAGCGGAGCATAATTCCAGTCGCGCATAACATCCAACGACCCATCTGCGAAAAAATGTTTGCAACACGAGGACTTCCCAGGAGGTCACCCATCCTAGTACTACTCTCGCCCAAGCATACTTAACTGCGGGGTTTTGATGGGATCCAGTGCATTAGTGCAGCAATGATCGAAAATATTTCATTCTGTGTTGCAAATACATACACTTCTTCTCCTTCCCTCCCCCTTCCCGTCATTTATTTCCTTGTGCGTGCACAATACACCTCTCATTCTCCTTCTAATATCAAGTAAAATGCCCCGGTGCCGTGACTCACATTTGCGAATAAACCAGCTAGTTTCAGTTGCACATAATATCGAGCGACACATCTGTAAAAAAATGGGTGCAACACAAGTACTTCCGAGGAGGTCACCCATCCTAGTACTACTCTCACCCAAGAAAACTTAAAAGCGGAGTTCTGATGGGATCCGGTGCATTAGTGCTGGTATGATCGCACTAGTTTCATTCCGCGCTGAAAATAAATAAACTCTTTCTCATTCTCTCCCCCTTCCCGTCATTTGTTTCCTCGTGCCTGCACATTGCACCTCTCATTCTAGTTTTAATATCACGTAAAATGCATCGGCGCCGTGACTAACGTTTGTGAATAAACCAGCAGACCATACTTCCACTCGCGCATAACGTCGAACGACCCATCTGTAAAATAATAGGTAAAACACGAGTACTTCCGAGGAGGTCACCCATCCTAGTACAACTCTCGCTCAAGCACACTTAACTGTAGAATTCAGAAGGGATTCGGTGCATTAGTGCTGGTATGATCGCATCTATTTTTTTATGCACTGCAAATACATACACTTCTTCTCTTTCCCTCCCCCTTCCCATCATTTGTTTCCTTGTGTGTGCACACTGCACCTCTCATTCTCCTTTTAATAGCAAGTAAAATGCCCCGGTGCCGTGACTCACATTTGTGAATAAATCAGCGGACCATATTTCCAGACATGTGTAACGTCAAGTGACCCATTTGCAAAAAAATTGATGCAACACAAATACTTTCGAGGAGGTCACCCATCCTAATACTACTTTTACCGAAGCACACTTTAATGCGTAGTTCTGATGGGATCCGGTGCATTAGTGCTAGTATGATCGCACCTATTTCATTCCGCGCTACAAATACATACACTCCTTATCTTTTCCTCCCCCTTCTCGTCATTTGTTTCCTTCTACGTGCATACTGCACCTCTCCTTTTCGTTCTAATTTCAAGTAAAATATCTTAGTTCTGTGATTCACATTTGCGAATAAACTAGTGGACCATAGTTCCAGTTTCGCGTAACGTCGAATGACTCATCTTCAAAAAAATAGTTGCAACACGAGGACTTCCTAGGAGGTCACCCATCCTAGTACTACTCTCGCCCAAACACACATAACTGCCGAGTTCTGATGAGATCTGATGCATTAGTGCTGGTATGATTGCATTTGTTTCATTCCACGCTGCAAATGTATACACACCTTCTCCTTCTCTCCACCCTCCCGTCATTTGTTTTCTTGTGCGTGCACACTTCACCTCTCCTTCTCATTCTAATATCAAGTAAAATGCCCCGCCACCGTGACTCATATTTGCGAATAAACCAGCGGACCATATTTTCAGTCGTGCGTAACGTCAAGTAACCCATCTGCAAAAAAATTGATGCAACACAAGTACTTTCGAGGAGGTCACCCATCCTAATACTACTCTTGCCCAAGCACACTTTAATGCGTAGTTCTGATGGGATCCGGTGCATTAGTGATAGTATGATCGCACCTATTTCATTAGGCGCTACAAATACATACACTCCTCATTTCCTCCCCCCTCCCATCATTTGTTTCCTTGTGCGTGCATACTGCATATCTCCTTCTATTTACAATATCAAGAAAAATGCCCCAATGCCGTGACTCACATTTGTGAATAAAGCAGTGGACCATAGTTCTAGTCGCACGTAACTTCGAACGAATACTTCCCAGGAGGTCACCCATCCTAGTACTACTCTCGCCCAAAAACACTTAATTGTGGAGTTCTGATGGGATCCGGTGCATTAGTTTTAGCATGATCACACCTGTTTTATTCTGTGCTGCAAATACATACACTCCTTCTCCTTCCTTCCCCCCTCTCGTCATTTGTTTCCTTTTGCGTGCACACTGCACCTCTCCTTTTCATTCTAATATCAATTAAAATTGCCCAGCGCCGTGACTCACATTTGCGAATAAACTAGTGGATCATAATTCCAGTCGCTCGTAACGTCGAACGACCCATCTGCAAAAAAATGGGTGCAACACGAAGACTTTTCAGAAGGTCACCCATCCTAGTACAACTCTCGCCCAAGCACACTTAAATGCGGAGTTCTGATGGGATCCGGTGCATTAGTGCTGGTATGATCGCACTTGTGTCATTCCGCGCTGCAAATACATACACTCCTTCTCCATCCCTCCCCCCTCACGTAATTTGTTTCCTTGTGCGTGCACACTGCACCTCTACTTCTCGTCCTAATATCAAGTAAAATGCCCGCGGCGCCGTGACTAATATTTGTGAATAAATCAGCGAACCATAGTTCCATCTGCGCGTAACGTCGAATGACCCATCAGCAAAAAAATAGGTGCAACACGAGAACTTCCCAGGAGATCACCCATCTTTGTACTACTCTCACCCAAGCACACTTAACTGTGGAATTCTGATGGGATCCGGTGCATTAATGCTGGTATGATCGCACATCATTCATTCCATGCTGTAAATACATACACTCATTCACTTTCCCTCCCCCTTTCCGTCATTTGTTTCCTTGTGCGTGCACACAACACCTTTTCTTCTCGTTCTAATATCAAGTAAAATGCCCCGGGGCCCTGACTCACATTTGTGAATAAACTAGCGAATCTTAGTTCCATTCGCGCATAAAGACATATATCCCTTCTCCTTCCCTCTCTCTTTCCGTCATTTGTTTCGCTGTGCGGGAAACACACCTCTACTTCTAGTTCTAATATCGAGCGAAATGCCCCGGTGCCTCGACTCATGTCTATATGAATGGAACACGTGCCGCACCTCATTTTTTGTTGTTCTACTATGTAAGATGCTCCTAATAATAGTCTTATCACGTGGTGGGCTATAATTGAATGCACGAATAATATTAAGCAAAATGCTCCGGCGCCGTGACTCACGTTTGTGAATTAACCGGTGACTATCGCTCTAGTCCTGCGTAACATTTATCATCCAATCTGCAAAAAGAAGGGTGCAACATGAGAACTTCCTAAGAGATCACCCATCTTAGTACTACTCTCGCTCAAGCATAATTAACTATGAAGTTCGATTAGATCCGATGCATTAGTGCTGGTATGATCGCACCCCTTCCATTCCGCATTGCAAATACATATACCCCTTCTCCTTTCCTCCCCTTTCCCATCATTTTTTTCACTGTGCGCGCACACTGCACTTTGTTTCTAGTTCTAATATCAAGAAAAATTCTCCAGCGCCTCGACTTATGCCCAGATTAAAGGACCACCTGCCACACATTTTTTTTCGTTGTTCTACTATGTAAGATGCTCGTAATGACTCTCTTATCACGTGGTGGACTATGGGAAGTCCTCATGTTTCACCAATTTTTTTGCAGATGGGACCTTCGACCTTACGCGCGACTGAAACTATGGTCCACTGGTTTATTCGCAAATGTGATCACGGTGCCGGGGCATTTTAGTTGATATTAAAACGAGAATGAACCGATGGATCGTTGTTCCCATCGGGCGTAATGTTTATTGCCTCGTGTGCAAAAAAATAGTTGCAACAAGAGGACTTTCCAAGAGGTCAACCATCTTAGTACTACTCTCACCAAATGACACTTAACTACAGAGTTCTTATGGGATTTGGTGCATTAGTGCTGGTCTGATCACACCTGTCCCAATCCACACTACAAATGCATGTGCCTTTTTTCCTTCCCTCCGCCTTTCCGTCATTTGTTTCGCTGTACACACACACCTCACCTCTGCTTCTAGTTCTAATATCAAGCGAAATGCCCCGGCGCCTCGACTCATGCCCATATGAATGGATCGCCCGTCTCACCTCTGTTTTCATTGTTCTACTATTTAAGGTACTCGCAATGACACTCTTATCACGTGATGAGCTTTAATTGAATGCACAAAAAATATTAAGCAAAATGCCTCGGCACCGTGGCTCACATTTGTGAATAAACCAGCAGACCATTGCTCCGGTTCTGCATAACTTTTAACGCCTTGTCTGCAAAAAGAAGGGTGCAACACGAGGACTTCACAGGAGGTCACCCATCCTAGACTACTCTTGCCCAAACACGCTTAACTCTGGAGTTCTGATGGGATCCGGTGAATTATTGCTGGTATAATCAATACAGTTCTACTTCGCGTCGCGAATACATGTACCCCTTCTCCTTCTCACTCCCCTCTTGCCATTTGCTTCTCTGTGCGCGCACACCTCACCTCTACTTCAAGTTTTAATATCAAGTGAAATACCCAGGCGCGTCGACTCATGCCCATTTGAACGGATTGCCCGCTGCACATCTTGTTTCATTATTTTACTATGTAAGATACTCATAATAGTACTCGTGTTCATTATGGGCTTTAATTGAATGCACGAGAAATATTAAGCAAAATGTTCTGGTGCCGTGACTCATGTTTCCGAATAAACCGGCAGATCATCGCTCTGGTCTTGCATAACATTTAATGCCCCGTCTATAAAAAAAAGGGCATAACATGAGGACTTCCCAAGAGGTCACCTATCCTAATACTACTCTTACCCAAAAATGCTTAACTGCGGAGTTCTGATGGAATCTGGTGAATTAGTACTGGTGTGATCGCACCCGTTCCATTTCGCGCTGCAAATACATATACCCCTTCTATTTTCCTCCACCTTCTTGTCATTTTTTTCACTGTGCGCGCACCCTGCACCTCTGCTTATAATTCTAATATCAAGCGAAATGCGTCAGTGGCTCGACTCATGCCCAAATGAAATGACCGTCCGCCACACATTCATTTTTTGTTGTTCTACAATGTAAGATGCTCGTAATGAGACTCTTATAACGTGGTGGACTTTAAATGAATGCACGAAAAATATTAACCAAAATGCCCTGACACCGCGACTCACATTTACGAATGAATTGACAGTTGTCGTCCGTAATGTTTATTGCCTCATATGCAAAGAAACAGGTGCAAAACGAGGACTTTCCAAGAGTTCAACCATCTTAAAACTACTCTCACCAAAGGACACTTAACTTTAGAGTTCCTACGAGATTCGGTGTATTAGCGTTGTTCCCTCCCCCCTCCCATCATTTGTTTCCTTGTGTGTGCACACTAAACCTCTGCTTCTCGTTTTAATATTATGTAAAATGCCCCGACGGCTTGATTCACATTTGCGAATAAACTAGCAGACCATAGTTCCAGTCGCGCGTAATGTTGAACACTCCATCTGCAAATAAATGGGTACAACATGAGGACTTCCCAGGAGGTCACCCATCGAAGTACTCCTGTCGCGCAAGCACACTTAACTACAGAGATCTGATAGGATCTGGTGTATTAGTGCTGGTATGATCGCACCCGTTTCAGTTCGCGCTGCAAATACATACACTCATCCTTCCCTCCCCCCTCCCGTCATTTGTTTCCTTGTGCGTGCACACTGCACCTCTAATTATCGTTCTGATATCAAGTAAAATGCCCCAGCACCTTGACTCACATTTGTAAATAAACCAGCAGACCATAATTCTAGTCGCACGTAACGTCGAACACCCCATCTGTAAAAAAATGAGTGCAACACGCGGACTTCCTAGGAGGTCACCCATCCTAGTACTACTCTCGCCCAAGCACACTTAACTGCAAAATTCTGATTTGATCCAGTGCATTAGTATTGGTATGATCGCATCCATTTTATTCCGCACTGCAGATGATACACTCCTCCTTCCCTCCCACCTCCCGTCATTTGTTTCCTTATGTGTGCACACTACACCTTTGCTTCTTGTTCTAATATCAAGTAAAATGCCTTAGAGCCTTAGCTCACATTTGCGAATAAACCAGTGGACCATAGTTCCAATCGCGTGTAACATCGAACACCCCATCTGTAAAATAATGGATACAACACGAGGACTTCCCAAGAGGTCACCCATCCTAGTACTCATCTCTCCCAATCACACTTAACTACAGAGTTCTGATGGAATCAAGTGCATTAATGCTGGTATGATCGTAACTGTTTCATTATGCGCTGTAAATACATACACTTCTTCTCATTCCCCCCCTCCCATAATTTGTTTCCTTGTGCGTGCACATTGCACCTCTGCTTCTCGTTCTAATATCAAGTAAAATGCTCTGGCACCTTGTCTCACATTTGTGAATAAACCAGCAGATAATAGTTCCAATCGCGTGTAACATTGAATGCCCCATCTACATAAAACTGGGTGCAACACGAGGACTTCCTATGAGGTCACCCATCCTAAGCAAACTTAATTGTGGAGTTCTAATGGAATCCGACGCATTAGTGCTGGTATAATCACAACAGTTTCATTTAGCGCTGCAAATACATACACTCCTTCTCCTTCCCCCCCTCTTGCCATTTATTTCCTTGTGCTTCATTGTTTTACTATATAAGATACTCGTAATAACACTCTTATCACGTGATGATCTTTAATTGAATGCATGAAAAATATTAAGAAAAATGCCCCGGCATTGTGACTGATGTTTGCAAATAAATTGGTAGATCGTCGTTCCGGTCTCGCGTAACGTTTAGCGTATTGTCTGCAAAAAAAAGGGTGCACACGATAATTTCCCAGGAGGTCATCCATCCTAGTACTACTCTCACCCAAAAATGCTTAACGGCAAAGTTCTTGTCGGATCCAGTGAATTAGTGTTGGTATGATTGCACCCATTCCATTTCATGCTGCAAATACATATGCCCCTTCTCCTTCCCTCCCCCTTCTCGTCATTTTTTTCACTGTACGTGCACCCCGCACTTGTTCTTCTAATTCTAATATCAAGTGAAATGCCGCGGTGGCTTGACTCACGCTCAGATTAATGGTTCGCCCGCCGCACCTCATTTTTCGTTGTTCTACTATGTAAGATACTCATAATGAGACTCTTATAACGTGGTGAACTATAAATGAATGCATGAAAATTATTTAAGCAAAATTTCCTGACACTGCGACTCACGTTTGCGAATGAACTAACGGATCGTGGTTCTGGTCGCGCATAATGTTTATTGTCACGTGTGCAAGAAAACAGGTGCAACACGAGGACTTTCCAAGAGGTTAACCATCTTAGCACTACTCTTACCAAGGGACACTTAACTACAGAGTTCTTATGGGATTCAGTGCATTAATGCTTGTCTGATCGCACCCGTCCTATTCCGCGTTACAAATAAATGTGCCCCTTCTCCTTCCCTTCCCCCTCCCGCCATTTGTTTCACTATACGCACACACCTCACCTCTGCTTCTAGTTCTAATATCAAACGAAATGCCCTGAAACCTCGACTCATGCCCGTATGAATGGATCGCCTGCTGCACCTCTGTTTTCATTGTTCTATTATGTAAGATACTCGTAATAGTACTCTTATCACGTTATGAGCTTTAATTGAATGAACAAAAAATATTAAGTAAAATACTCTGACACCGTGACTCACGTTTGCGACTGAACCGATGAATTATCGCTCCGACCCTACGTAACGTTTAACGCCCTGTCTGCAAAAAGAATGGTGCAACACGAGGACTTCCAAAGAAGTCACCCATTCTAGTACTACTCTCGCCCAAAAAAGCTTAATTGCGGAGTTCTGATGGGATCTGGTGAATTAGTGCTAGTATGATCGTATTTGTTCCATTTTGCGCTGCAAATACATACACCCATTCTCCTTCCCTCCCCCCTCCTGTCACTTTTTTGGCTGTGCACGAACCCTGCCCCTCTGCTTTTAATTTTAATATCAAGCGAAATGCCCCGAAGGCATGACTCACGCCCAGATGAATGGACCACTCGTCGCATCTCATTTTTCGTTGTTATACTATGTAAGATGCTCATAATGAGACTCTTATAACATGGTCGACTATAACTGAATGCACGAAAAATATTAACAAAAATGCCCCAACGCCGCGACTCACATTTATGAATGAACCAACGGACCTTAGTTTCGGTCACACGTAACGTTTATTTCCTTGTGTGCAAACAAATAGGTGCAATACGTAGACTTTCATAGAGGTCAACCATCTTAGTACTACTATCATCAAAGGACACTTAACTGCAAAGTTCTTATGGGATTCGGTGCATTAGTGCTGATCTGATCGCACCCGTCCCATTTCGCGCTACAAATGCATATGCCCCTTCTCCTTCCCTCCCCCCTCCCGTCATTTGTTTCACTTTACACGCACACCTCACCTCTGTTTCTAGTTATAATATCAAGTGAAATGCCCGACGCCTCGACTCATGCCTATATGAATGGATCACCCGTCGAACCTCTGTTTTTATTATTATACTATGTAAGATACTTGTTATAACACACTTATCACGTGATGAGTTTTAATTGAAAGCACAAAAAATATTAAGCAAAATACCTTGGTGCCGTGACTCACGTTGGCAAATGAACTGGCGGATCATCACTGCAGTCCTGCGTAACATTTAATGTCCCGTCTGTGAAAAGATGGGTGCAACACGAGACCTTTCTAGGAGGTTAACCATCCTAGTACTACTCTCGCCCAAAAATGCTTAACTGTGGAGTTTTGATGGGATCCGGCGAATTAGTGGTGGTACGATCGCACCTGTTCCATTTCACACTACAAATAGACATACCCCTTCTCTTTCCCTCCCCCCTCCCATCATTTTTTTCATTGTGTGCATACACCGCACCTCTGCTTCTAATTCTAATATCAAGCGAAATGCCTGGCGGCTCAACTCAAGCCTAGATGAACGGACCGCCTGTCGCACCTCGTTTTTTATTGTTCTACTATGTAAGATGCTCGTAAAGATACTCTTATCATGTGGTAGACTATAAATGAATGCACAAAAAATATTCAGCAAAATGTCCTGACACCGTGACTCACACTTGCGAATGAACCGATAGACCGTGGTTCTATTCGCATGTAACATTTATTTTCTCGTGTGCACAAAAATAGGTGACACACGAAGACTTTCCAAGAGGTCAACCATCTTAGTACTACTCTCACCCAAGGACACTTAACTGTAGAGTTCTTATGGGATCAGTGCATTAGTGCTGGTATTATCGCACATGTACCATTTTGCACTACAAGTGCATGTGCCCCTTCTTCTTCGCTCCCCCTCCCATCATTTGTTTCGCTGTGCGCGCACACCTCACCTCTATTTCTAGTTCTAATATCAAGCGAATGCCCCAGCGTCTCGACTCCTGCCCATATGAACGGATCGCCCGCCATACCTTTATTTTTGTTGTTCTACTATATAAGATACTCGTAATAACACTCATATCACATGATGGAATTTAATAGAATGCACGAAAAATATTAAGCAAAATGTCCTATCATCGTGACTCACGTTTGCGAATGAACTGGTGGATTGTCGCTCTAGTCCCGCGTAACATTTAATGCCCTGTCTGCAAAAAAAAGGGTACAACATGAGGACTTCCTAGGAGATCATCCATCCTAATACTACTCTCGCCCAAAAATGCTTAACTGCAGAGTTCTGATGGGATCCGGTGAATTAGTGCTGCTATGATCGCACTCGTTCCATTTTGCGCTACAAATAGATATACCCCTTCTCCTTCCCTCCCCCCTCCTGTCATTTGTTTCACTGTGCGTGCACCTCACCTCTGCTTCTAGTTCTAATATCAAGCGAAATGCCCCGACGCCTCAACTCATGCCCATATGAATGGATTGTCCCCCGCAACTCGTTTTTTGTTATTATACTATTTGAGATACTCGCAATGACACTCTTATCACGTGATGGGTTTTAATTGAATGCACAAAAAATATTAAGCAAAATGGCCTGGCACCGTGACTCACGTTTGCGAATGAATCGGCAGACCATCGCTTCGGTCCTGCGTAACATTTAACGTCTTGTCTAAAAAGAGAAGGGTGCAACACGAGGACTTCCCAGGAGGTCACCTATCCTAGACTACTCTCGCCCAAGCACGCTTAACTCCAGAGTTCTGATGGGATCCGGTGAACTAGTGCTAGTATGATCGGATCTATTCTTGTATGCGCCGCAAATACCTATACCCCTTCTCCTTCGCTCTCCCCTCCAGTCATTTGTTTGTTTGTGCATGCACCTCACCTCTGCTTCTAGTTATAATATCAAGTGAAATGCCCTGGCGCCTCGACTCATGCCCATATGAACGGATTGCCCGCCGCACCTCATTTTTCGTTATTCTACTATTTCAGCTACTCGCAATGACACTCTCATTACGTGATTGACTTTAGCTGAATGTGCAAAAAATAGTAGGCAAAATTCACTGGCGCCGTGACTCACGTTTGCGAATGAACTGGCGAACCATAGCTTTGGTCCCACCTAACATTTAAAGCCCCGTTTGCATAAAGAATGGTGCACTACGAGGACTTCCTAGGATGTCACCCATCCTAGTACTAGTCTCGTCCAAGCACGCTTAATTACGGAGTTTTGATTGGATCAAGTGAACTAGTGCTGGTATGATCGTACCTTTTCTAGTTTGCGCCGTAAATAGATATACGCCTTCCCCTTCACTCTCCCCTCCCATCATTTGTTTCTCTGTGCGTGCACCTCACCTCTGCTTCTAGTTCTAATATCAAGCGATATGCCCCGGCACCTCGACTCATGCCTATATGAACGGATCGCCCGCCGCACCTCTTTTATAGTTGTTCTACTATTTAAGATGCTTGCAATGACACTCTTATCTCATGATGGACTTTAATTAAATGCACAAAAAATATTAAGCAAAATGCTCCTGCACCGTTACTCAAGTTTGCGATTGAACCGATGGACCGTTGCTCTGGTCTCGCATAACATTTAATGCCCCATCTACAAAATGAAGGGTATAACATGAAGATTTCCTAGAAAGTCGCCCATCCTAGTACTAGACTCGCCCTAGAACGCTTAACTGCAGAGTTCTGAAGGGATCCGATGAATTAGTGCTGGTATGATCCCACCCTTTTTAGTTTGCGTAGCAAATATATATACCCCTTCTCCTTCACTCTCCCCTCCCATCATTTATTTCTCTGAGTGCGCACCTCACCTCTACTTCTAGTTCTAATATTAAGATAAATGCCCCGGCGCCTCGACTTATACCCATATGAACAGATCGCTCGCTGCACCTTGTTTTTCATTGTTTTACTATTTAAGATGCTCGCAATTACACTCTGATCACGTGATGAACTTTAATTGAATGTGCAAAAAATATTATGCGAAATGTCCCGGTGCCGTGACTCAAATTTTTGATTGAACCAGTGGACCATCACTCTAGTCCCGCATAATGTTTAACGCCCCGTCTGCAAAATAAAGGGTGCAACACGAAGACTTCCTAGGAGGTCACCAATTCTAGTACTACACTTGCCCAAGCATGCTTAACTACGGAGTTCCGATGAGATCCGGTGAACTAGTGCTGGTATGATCGCACCCGTTCTGGTTTGCACCGCAAATACATATACCCGTTCTCCTTCACTCTCCCCTCCTGTCATTTTTTTCTCTGAGCGCGCACCTCACCTCTGCTTCTAGTTCTAATATCAAGCAAAATGCCCCAGTGCCTTGACTCACGCCCATATGAACAGATCGCCAGCCGCACCTCATTTTTCGTTGTTTTACTATTTAAAATTCTTGTAGTGACACTCTCATCACATGATGGACTTTAATTGAATGCGCAAAAAATATTAAGTAAAATGCCCCGGTGCCGTGACTCACGTTTGCGAATGAACCAGCGAACCGTAACTTCAATCACGCGTAACGTTTAACACCCTGTCTGCAAAAAGAAGGGTACAACACGAAGACTTTCCAGGATGTCACCCATCCTAGTACTACTTTTGTCCAAACACGCTTGACTGCGGAGTTCTGATGGGATCGGGTGAACTAGTGCTCGTATGATCGCACTTGTTCTAGTTTGCACCACAAATACATATATCCCTTCTACTTCTTTCTCCCCTCCTGTCATTTTTTTCTCTTTGCACGCACCTCACCTCTACTTCTAGTTATAATATTAAGTGAAATGCCCCGGCGCCTCGACTCATGCCCATATGAACGGAATGCCTGCCGCACTTCATTTTTTGCTGTTAACTATATAAGATGCTCATAATGAGACTCTCATAACGTGGTTAACTATAAATGAATGCACAAAAAAATATTAAGTAAAATGCCTTGACGCCTAGACTTACGTTTGCGAATGAACTGGCGGACCGTCGCTCTGGTCCCACATAACATTTAACACCCCATCTGGAGAAAGAAGGGGGAAACACAAGAACTTCTAAGGAGATCACGCATCCTAGTACTACTCTCGCCCAAACACGCTTAACTACGGAGTTTTGATGGGATCCGGTGAACTAGTGCTGGTATGATCGTAATCGTTCTGGTTTGCGCAACAAATACATATATCTCTTCCCATTCCCTCTCCCTTCCCATCATTTATTTCGTTGTGTGCACAACTCACCTCTGCTTCTAGTTCTGATATCGAGCAAAATGCCCCGGCACCTCGACTTATGTTTATATGAACGGAACACCCGTTGCACCTCATTTTTCGTTGTTCTACTATGTAAGATGCTCGCAATGACATTTTCAACACGTGATGGGCTTTAATTGAATGCACGAAAAATATTAAGCAAAATGTCCCAGCATCGTGACTCACGCTTGCAAATGAACTGGTGGACTGTCACTCTAGTCCCGCGTAACATTTAATGCCCCGTCTACAAAAAGAAGGGTGCAACACGAGTACTTCCCAAGAGGTCACCACTCTTTGTACTACTCTCGCCCAAACACGCTTAATTATAGAGTACTAATGGGATTCAGTGAGCTAGTGCTGGTATGATTGCACCCCTTCTAATTTGCACCGCAAAGACATATACCACTTCTCCTTCCCTCTCCCTTCCCGTCACTTGTTTCGCTGTGCGCGCAACACATCTCTGCTTCTAGTTCTAATATCGAACGAAATGCCCTGACACCTCGACTCATGCCCATACGAACAGATCACCCGCCGAATCTCTTTTTTTGTTGTTCTACTATTTAAGATGCTTGCAATGACACTCTCATCACGTGATGGGATTTAATTGAATGCACGAAAAATATTAAGCAAAATGTCCCGGCACTGTGACTCACGTTTGCGAATGAACCAGCGTACCGTCACTCTAGTCCTATGTAACATTTAACGCCCTGTCTGCAAAAAGAAGGGTGCAACACGAGTGCTTCCTAAGAGGTCACCCATCATAGTACTACTCTCGTCCAAGCACACTTAACTGCAGAGTTTTGATGGATCCAGTGAACTAGTACTGGTATGATCGCACCCCTTCTAATTTGCGCCCCAAAGACATATATCCCTTCTCTTTTTCTCTCCCTTCCCGTCATTTGTTTTGTTGTGTGTGCAACTCACCTCTGCTTCTAGTTCTAATATCGAGCAAAATGCCCCAGTGCCTCAACTCATGTCTATAGGAACGGAACACCCACCGCACCTCTTCTTTCGTTGTTCTACTATGTAAGATGCTTGTAATAATAATCTTATCACGTGGTGGGCTATAATTGAATGCACGAATAATATTAAGCAAAATGCTCCAGCGTCGTGACTCGCGTTTGTGAATGAACCGACGGAATGTTGCTCCAGTCCCGCGTAACATTTAACGCCCCATTTGAGAAAAGAAGGGTGCAACATGAGAAATTCCCAGGAGGTCACCCATCCTAGTATAACTCTCGCCCAAGCACACTTGACTGCGAAGTTGTGATGGGATCCAGTGAACTAGTGCTGGTATGATCGCAACCGTTTTTGTTTGCGCCGCAAATACATATATCCCTTCCCCTTCCCTCTCCCTTCCCATAATTTGTTTCGCTGTGCGCATAACTCACCTCTGCTTCTAGTTCTAATATCGAGTGAAATTTCTTGACCCCTCGACTCATGTCCATATGAATGGAACATCCGTCGCACCTCTTTTTTTATTGTTCTACTATGTAAGTTGCTTGTAATAACAATCTTATCACGTAGTGGGCTATAATTGAATGCACGAATAATATTAAGCAAAATGTTCCGGCGTCGTGATTCACATTTGCGAATGAACGGGCAGACCATTGCTCTGGTCCCACGTAACATTTAACGCTCCGTCTGTAAAAAAATAGGTGCAACACGAGGACTTCCCAGGAGGTCACCCATCCTAGTACTACTCTCGCCCAAGCACGTTTAGCTGCAGAGTTCTGATTTGATCCGGTGAACTAGTGCTAGTATGATAGCTCCCTTTCTTGTTTGCGCCGCAAATACATATGCCCATTCTCCTTCCCTCTCCCCTCCCTTCATATGTTTCACTGTGCGCGCACCTAACCTCTGCTTCTAGTTCTAATATCAAGCGAAATGCCCCGTCGCTTTGACTCATGCCCATATGAATGGATCGCCTGCCACACTTGTTTTTTGTTGTTCTACTATTTAAGATGCTTGTAATAATACTCTTATCATGTGATGGGCTTTAATTGAATGCACGAAAAATATTAAGAAAAATGCCCCGACGCCGAGCTCAACATTTAACGCCCCATCTGCAAAAAGAAGGGTACAACACGAGAACTTCCCAGGAAGACACCCATCCTAGTACAAGTCTCGCCCAAAAATGCTTAACTGCGGAGTTTTGATGGGATTCGAAGAATTAGTGCTGATACAATCGCACCTGTTTCAAGCGAAATGTCCCAGCGCCTCGACTAATGCCCATATGAACAGAACGCCTGCCGCACCATGTTTTTCATTATTCTACTATGTAAGATGCTCGCGATGACAGTCTCAACACATGATGGGCTTTAGTTGAATGGGCTAAAAATATTAAGAAAAATGCCCTGGCATCGTGACTCATGTTTGCGAATGAACCGGCGGACCGTCGCTCTTGTCCCACGTAATGCTTAGTGCCCCGTCATTTATTTTATTGTGCGCACACACTGCACCTCTGTTTCTAGTTCTAATATCAAGCAAAATGCCTAGGCATCTCGACTCATGCCCAGATGACCATATCGCCCGCCACAACTCTATTTCGTTGTTGTACTATGTAAGATACTCGTAATGACATTCTTATCTCGTGATGGACTGTAAATGAATGCATGAAAAATATTAAGCAAAATGTCCCAACGCCTCGACTCACACTGGTAGACTATGGCTCCGGTCACGCGTAACATTTAATGCCCCGTCTATAAAAAGACAGGTGGAACACGAGGACTTCGCAGGAGATCACCCATCCTAGTACTGTTTTCACCAGAGCACGCTTAACTACAGAGTTCGATAGGATCCGGTGCATTAGTGTTGGTATAATCTCACCCCTTCCATTCCGTGCTGCAAATACATATACCCCTTCTCCTTCCCTCCCCCCTCTCGCCATTTATTTTGTTGTGCATGCACACTACACCTTTGTTTATAGTTTTAATATCAAGCAAAATGTCTGGACACCTCGACTCAAACCTAGATAAACAGACCACCGATCGTACCTCGTTTTTCGTTGTTTTATTATGTAAAATGCTCGTAATGACACTCTTATCATGTGGTGGACTATAAATGAATGCACGAAAAATATTAAGAAAAATATTCTAGTGCCGCAACTCACGACGGAGGACTATGGCTCCTATCGCGCATAACATTTAACACCCCATTCGCAAAAAGATGGGCGCAACACCAGAACATCCTAGAAGGTCACCCATCCTAGTACTACTCCCCAAAGCACGCTCAACTACGGAGTTTGATGGGATCCGGTGCATTAGTGCTAGTATGATCGTACCTCTTCTATTTTGCATTGTAAATACATATACCCCTTCTCCCTCCCTTCCCCCATGTTATTTGTTTTGCTATGCGCTAACACCGCACCTCTGCTTATAGTTCTAATATAGAGCAAAATGCTCTGGCGCCTCGACTCACGCCTAGATGAAAGGAGTACCCGTTGTACCTCGTTTTTCGTTATTTTACTATGTAAGATGCTCGTAATGACACTCTTATCATGTGGCGAACTATAAATGAATGCATGAAAAATAATAAGCAAAATGTCTCAGCGTCGCGACTCACTCCGAGGGACAATGGCTCTGATCGCGCATAATGTTTAACGTCCCGTCAGCAAAAAGACGAGTGGAACACATGGACTTTCCAAGAGGTCACCCATCCTAATACTACTTCTGCCCAAGCACACTTAACTATGAAATTCGATGGGATCCAGTGCATTAGTGCAGATATGATCGCACCCCTTCCATTCCACGCTGCAAGTAATATACCCTTTCTCCTTCCCTCCCCCCTCCCGTCCTTTGTTTCATTATGCGCACACACCACACCTATGTTTTTAGTTTTAATATCAAGTGAAATACCCGGTGCCTCGGCTCACGACCAGATGAACAGATCGCTCGCCGCACCTCATTTTTCATTGTTATACTATGTAAGGTACTCATAATGACACTCTTATCACGTGGTGGACTATAAATGAATGCACGAAAAATATTAAAAAAATTTTTCAAGCCTCGCGACTCACACCGGCAAACTGTGGCACCGATCGCGCTTAGCGTTTAACACCCCTACAAAAAGACAGGTTCAATACGAGGACTTTCCAGGAGGTCACCCATCCTAGAACTAATCTCGCACAAGCACGCTTGACTACAGAGTTCTGATGGGATCCTGTGCATTAGTGTTTGTATGATCGCAACTGTCCCATTCCCCACTGCAAATACATATAGCCCTTCTCCTTTCCTCCCCCCTCCCATTATTTATTTCGCTGTACGGGCATATAACATATCTGCTTGTAGTTCTAATATAGAGTGAAATGCCATGTTGCTTTGACTCATGCCCAAAAGAACGGAGGCCTGCTGCACCTCTTTTTTCATTGTTGCAATATGTAAGACTCTCATAATGAGACTCTTATCACGTGATGAACTATAAATAAATACACGTAAAATATTAAGCAAAATGTTTCAACGTCGCTACTCATGTCGGCGGACTGTGGCTCCGATCGTGCGTAACATTTAACGTCCCGTCTGCAAAAAGACGGGTGCAACACGAGGACTTCCCAAGAGCACACCCATACTGGTACTACTATCACCCAAACATGCTTAACTACGGAGTTCGATCAGATCTGGTGTATTAGTGCTAGTATGATTGCACCCTTTCCATTCTGCGCTGCAACCTTCTCCTTCCCTCTCCCCACCCGTTATTTTTTTCGTTGTGCGCGCACGCTGCACCTCTGTTTATAGTTCTAATGTCAAGTGAAATGCCCCAATGCCATATATTTAATGCCCCATCTACAAAAAAGATTGGTGCAACACGAGAACTTCCCAGGAGGTCACTAATCCTAGTATAACTCTCGCCCAAGAACACTTAACTACGGAATTCTGATGGGATCTGGTGCATTAGTGCTGGTATGATCGCACCCGTTTCATTCTATGCTGCAAATACATACATTCCTTCTCCTTCCCTCCCCCTCCTGTAATTTGTTTCCTTGTGCGTGTACACTGCACCTCTGCTTCTCGTTCTAATATCAAGTAAAATGTCCTGGAGCCTTGACTCACATTTGTGCATAATGCAAAATGCCCCATCTGCAAAAAAATGGGTGCAACACGAGTACTTCCTAGGAGGTCACCCATCCTAGTACTACTCTCCCCCAAGCAAATTAACTGCGAAGTTCTGATTGGATCTGGGGCATTAGTGCTGGTATGATCGCACCATTTTCATTCTGCACTGCTAATACATACACTCCTTCTCCCTCCCCCCCTCCCGTCATTAGTTTCCTTGTGCATGAACACTACACCTCTGCTTCTCGTTCTAATATCAAGTAAAATTTCTGGCACCTTGACTCACATTTGCGAATAAACCAGCAGACCATAGTTCAAGTCGCGCGTAATGTCGAACACTCCATCTGAAAAACAATGGGTGCAACACGAGGACTTACCTAGAGGTCACCCATTCTAGTACAACTCTCGCCCAAGCACACTTAACTATGGAGTTCTAATTTGATCCGGTGCATTAGTGCTGGTATGATTGCACCCCTTTAATTTTGCACTCCAAATAGATACATTCCTTCTCTTTCCCCCTCCCTTTCCGTCATTTATTTCGTTGTGCGTGCATACTTTGCCTTTGCTTCTCGTTCCCATATCAAGTAAAATACCCTGGTGCCTTGACTCACATTTGCGAATAAACTAGTGGACCAAAGTTCTAGTCGCGTGTAACGTTGAACGCCCCATCTACAAAAAAATCAGCACAACACGAAGACTTCCAAGGAGGTCATTAATCCTAGTACTACTCTCACCCAAGCACACTAAACTGCAGAGTTCTAATGGGATCTGGTGCATTAGTGATGGTATAATCGCACCTACTTAATTTCGCATGGCAAATGCGTACACTCCTCTTTCCCTCCCCCTCCCATCATTTGTTTTCTTGTGCGTGTACACTGCACCTCTACTTCTCGTTCTAATATCAAGTAAAATACTCCGGCGCCTTGACTCACATTTGCAAAAAATCAACGGACCATAGTTCCAGTCGCACATAATGTCGAATGCCCCATATTCAAAAAAATGAGTGCAACATGCGGACCTCCAAGGAGGTCACCCATCCTAGTACTACTCTCGCCCAAGCAGACTTAACTGCGGAGTTCTGATTTGATCCGGTGCATTAGTACTGGTATGATTGCACTCTTTTAATTTTGCATTGCAAATAGATACACTCCTTCTCTTTCTCCCCTCCCCTCCCGTCATTTATTTCGTTGTGCATGCATACTTTACCTCTACTTCTCGTTACCATATCAAGTAAAATACTCTGGTGCCTTGACTCATATTTGCGAGTATTCCAGCGTACCATAGTTCTAGTCACGCGTAATGTTGAACGCCCCATCTGCAAAAAAATCAATGCAACATGAAGACTTCCCAAGAGGTCATTAATCCTAATACTACTCTCGGCCAAGCACACTAAACTGCAGAGTTCTAACGGGATCCGGTGCATTAGTGCTGTATGATCGCACCCGCTTAATTTCGTGCGGCAAATACGTACACTCCTTCTCCTTCCCTCCCCCATCCCATCATTTGTTTCCTTGTGCGTGCACACTGCACCTCTAATTATCGTTCTAATATCAAGTAAAATGCCCCAGCGCCTTGACTCACATTTGTAAGAAAACCAGCAGACCGTAGTTCCAGTCGAACGTAACGTCGAACGCCCCATCTGCAAAAAAATAAGTGCAACACACGGACTTCCCAGGAGGTCACCCATCCTAGTACTACTCTCGCCCAAACACACTTAACGGCGGAGTTCTGATTTGATCGATGCATTAGTGCTAGTAAGATTGCGCCCTTTTAATTTTTCGTTGGAAATAGATACACTCCTTCTCTTTCTCCCCTTCCCTCCCGTCATTTATTTCATTGTACGTGCAAACTTTACTTCTGCTTCTCGTTCCCATATCAAGTAAAATACCCTGGCGCCTTGACTCACATTTGCGAGTAAACCAGCAGATTATAGTTCTAGTCGCGCCTAACGTTGAACTCCCCATCTGCAAAAAAATCGGTGCAACACGAAGACTTCCCAGGAGGTCATTAATCCTAGTACTACTCTCGTCCGAGCACACTAAACTGCAGAGTCCTAATGGGATCCGGTGCATTAGTGATGGTATGATCGGACCCGCTTAATTTCGCGCAGTAAATACGTACACTCCTTCTCCTTCCCTCCCCCTGCCGTCATTTATTTACTTGTGCGTGCACACTGCACCTCTATTTCTCGTTCTAAAATCAAGTAAAATGCCCCAGCGCCTTGACTCACATTTATAAATAAACCAGTGGACCATAGTTTCAGTCGCGCATAACATCGAATGCCCCATCTGCAAAAAAATGAGTGCAACTCGCGGACTTCCCAGGAGATCACCCATTCTAGTACTACTCTCGCCCAAGCACACTTAACTGCAGAGTTCTAATTGGATCCAGTGCATTAGTGATGGTATGATCGCACCCCTTTAATTTTGCGCTACGAATACATACACTCCTCCTTCCCTCCCCCCTCTCATTTGTTTCCTATTGCGTTCACACTGCACCTATGCTTCTCGTTCCCATATCAAATAAAATCCCTTGGTGCCTTGACTCATATTTGTGAATAATCCAACGGACCATAAATCCTATCACGCGTAATGTCGAACGCCCCATCTACAAAAATATTTGTGCAACACGAGGACTTCTCAGGAGGTCACCCATCCTAGTACTACTCTCGCCCAAGTACACTTAACTGCGGAGTTCTGATTTGATCTAGTGCATTAGTGCTGGTATGATTGCACCTCTTTAATTTTGCGCTACAAATAGATACACTCCTTCTCTTTCCCCCGTCCCCTCCTGTCATTTATTTTGTTGTGCATGCACACTTTACCTCTACTTCCCGTTCCCATATCAAGTAAAATACCCTGGCACCTTGACTAACATTTGCGAGTAAATCAGTGGACCATAGTTCTAGTCGCGCGTAACGTTGAACGCCCCATCTGCAAAAAAATAGGTGCAACAGGAAGACTTCCCAGGAGGTCATTAATCCTAGTACTACTCTCGCCCAAGCACATTAAACTGTAGTCCCAATCATGTGTAACGTTGAACGCCCCATCTACAAAAAAATTGGTGCAACACAAGGACTTCTCAGGAGGTCACCCATCCTAGTACTACTCTCGCCCAAGCACACTTTACTACAAAGTTCTAATTGGATCTAGTGCATTAGTGCTAGTATGATCTCACCCGTTTCATTCTGCGCTATAAATATATACACTCTTTCTCTTTTCCTCCCCCTCCCGTCATTTGTTTCCATGTGCCTGCACACTGTACATCTTCTTCTCGTTCTAATATCAAGTAAAATTTCCCAGTGTCTTAACTCAAATTTACGAATAAACCAGCATACCATAGTTCCAGTCGTGCGTAATGTCGAATGCCCCATCTGCAAAAAAAAATGGGGTCAACACGAGGACTTCCCAGGAGGTAACCCATCCTAGTACTACTTTCTCCCAAGCACACTTAACTATGGAGTTCTGATGGGATCTGGTGCATTAGTGCTGGTATGATTGCACCCGTTTCATTCTGTGCTGCAAATACATATACTCCTTCTCCTTCCCTCCCCCTTCCCGTCATTTGTTTCCTTGTGCGTGCACACTGCACCTCTGCTTCTCGTTCTAATATCAAGTAAAATGTCCCGGCACCTTGACTCACATTTGTGAATAAACCAGCAGACCAAAGTTCCAGCCACACGCAACGTTTATTGTGTCGTGTGAAAAATAACAGGTGTAACACGAGAACTTTCCAAGAGGTTAGCCATCTTAGTACTACTCTCATCAAAGGACACTTAACTGCATAGTTCTTATGGGATTCGGTGCATTAGTGCTGGTCTAATCGCACCCATCCCACTCTGCACTATAAATACATGTGCCCCTTCTCCTTTCCTCCCTCCTCCCGTCATTTGTTTTCGTTGTACACGCACACTTCACCTCTGCTTCTAGTTCTAATATCGAGTGAAATGCTCTGATGGCTCGACTCTTGCCCATATAAATGGATCGCCCGCCACACTTCTATTTTTATTGTTATACTATGTAAGATACTCGTAATAACACTCTCATCACATGATGGGATTTAATTGAATGCACGAAAAATATTAAGCAAAATGCCACGGCGCCGTGACTCACGTTTGCGAATGAACCGACAGATCGTCGCTCTGATCCTACATAATGTTTAATGCCCTGTTTGCAAAAAGAATGGTACAACACGAGAACTTCCCAAGAGGTCACCCATCCAAGTACTACTCCCGCCCAAAAATGCTTAAATACGGAGTTCTGATGGGATCCGACGAATTAGTGCTAGTATGATCGCACTTGTTCCATTTCGTGCTATAAATAGATATACCCTTTTTCCTTCCCTCCCCCCTTTCGTCATTTTTCTCGTTGTGCGTGCACCCTGCACCTCTTCTTCTAATTCTAATATCAAGCGAAATGCCCCGGTTGCTCGACTCACGCCCAGATGAACGGACCACTTGTTGCACCTCATTTTTTGTAGTTCTGCTATGGAAGATGCTCGTAAGGACACTCTTATCACGTGGTGGAATATAAATGAATGCACGAAAAATATTAAACAAAATGCCTTGGCGCCACAACTCACGTTTGGAAATGACCTGACGGACTGTTGTTCCGGTCGCGCATAATGTTTATTTCCTCATGTGCACAGAAACAGGTGCAACACAAAGACTTTCCAAGAAGTCAACCATCTTAGTACTACTCTCACTCAAGGACACTTAACTGTAGAGTTCTTATGGGATTCAGTGCATTAGTGCTGGTATTATCGCACCCGTCCAGTTCCGTGCTACAAGTGCATGTGCCCCTTCTCTTTCCCTCCCCTCTCTCATCATTTATTTCGCTGTGCGCACACACCTCATCTCTGCTTTTAGTTCTAATATCAAGCGAAATACCTCGGTGCCTCGACTCATGCCCATATGAACGGATCGCTTGATGCACCACTATTTTCATTGTTCTACTATGTAAGATACTCGTAATAACACTCTTATCCCATGATGGGCTTTAATTAAATGCACGAAAAATTTTAAGCAAAATGCCCCGGCACGTTTACGAATGAACTGGCGGACCGTCGCTCTAGTCTTGCGTAACGTTTAATGCCCCATCTGAAAAAAGAAGGGTGCAACACAAGGACTTCTCAAGAGGTCACCCATCCTAGTTCTACTATCGCCCAAAAATGCTTAACTGTGGAGTTCTGATGAGATCCGGTGAATTAGTGCTGGTATGATCGCACTCATTCCATTTTGTGCCGTAAATAGATACACCCCTGTTCTTTTCCTCCCCCCTCCCGTCATTTTTTTCGCAGTGTGCGCACCCTGCACCTCTTCTTCCAATTCTAATATCAAGCGAAATACCCCGGCGGCTCGACTCACGCCCAGATGAACGGACCATCCACCACACCTCGTTTTTTATTATTCTACTTTGTAAGCTACTCGTAATGACACTCTTATCACGTGGTGGACTATAAATGAATGCACAAAAAATATTAATAAAAATGCCATGGCGCCGAGATTTACACCGGCGAATGAACCTGTGGACTGCATCTCTGATCGTGAATAATACTTAACGCTCCATCCGAAAAGGGACGGGTGCAACATGAGGATTCAGTGGGATTCTAATGACACTTAACTGCAGAGTTCTTATGGGATTCAGTGCATTAATGCTAGACTGATCGCACCCGTCCCATTCCCCGCTACAAATGCATTTACCCCTTCGCCTTCCCCCCCCCTCCGATCATTTGTATCATTGTACACGCACACCTCACATCTGTTTCTAGTTTTAATATCCTTCAAAATGCCCCGGCCATGCCCAAATGAACAGATTGCTCGCCGCACCTCTCTTTTTGTTGTTCAACTATGTAAGATACTCGTAATAACACTCTTATCACGTGGTGGGCTATAATTGAATACACAAATAATATTTAGCAAAATGCCCCGGTGCCGTGACTCATGTTTGCGAACGAACCGGTGAACTTTCGCTCTGGTCCCGCGTAATATTTAAAGTCCCGTATGCGAAAAGAATGGTGCAACACGAGGACTTCCCAAGAGGTAACCCATCCTATTACAACTCTCGCCCAAGCACGCTTGACTGTGAAATTTGGATGAGATCTAGTGAATTAATGCTGGTATGATCAAACCTATTCTAATTTACACTACAAATATATATATTCTTTCTCATTCTTACCCCCCCTCCCGTCATTTATTTTGTTGTGCGTGCACACCGCACTTCTGCTTCTAGTTCTAATATCAAAGAAAATGCACCGGCGCCTCGACCCATGCCCATATGAAAGGATCGCCCGCTGCGCCTCTGTTTTCATTGTTCTACTATGTAAGATACTCATAATAGCACTTTTATCACGTGATTGGCTTTAATTGGATGCACACAAAAAATTAAGCAAAATGCCCTTGCGTCGTGACTCATGTTTGCGAGCCAGAAGAATGTCATTCTGGTCCCGTGTAACGTTTAATGCTCCATCTGCAAAAAGAAGGGTACAACACGAGAATTTCCTAGGAGGTCACCCATCCTAGTACTACTCTCGCCCAAAAATGCTTAACTGCGGAGTTTTGATGGGATCCGACGGATTAGTGTTGGTATGATCGCACCCGTTCCATTTCACACTACAAATAGATATACCTCTTCTCCTTCCCTCCCCCCTCCCGTCATTTTTTTTGTTGTGCGCACACTCTGCACCTCTGCTTCTAATTCTAATATCAAGCAAAATGTCCCAGTGGCTCGACTCACACCCAAATGAACGGATCGCCCGTTTCATTTCACACTGCAAATAGATATACCCCTTCTCCTTCCCTCCCCCCACCCATCAATTTTTTTGTTGTGCGCACACTCAGCACCTCTGCTTCTAATTCTAATATCAAGGAAAATACCCCGACAACTCGACTCATGCCCAGATGAACGCACCGCTTGCTGTACCTCATTTTTCATTATTCTACTATGTAAGATGCTCGTAATGACACTCTTATCACGTGGTGGACTATAAATGAATGCACAAAAAATTTTAAGCAAAATGCCCTGACGCTGGAACTCACATTTGTGAATGAACTGACAGACCGTGGTTCTGGTCACGCGTAACGTTTATTTTCTCATTTGCACAAAAATAGGTACAACACGAGGACTTTCTAAGAGGTCAACCATTTTAGTACTACTTTCACCCAAGGACACTTAACTGCAGAGTTCTTATGGGATTCGGTGCATTAATGCTGGTATGATCGCACCCGTCCCATTTCGCGCTACAAGTGCATGTGCCCCTTCTCCTTCCCTCTCCCCTCCTGTCATTTGTTTTGCTATGCGCGCACACCTCACCTCTGCGTCTAGTTCTAATATCAAGTAAAATGCCTTGGCACCTCGACCCATGCCCATATGAACGGATCGCCCGCTGCAACTTTATTTTCATTGTTCTATTATGTAAGATACTCGTAATAACACTCTTATCACTTGATGGACTTTAATTAAATGCAAAAAATATATTAAGCAAAATGTCCCAGCGTCGTGACTCACATTTGCGAATGAACTGGTAGATCGTCGCTCTGGTCCCATGTAACGTTTAACACCCCATCTACGAAAAAAAGGGTGCAACACGAGGACTTCCCAGGTGGTCACCCGTCCTAATACTACTCTCGCCCAAAAATGCTTAACGGTGGAGTTTTAATGGGATCCGGTGAATTAGTGTTGGTATTAGCGCACTTGTTCCATTTCGCGCTGTAAATAAATATACCCCTTCTCTTTCCCTCTCCCCTCCCGTCATTTTTTTCACTGTGCGCACACCCTGCACCTCTGCTTCTAATTCTAATATTAAGTGAAATGCTCCGATAGCTCAACTCGCGATCAGATGAATGGACCGTCCGCCGCACCTCATTTTTTATTATTCTACTATGTAAGCTAATCGTAATAACACTCTTATTACATGGTGGACTGTAAATGAATGAACGAAAAATATGAAGCAAAATGCCATGGCACCAAGACTCACGCTGATGAATGAACCGGTGGACTGCGTCTCCGGTCACGCGTAGTGTTTAACACTCCATCCGAAAAAAGACAGGTGCAAAACGAGGATTCAGTGGGATTCCAAGGACATTTAACTGCAGAGTTCTTATGGGATTCAGTGCGTTAGTGCTGGACGGATCGCGCCCGTTCCATTCCCCGCTACAAATGCATGTGCCACTTCGGCTTCCCTCCCTCCTTCGATCATTTGTATCACTGTACAATCACACCTCACCTCTTTTTCTAGTTTTAATATCAAGACAAATGCCCTGGCGCCTTGATTCATGGCTAGATGAATGGATCACCTGCCGCACCTCTATTTTTTATTTTCTACTATATAAGATACTCGTAATAACACTCTTATCACGTGGTGGGCTATAATTGAATGCATGAATAATATTAAGCAAAATGCTTGGCACTGTGACTCACTTTTACGAACGAACCGGCAGACTGTCACTCCAGTCCCACATAACGTTTAACGCCCTGTCTGCAAAAAAAAGGGTGTAACACAAGGACTTCCCAATAGTTCACCCATCCTAGTACTACTCCCACCGAAGCACGCTTAACTGCAGAGTTTTCATGGGATCCAGTGAATTAGTGTTGGTATGATCAAACCTATTATAATTCGCACTTTAAATATATATATATCCCTTCTCCTTCCCTCCCCCCTCCCGTTATTTGTTTCGATGTGTGTGCACACCGCATGTTTGTTTCTAGTTCTAATATCAAGCGAAATGCGTCGGCGCCTCTGTTTTTGTTGTTCTATTATGTAAGATATTCTTAATAACACTCTTATCACATGATGGATTTTAATTGAATATACAAAAAAATTTGAGAAAAATGTCCCGACGTCGTGACTCACATTTGCGAATGAACCGGCGAACCGTCGCTCCGGTCCCGCATAACGTTTAACGACCCGTCTGCAAAAAGAAGAGTACAACACAAGTAGTTCCAGCAGGTCACCGATCCTAGTACTACTCTCGCCCAAGCACACTTACCTACAAAGTTCTGATGGGATCTGGTGAACTAGTGCTGGTATGATCGCACTCGTTCTTATTTGCACCTCAAATATATATACCCCTTCTCCTTCCCTTTCCCCTCCCGTCATTTGTTTTGTTGTGCGTGTACTTAACCTCTGCTTCTAGTTCTAATATCAAACAAAATGCCCCGGTGCCTCGACTCATGCCGATATGAACGGATCACCTGCCGCACCTCGTTTTTCATTATTTTACAATGTATGATACTCGCAATGATACTCTTATAACGTTATGAATTTTAATTGAATACACACAAAAATTTGAGAAAAATGACCCGACGCCGTGACTCTCATTTGCGAATGGATCGGTGGACTGTCGCTCTAATTCTGCATAACCGTTGACACCTCAACTACAAAAAGAAAGGTGCAACACAAGGACTTCCTAGGAGGTCACCAATCCTAGTACTACTCTCACCCAAGCACACTTAACTGCGAAGTTCTAATGGGATCCAGTGAACTAGAGCTGGTATGATCGCACCCGTTCTAGTTTGGGCCGCAAAGACATGTACCCCTTCTCCTTCCCTCTCCCCTCCCATCATTTGTTTCACTATGCGCGCACCTCACCTCTGTTTCTAGTTCTAATATCAAGCAAAATGCCTCGGCGCCTCAACTCAAGCCCATATGAATGAATTGCCCCCTGCACCTCAATTTTTCTTATTCTACTATGTATGATACTCACAATGATACTCTTATCACATTATGGGCTTTAATAGAATGTGCAAAAAATATTAAGCAAAATGCCCCGGCACCGTGACTCTAGTTTGCAAATGAACCGACGGACTGTCGCTCAAGTCTTGCGTAATGTTTAAAGCCTCGTCTGTAAAAAGTAGGGGGCAATACGACAACTTCCTTGGTGGTCACTCATCCTAGTACTACTCTCGCCCAAACACGCTTAATTATGAAGTTCTAATGAGATCCAGTGAACTAGAGCTTGTATGATCGCACCCGTTCTAGTTTGCACCGCAAAGACATATAACCCTTCTCCTTCCCTCTCCCCTCCCATCATTTGTTTCGCTGTGTGCGCACCTCACCTCTGCTTCTAGTTCTAATATCAAGCGAAATGCCCAGCACCTCGATTCATGCCCATATGAATGAACAACCTGTCGCACCTCATTTTTCGTTGTTCTACTATGTAAGATGCTCGCAAGGACACTCTTATCACGTGATGGGCTTTAATTGAATGCGCAAAAAATATTAAGAAAAATACTCAGGCGCCGTGACTCATGTTTGCGAATGAACCGGCAGACCGTCGCTCTGGTTCTAAAAAACATTTAATGTCCTGTTTGCAAAAAGAAGGGTGCAACACGGGGACCTCCCAGGAGGTCACCCATCCTAGTACTACTCTCACCCAAGCACGCTTAACCGCAGAGTGCTGATTGGATCCGGTGAATTAGTGCTGGTATGATCGCACCCATTCAATTCCGCGCCGCAAATACATATACCCCTTTTGCTTCCCTCCCCCCTCCCATAATTTGTTTCGCTTTGCGTACACACCTCACCTCTGCTTGTAGTTCTAATATCGAGCAAAATACCCCGGCGCCTCGACTCATGGCCATATGAACAGATCGGCCACCGCATCTCTGTTTTCATTATTTTACTAAGTAAGATACTCGTAATAACACTCTTATCACGTGATGAGCTTTAATTGAATGCACAAAAAATATTAAGAAAAATGCCCCGGCACTGTGACTCACGTTTGTAAATAAACTAGCAGACCGTCGCTCTGGTCCTGCGTAATGTTTACCGTCTTGTCTGCAAAAAGAAGGGTGCAACATGATAATTTCCCAGGAGGTTATCCATCCTAGTACTATTCTCACCCAAAAACACTTAACTGTGGAGTTTTGGTGGGATCCAATGAATTAGTGCTGGTATGATCACACCCATTCCATTTTGCGCTGCAAATACATATACCCTTTCTCCTTCTCTCCTCCTTCCCGTTATTTTTTTTATTGTGCGTGCACTCTGCATTTCTTCTTCTAATTCTAATATCAAGCGAAATGTCGCGGCGGCTTGACTCACGCTCAGATTAACAGTCCGCCTGCAGCACCTCGTTTTTCGTTGTTCTACTATGTAAGATGCTCATAATGAGACTCTTATAACGTGGTGGACTATAAGTGAATGCACGAAAATTATTTAAGCAAAATTTCCTAATGCCATGACTCACGTTTGTAAATGAACCGACGGACCGTGGTTCCTTTCTCGTGTAATGTTTATTGCCTCGTGTGCAAAGAAACAGGTGCAACACGAGGACTTTCCAAGAGGTCAACCATCTTAGAACTACTCTCACCAAAGGACACTTAACTGCAGAGTTCTTACAAGATTCAGAGTAATAGTGCTTGTCTGATAGCACCCGTCCCATTCTACATTATAAATGCATGTGGCCCTTCTCCTTCCCTCCACCCTCCCGTCATTTGTTTTCCGGTACGCGCACACCTCACCTCTGCTTCTAGTTCTAATATCAAGAAAAATGCCCCGACGCCTCAACTCATACCCATATAAATAGATCTCCTACCGCACATCTATTTTCATTGTTCTACTATGTAAGATACTCGTAATAACACTCTTATCGATGGGCTTTAATTGAATGCACGAAAAATATTAAGCAAAATGCCCCGGCGCTGTGACTCACATTTGCGAATGAACCGGTGGACTGTCGCTCTGGTCCCACGTAACGTTTAATGCCCCATCTGTAAAAAGAATGGTGCAACATCAGAACTTGCTAGAAGGTCACCCATCCTAGTACTACTCTCGCTCAAGCACACATAATTGTGGAGTTCTGATGGGATACGATTAATTAGTGCTGGTATGATTGCACCTGTTTCATTTCCCGCATCAAATACATGTACCCCTTCTCCTTCCCTCCTCCCTCCCGTCATTTTTTTCGTTGTGCATGCACCCCACACCTCTTCTTCTAATTCTAGTTTCAAGCGAAATACCCCGATAGCTCGATTTACGCCAAGATGAAATGACCGCCTGCCGCACCTTATTTTTCGTTGTTATACTATGTAAAATACTCGTAACAAGACTCTTATAACGTAGTGGACTATAAATGAATGCACAAAAAAGTATTAAGAAAAATGCCCTAACGCCACGACTCACGTATGCAAATGAACCGACGGACCATGATTCCTTTCGCGCGTAACGTTTATTTCCTCGTGTGCAATGAAATAGGTTCAACACGAGGACTTTCTAAGAGGTCAACCATCTAAGAACTACTCTCACCAAAGGACAATTAACTACAAAGTTCTTACAGGATTTAGTGCAATAGTGCTGGTGTGATAGCACCCGTCCCATTCTACACTACAAATACATGTGCCCCTTCTCCTTCCCTTCCCCTCCCATCATTTGTTTTACTGTACACGCACACCTCACCTCTGCTTATAGTTCTAATATCAAAGGAAATGCCCCGACGCCTCGACTCAAGCCCATATAAATAGATTACCCGCCGCAACTTTATTTTCGTTGTTCTATTATATAAGATACTTGTAATAACACTCTTATCACGTGATGGGATATAATTGAATGCACAAAAAATATTAAGCAAAATGCCCCGGCACCGTGACTCACGTTTGCGAATGAACCGACGGATTGTCGCTCTGGTCCCGCGCAACGTTAATGCCCCGTCTGCAAAAGAAGGGGTACAACAAAAGGACTTCCTAGGAGGTCACCCATCCTAATATTACTCTCACCAGAAAATGCTTAACTGCGGAGTTCTGATTGGATCAGGTGAATTAGTGTTGGTGTGATCGCAGCCGTTCTAGTTCATGTCACAAATACATATACCCCTTCTCCTCTCCTCCCCACCCCCCCATCTTTTGTTTCGTTGTACGCACACACCTCACCCCTTCTTTTACTTCTAATATCAAGTGAATTTTTCCGGCACCTCGACTCATGCTCATATGAACGGATTGTCTGCCGTAACTCTGTTTTTGTTGTTCTACTATGTAAGATACTCGTAATAACACTCTTATCACGTGATGGGCTTATGTTGAATGTACAAAAAATATTAAGCAAAATGCCCTGGCATCGTGACTCACGTTTGCAAATGAACCGGCAGACCGTCGCTCCGGTCCTGCATAATGTTTAACGTCTCATCTGTAAAAAGAATTGTGCAACACAAAGACTTCCCAGCAGGTCACCAATCCTAGTACTACTCTCGCCTAAGCACACTTAACTGCGAAGTTCTGATAGAATCCAAAGAACTAGTGCTGGTATGATAGCACCCTTTATTGTTTGCGCTGTAAATATATATATCGCTTCTCCTTCCCTCTCCCTTCCCGACAGTTGTTTCACTGTACGCGAACCTCACCTCTGCTTCTATTTCTAATATCAAGCGAAATATTCCAGCGCCTCGACTTATGCCCATATGAATGGATCACCCGTCGTACCTTGTTTTTCGTTGTTTTACTACTTAAGATGCTCGTAATGACACTCTCATCACGTGATGGGCTTTAATGAATGCACAAAAAATATTAAACAAAATGCCCCAACACTGTGACTCACGTTTGTAAATGAACCGAGGGACTGTGGTTCTTTTCGCGCGTAATGTTTATTGCCTCGTGTGCAAAGAAACAGGTGCAACACGAGGACTTTCCAAGAGGTCAACCATCTTAGAACTACTGTCACCAAAGGACACTTAACTGCAGAGTTCTTACAGGATTCAGAGCAATAGTGCTTGTCTGATAACACCCGTCCTATTCTACACTACAAATGCATGTGGCCCTTCTCCTTCCCTCCACCCTCCCGTCATTTGTTTTGCTGTACGCGCACACCTCACCTCTTCTTCTAGTTCTAATATCAATAAAAATACCCTGACGCCTAGACTCATGCCCATATAAATGGATCTCCTGCTGCACATCTGTTTTCGTTGTTCTACTATGTAAGATATTCATAATAACACTCTTATCGCGTGATGGGCTTTAATTAAATGCACGAATAATATTGAGCAAAATGCCCAGATGCCGTGACTCACGTTTGCGAATGAACCGGTGGACTGTCGCTCTGGTCCCATGTAACGTTTAATGCCCCATCTGCAAAAAGAATGGTGCAACATGAGAACTTGCCAGAAGGTCACCCATCCTAGTACTACTCTCGCCCAAGAACGCATAACTGCGGAGTTATGATGGGATCCGGTGAACTAGTGCTGGTGATCACACCCTTTCTATTTTGCACCGCAAATAGATATGCCCCTTCTCCTTCCCTCTCCCTTCCCGTCATTTGTTTCGTTGTACGGGCACCTCACCTCTGGTTCGAGTTCTAATATCAAGCGATATGCCTGGCACCTCGACCCATGCCCATATGAAGGAATCACCCGCCGTACCTCATTTTTTATTGTTATATTATTTAAGATGCTCGCAATGACACTCTCTCATGTGAGAGCCTTTAGTTGAATATACAAAAAATCTTAAGCAAAATGCCCCAGCACTGTGACTCACGTTTGCAAATGAACCGGTGGAGCGTCGCTCCGGTCCCGAGTAATGTTTAACGCCACGTCTGCAAAATAAAGGGTGCAACATGAGAACTTCCTAGGAGGTCACCCATCCTAGTACTACTCTCGCCTAAGAACGTGTAACTACGGAGTTCTGATCGGATCCAGTGAACTAGTGCTGGTATGATCACACCCTTTCTATTTTGCACCACAAATACATATGCCCCTTCTCCCTCCCTCTCCCTGCCCGTTATTTGTTTCATTGTACGGGCACCTCACCTCTGCTTCGAGTTCTAATATCAAGCGATATGCCCTGGTGCCTCGACCCATGGGCATATGAAGGGATCACCCGCTGCACCTCATTTTTTGTTGTTCTATTATTTAAGATGCTCGCAATGACACTCTCATCATGTGAGGGATTTTAGTTGAATACGCAAAAAATCTTAAGCAAAATGCCCCAGCATCGTGACTCACGTTTGCAAATGAACCGGTGGACTGTCGCTCCGGTCTCGCGTAATGTTTAACGCCACGTCTGCAAAATTAAGGGTGCAACACGAGAACTTCCTAGGAGGTAACCCATCCTAGTACTACTCTCGCCCAAGAACGCATAACTGTAGAGTTTTAATGGGATTCGGTGAACTAGTGCTGGTATGATCACACCCTTTCTATTTTGCACCACAAATACATATGCCCCTTCTCCTTTTCTCTACCTTCCCATCATTTGTTTTGTTGTGCGCGCACCGCACCGCTGCTTCGAGTTCTAATATCAAGCGAAATGCCCTGGCGCCTCGACCCATGTCCATATGAAGGGATCGCCCGCCGCACCTCATTTTTTGTTGTTATACTATTTAAGATGCTCGCAATGACACTCTCATAACGTGAGGGGCTTTAGTTGAATACGCAAAAAATCTTAAGCAAAATGCCCTGGCGCCGTGGTTCATATTTGTTAATGAACCAACGGACCGTCGCTCCGGTCCCGCGTAACGTTTAATACCCCATCTGCAAAAAGAAGGGTGCAACACGAGGAATTCCCAGGAGGTCACCCATCCTAGTACTACTCATGCCCAAGCACGCTTTTTTGCAGAGTTCTGATGGGATCTAGTAAACTAGTATTGGTATGATCGCACCCTTTCTTGTTTGTGCCGCAAATACATATGCCCCTTCTCCTTCTCTCTCCCCTCCCATCTTTTGTTTCGCTGTGCGTGCACCTTACCTCTGCTTCTAGTTCTAATGTCAAGCGAAATGCCCCGGCCCCTCGATTCATGCCCATATGAACAAAACACCGGTTGCACCTAATTTTTCGTTGTTCTACTATGTAAGATGCTCGCAAAGACATTTTTATCACGTGATGGGCTTCAATCGAATGTGCAAAAAATATTAAGAAAAATGCCTCGGTGCCTTGATCACATTTGTGAATGAACCAACGAACCGTCACTCCAGTCCCATGTAATGTTTAACACCTTGTCTGCAAAAAGAAGGGTGCAACACGAAGACTTCCTAGGAGGTCACCCATCCTAGTACTACTCTTGCCAAAACACGCTTTACTGTGGAATTCTGATGGGATCCAGTGAATTAGTGCTGGTATGATTGCACCCTTTCTTGTTTGCACCTCAAATACATATGCCCCTTCTCCTTCTCTCTCCCCTCCCATTATTTGTTTCGCTGTGCGCGCACCTCTCCTCTGCTTCTATTTCTAATATCAAGTGAATTACCCCGGTGCCTCAATGCATGCCCATATGAACGGATCGCTCGCCACGCCTTATTTTTTGTCTTTCTACTATTTAAGATACTTGCAGTGACATTCTTATCACGTGGTGGGCTTTAATTAAATGCGCAAAAAATATTAAACAAAATACCCTTGCGTTGTGATCACATTTGTGAATGAATCAGTAGATCGTCGCTCTAGTCCAGCATAACGTTTAATGCCCTGTCTGCAAAAAGAAGGGGTCAACACGACAAATTTCAAGGAGGTCACCCATCCTAGTACTAGTCTCATCCAAGCTTGCTTAACTGCGGAGTTCTGATGGGATCCGGTGAACTAATGCTAGTATGATCGCACCCGTTTTGGTTTGCACCGGAAATACATATAGCCCTTCTCCCTCTCTCTCCCCTCCCGTCATTTGTTTCGTTGTGCACGCACCTCACCTCTGCTTCTAGTTCTAATGTCGAGCGAAATGCCCCGGCCCCTCGATTCATGCCCATATGAACAAAACACCGATTGCACCTAATTTTTCGTTGTTCTACTATGTAAGATGCTCGCAAAGACATTTTTATCACGTGATGGGCTTCAATCGAATGTGCAAAAAATATTAAGAAAAATGCCTCGGTGCCTTGATCACATTTGTGAATGAACCGACGAACCGTCACTCCAGTCCCATGTAATGTTTAACACCTTGTCTGCAAAAAGAAGGGTGCAACACGAAGACTTCCTAGGAGGTCACCCATCCTAGTACTACTCTTGCCAAAACACGCTTTACTGTGGAATTCTGATGGGATCCAGTGAATTAGTGCTGGTATGATTGCACCCTTTCTTGTTTGCGCCTCAAATACATATGCCCCTTCTCCTTCTCTCTCCCCTCCCATTATTTGTTTCGCTGTGCGTGCACCTCTCCTCTGCTTCTATTTCTAATATCAAGCGAATTACCCCGGTGCCTCAATGCATGCCCATATGAACGGATTGCTCGCCACGCCTTGTTTTTTGTCTTTCTACTATTTAAGATACTTGCAGTGACATTCTTATCACGTGGTGGGCTTTAATTGAATGCGCGAAAAATATTAAACAAAATGCCCCGGTGCCATGACTCACATTTGCGAATGACGGGAAGGGAGAGGGAAGGAGAAGAGATATATGTCTTTGCAGCGCAAATTAGAAGGGGTGTGATCATACCAGTACTAGTTCACCAGATCCCATCAGAACTCCACAGTCAATCGTGCTTGGGCGAGAGTAGTACTAGGATGGGTGACCTCTTGGGAAGTACTCGTGTTGCACCCTTCTTTTTGTAGATGGGGTGTTAAATGTTACGCGGGACCGGAGCGACGGTCCGCTGGTTCATTCGTAAACATGAGTCACGGCACCGGGAAATTTTACTTAATATTTTTTTAGCATTCAATTAAAGCCCATCATGTGATAAGTGTGTCATTGTGAGTATCTTAAATAGTAGAATAATGAAAAACGATGTATAGCGGCGATCCGTTCATATGGGCATGAGACGAGGCGTCGGGGCATTTCGCTTGATATTAGAACTAGAAGCAGAGGTAAGGTGCGTGCAAAGAGAAACAAATGACGGGAGGGGAAAGGGAAGGAGAAGGGGCATATGTATTTGCGGCGCAAATAAGAAAGGTTGCGATCATACAAGCAATAATTTACTGGATCCATTCAGAACTCCGCAGTTATGTGTGCTTGGGCGAGAGTAGTACTAGGATGGTTGACCTCCTGGGAAGTCCTCATATTGCACCCTTCTTTTTGCGAACGGGACGTTAAACATTACATAGGACCAGAGCGACAGTTCGCTGGTTCATTCGCAAATGTGAGTCAAGGCGCCGGGGTATTTTGCTTAATATTTTTTGCGCATTAAATTAATGTCCATCACGTGATGAGCGTGTCATTGTGAGCATTTTACATAGTAAAAAAATAAAAAATGAGGTGCAGCGGGCGTTCCGTTCATATGAGCATGTGTCAAGGCGTCGAGGCATTTTGCTTGATGTTAGAACTAGAAGCAGAGGTAAGGGGAGAGGGAAAGAGAAAGGGTATATGTATTTGCGGCAGAAACCAGAATTGGTGCGATCATACCAGCACTAGTTCACCAGATCCCATCAGAACTTCGCAGTTAAGCATGTTTGGGAAAGAGTAGAACTAGGATGGGTTGTTCCTCGAAAGTCCTCGTGTTGCACCCTTATTTTTGCAGACTGAGTGTTAAACGTTACGCAGGATCAGAGCGACAGTCTACCGGTTCATTTACAAACGTGAGTCACGGCGCTAGAGCATTTTGCTTAATATTTTTTCACACATTCAACTAAAGCCAATCTTGTGATGAGAGTGTCATTGTAAGCAGCTTAAATAGTAGAACAATGAAAAATGAGGTACGCTGGGCGATCTGTTCATATGGGCATGAGTTGAGGTGCTGGAGCATTTCGCTTGATATTAGAACTAGAAACAGAGGTGAGGTGTGCGCGTACAGCGAAACAAATGACGGGAGGGGGGAGGGAAGGAGAAGGGGCACATGCATTTGTAGTGTAGAAGGGGATGAGTGTGATCAGAACAGCACTAATACAACGAATCCCATAAGAACTTTGCAGTTAAGTGTCCTTTGGTGAGAGTATTACTAGGATTGTTGACCTCTTGGAAAGTCCTCATGTTATACCTATTTTTTTTGCACACGAGGCAATAAACGTTACGCGCGACTAAAACCACAGTTTGTCGGTTCATTCGCAAACGTGAGTCACGGCATTTGGGCATTATGCTTAATATTCTTCGTGCATTCATTTCATCCAGGCGTGAGTCAAGCCACTGGAGCATTTTTCTTGATATTAGAATTAGAAGCAAAGGTGTGGGGTGCGCGCACAGCGAAAAAATTGATGGGGGGAGAAAAGGAGAAGGGGTATATATATTTGTAGCGCGAAATGGAACGGGTGCGATCATACCAACACTAATTCATTGGATCCCATCAGAACTCTACAGTTAAGCATTTTTGGGTGAGAGTAGTACTAAGATAGTTGACCTCTTAGAAAGTCCTCGTGTTGCACCCTTCTTTTTCCACACGAGGCAATAAACGTTACGTGCGACCGGAACCACTATCTGTCAGTTCATTTGCAAATGTGAGTCGCAGCGTCAGGGAATTTTGCTTAACATTTTTCGTGCATTAATTTATAGTCCACAATGTTATAAGAGTGTTATTACGAGCATCTTACATAGTGGAACAATGAAAAACGAGGTGCGGCGGGCAGTCCATTCATCTGGGCGTAAGTCGAGCCGCCCGGGCATTTCGCTTGATATCAGAATTAGAAGAAGAGGTGCAGGGTGCGCGCACAGCACAAAAAATGATATCAAGGGGGAGGGAAGGAGAAGGGGTATATGTATTTGTAGTGCAAAATGGAACAAGTGCGATCATACCAGCACTAATTCACCAGATCCCATCAAAACTGCACAGTTAAGCGGGCTTGGGTAAGAGTGGTACTAGGATGGGTGACCTCCTGGGAATTCCTCGTGTTGCACCTATTTTTGTGCGCAAGAGAAAATAAATGTTACACGCGACCAGAACCACGGCCTGTCGGTTCATTAGCAACCGTGAGTCGCGGCGTCAGGGCATTTTGCTGAATATTTTTTGTGCATTCATTTATAGTCCATCATGTGATAAGATTATCTTTACGAGCATCTTAGATAGTAGAACAATGAAAAACGAGGTGTGACAGACGGTCTGTTCATCTATGCGTGAGTCGAGCCGCTTGGGCATTTCGCTTGATATTAGAATTAGAAGCAGAGGTGCGGGGTGCGCACATAACGAAAAAAATGACTAGAGGGGGGAGGGAAGAGAAGGGGTAGATCTACTTGCAACGCGAAATGGAATAGGTACGATCATACCTGCACTAATTCGCCGGATCCCATCAGAACTCCACAGTTAAGCGTTTTTGGGCGATAGTAGTACTAGGATGGGTGACCTCCTGGGAAGTTCTCGTGTTGCACCCTTCTTTTTGTAGACGGGGCATTAAATGTTACGTAGGACTAGAGCGACGATCCGCCGGTTCATTCACAAACGTGAGTTACGACACTGGAGAATTTTGCTTAATATTTTTTTCACGTTTAATTAGAGCCCATCACGTTATAAGAGTGTTATTACGAGTATTCTACATAGTAGAACAATGAAAGCAAAGGTGCAGTGGGCGGTCCGTTCATATGGGCATGAGTCGAGGCACCGGGGCATTTCACTTGATATTAGAACTAGAAGCAGAGGTGAGGTATGCGTGCACCGCGAAAAAAATGACGGGAGGGGGAGGGAAGAAGAAGGGATATATGTATTTGCAGCACAAAATGGAAGTGGTGCGTCATAGTAGCACTAATTCAAGGGATCCCATCAGAACTCCACAGTTAAGCGTACTTTGGCGAGAGTCATTAGAGGATGGGTGATCTCTTGGGAAGTCCTCGTGTTGTACCCTTCTTTTTACAGACAGGGCATTAAATGTTATGTGGGACCAGAGCGACGGTCAACCGGTTCATTTGCCAACGTGAGTCACAGCACCAAGGCATTTTGCTTAATATTTTTTGTGCATTCAATTAAAGCCCATCACGTGATAAGAGTATTATTACGAGTATCTTAAACAGTATAACAACAAAAACAGAGGTGCATCAGGCGATTCGTTCATATGGGCATGAGTCGAGGCGCCGGGGCATTTCACTTGATATTAGAACTAAAAGCACAGGTGAGGTGTACGCATAGAACGAAAAAAATAACGGGAAGGGGGAGGGAAGGAGAAGGGGCACTTACATTTGTAGTGGGGAATAAGACGGGTGCGATAAGACCAGTACTAATGCACCAAATCCCATAGGAACTCTACAATTAAATGTCCTTTGGTGAGAGTAGTTCTAAAATGGTTGACCTTTTGGAAAGTCCTCGTGTTGTACCTGTTTCTTTGCACACAAGGCAATAAATGTTACGCGCGACAACCACCGGTTCATTCGTTAATGTGAGTCGCGATGTCAGGGCATTTTGATTAATATTTTTCATGTATTCATTTAAAGTCCACCACATTATAAGAGTCTCATTACGAGCATCTTACATTGTAGAACAACAAAAAATGAGGTGCAGCAGACGGTCATTTCATATGGGTGTGAGTCGAGCCGCCGGTGCATTTCGTTTGATATTAGAATTATAAGCAGAGGTGCGGGATGCACACACAGTGAAAAAAATAACTACAGGGTAGAGGGAAAGAGAAGGGGTATATGTATTTGCAGCGCGAAATGGAACAGGTGCGATCATACCAGCACTAATTCACCAGATTCCATCAGAACTCCATAGTTAAGCATTTTTGGGCAAGAGTAGTACTAGGATGGGTGATCTCTTGGGAAGTCCTCGTGTTGCACCCTTCTTTTTACAGACGGGGTATTAAATGTTACGCGGGATTAGAGTGACGGTCCACTAATTCATTCACAAACGTGAGTCACGGCGCCGGAATATGTTGCTTAATATTTCTTGTGCATTCAATTAAAGCCCATTATGAACACGAGTACTATTACGAGTAACTTACATTGTAGAACAACGAAAACATAGGTGCGGCGGTCGATCCATTCAAATAGGCATGAGTTGACGCGCCTGGGCATTTCGCTTGATATTAGAACTAGAAGCAGAGGTGAGGTGTACGTGCACAGCGAAACAAATGGCAGGAGGGAAAAGGGAATGAGAAGAGGTATATGTATTTGTGGCGAAAACTAGAAAAATTTTAATCATGCCAGCAATAATTCACCAAATCTCATCAGAACTCCGTAGTTAAGCGTGCTTGGGTGAGAGTAGTACTAGGATGGGTGACCTCCTAGAAAGTCCTCGTGCTGAACCCTCATATTTGTAGATGGGGAATTAAACGTTACGCAATATCACAGTGACGGTCCGCTGATTCATTCGCAAACGTGAGTCACGGCAACCAAGAATTTTGCTTAATATTTTTTATGCATTCAATTAAAGCTCATTACGTGATAAGAGTGTTATTACGAGTATCTTACATAGTAGCACAACGAAAGCAGAGGTGCGGTGGGCGATCCATTCATATGGGCATGAGTCGAGGCGTCGGGGCATTTCTCTTGATATTAGAACTAGAAACATAGGTGAGATGTGCGCATAAAGCGAAACAAATGACAGAGAGGGGGAGGGAAGGAGAATGGGCACATGCATTTGTAGCGCGAAATGGGACGGGTGCGATCAAACCAGAACTAATGCACCGAATCCCATAAGAAGTATGCAGTTAACTGTCCTTTGATGAAAGTAGTATTAAGATGGTTGACCTCTTGGAAAGTCTTCGTGTTGCACCTCTGTTTTTGCACACAAGGAAATAAACGTTACGCGAGGGGGAGGGAAGGAGAAGGAGTATATGTATTTGCAGTGCGGAATGAAACAGGTGCCATTATACCATCACTAATTCACTGGATCCCATTAGAACTCTGTAGTTAAATGTGCTTGGGCGAGTGTAGTACTAGGAGTTGTGATCTCTTGGGAAATCCTTATGTTGCACTAATTTTTTTATAGATGGGTCATTCGACGTTACGCGCGACTGGAACTATGGTCCGCTGGTTTATTTGTAAATGTTAGTTACGGCGCTGAGGCATTTTACTTGATATTAAAAGGAGAATGAAAGGTGCAGTGTGCACGCACAAAGAAACAAATAGCGAGAAGGGGAGGGAAGGAGAAGGAGTGTATGTATTTGTAGCGAAGAAGGAAACAGGTGCCATTATACAATCACTAATTCACCGGATCCCATCAGAACTCTGTAATTAAGTGTACTTGGGCAAGAGTAGTATTAGGATGAGTGACCTCTTGGGAAGTACTCGTGTTGCACCTGCTTTTTACAGATGCGTTGTTCGACATTACGCACAACTTGAATTATGGTCCGCTGGTTTATTCGCAAATGTGAGTCACAGCACCGATGCATTTTATTTAATATTAAAATGAGAAGGAGAGGTGTAGTGTGCACGCACAAGGAAAAAAATGACGGGAGGGGGGAGGGAAGGAGAAGGAGTATCTATTTGCAGTGCAGAATGAAACAGGTGCGATCATACCAGCACTAATGCACTGGATCCCATTAGAACTCCGCAGTTAAGTGTGCTTGGGCGAGAGTAGTACTAGGATGGGTGATCTCCTTTTAAGTTCTCGTGTTTCACCCATTTTTCTTGTAAATGGGTCGCTTGACGTTACACGTGACTGGAACTATGGTCCGCTGGTTTATTTACAAATGCGAGTCATGGCATTGGGGAATTTTACTTGATATTAGAACGAGAAGGAGATGTGCAGTGGGCACGCACAAGGAAACAAATGACGGGAGGGGGGAGGGAAAGAGAAGGAGTGTATGTATTTGCAGCGCGGAATGAAACAAGTGCCATTATACCAGCACTAATACACCATATCCCATCAGAACTTCGCAGTTAAATGTGCTTGGGCAAGTGTAGTACTAGGAGTGGTGACTTCCTAGGAAGTCCTTGAGTTCCACCCATGTTTTTATAGATGGGTCGTTCAACCTTACGCGCGATTGGAACTATGATCCGCTGGTTTATTCCCAAATGTGAGTGACGACGTTGGAGCATTTTACTTGATATTAGAACAAGAAGAAGAGGTGCAGTGTGCTTGCACAAGAAAACAAATGACGAAGGGGGGAGGGAAAGAGAAGGAGTGTAGTATTTGCAGTGTAGAATCAGAAAAGTGCAATCATATCAGCACTAATGCACTGGATCTAATCAGAACTCCGTAGTTAAGTGTTCTTGGGCGAGAGTAGTACTAGGATGGGTGACCTTCTGGGAAGTACTCGTATTGCACCCATTTTTTTCAGATAGGGTGTTCGACGTTACGCCCGACTAGAACTATGTTACGCTGGTTTATTCGTAAATGTGAGTCAAGGCGCCGAGGTATCTTACTTGATATTAGAACGAGAAGTAGAGGTGAAGTATGCACGCACAAGGAAACAAATGACGGGAGGAGGGAGAGAAGGAGAAGGAGTGTATGTATTTGAAGCGCAGAATGAAATAAGTGTGATCATACCAGCACTAATGCACCAGATCCCATCAGAACTCCGTAGTCAAGTGTGCTTGGGCAAGAGTAGTACTAAGATGGGTGACCTTCTAGGAAGTCCTAGTTTTGCATCCATTCTTTTACAGATGGGTCGTTCGGCGTTACGTGCGACTAAAACTATGGTCCGCTAGTTTATTCGCAAATGTGAGTTACGATGCCGGGATATTTTACTTGATAATAGAACGAGAATGAGAGGTGTAATGTGCATGCACAAGGAAACAAATGACAGAAGGGGGAGGGAAGGGGAAGGAGTATATGTATTTACAGCGCAGAATAAAACAGCTGCGATTATACCAACACTAATGCACCAGATCCCACCAGAACTCTGCAATTAAGTGTGTTTGAGCGAGAGTAGTACTAGGATGGGTGACCTCCTCGGAAGTACTCGTGTTGCACCCGTCTTTTTTTTTAATATTTTTCATGCATCCATTTGTAGTCCACCACGTGATAAGAGTGTCATTATGAGCATCGTAAATAATAGAACAAGCAAAGCAGAGGTGCGGTGGGCGGTCCGTTCATCTGGGCGTGAGTCGAGGCAAACTAGGCATTTTGTTTGATATTACAACTAGAAGTAGAGGTGCGGTGTCCACACAGAGCGAAACAACTGATGGGAGGGGGGAGGGAAAGAGAAGGGGTATATGTATTTTAAGTGAGGAATAGGACGGGTGGGATCATACTAGCACTAATGCATCATATCCCATCATAATCTGCAGTTAAGCGTGTTTGGGAGAGAGTAGTACTAGGATGAGTGACCTCTTGGGAAGTGCTTGTGTTGCACCCGTCTTTTTGCAGACAGGGAATCAAACGTTACGCGCGACCGGATCCCATCAGATGGGCGTTAAATGTTATGGAGGACTAGAGCGACAGTCGTCGGTTAATTCGCAAACGTGAGTCGTGGTGCTGGAGCATTTTGCTTAATATTATTCGTGCATTCAATTATAGCCCACCACGTGATAAGATTATTATTACGAGCATCTTACATAGTAGAACAATAAAAAAGGAGGTGTGGCGGGTGTTTCATTCATATAGACATGAGTATAAGTATCGGGGCATTTCACTCGATATTAGAACTAGAAGTAGAGGTGCGTTGCGCACACAGCGAAATAAATGGCGGGAAGGGAGAGGGAAGGAGAAGGGATATATGTCTTTGCGGCACAATTTAGAAGGGGTGCGATCATACCAGCACTAGTTCACGGGATCCATCAGAACTCTGCAGTTAAGCGTGCTTGAGCGAGAGTAGTTCTACGATGGATGACCTATTGGGAAGCACTCGTGTTGCACCCTTTTTTTTGCAGACGGGGCATTAAATGTTACGTCTGCCTGTTCATTCGCAAACGTGAGTCACAGTGCCAGGGTATTTTTATTAATACTTTTCGTGCATTCAATTAAAACCCATCATGTGATTAGAGTGTCATTGCGAGCATCTTATATAGTAGAACAACGAAAAATGAGGTGCGGCGGGCGATACGTTCATATGGGCATGAGTCGAGGTGCCAAGGCATTTCGCTTGATATTAGAACTAGAAGCAGAGGTGAGTTGCGCGCACAACAAAATAAATGACGGGAAGGGAGAGGGAAGGAGAAGTGGTATATGTCTTTGCGGCGCAAATTAGAAGGGGTGCGATTATACCAGCACTAGTTCACCAGATCCCATCAGAACTCCACAGTCAAGCGTGCTTGAGCGAGAGTAGTAATAGGATGGGTGACCTCTTGAGAAGTACTAGTGTTACACCCTTCTTTTTGTAGACGGGGCGTTAAATGTTATGCTGGACCAGAGCGACAGTCTGGCGGTTCATTCATAAACGTGAATCGTGGCGCTGGGATATTTTGCTTAATATTAGAACGAGAAGGAGAGGTGCAGTGTGTACGCATAAAGAAACAAATGACAGGAGGGGGGAGGTAAAGAGAAGTAGTGTATGTATTTGCAGCGTAGAATTAAATAGGTGCAGTCATACCAACACTAATACACCGGATCCCATCAGAACTCCGTAGTTAAGTATGCTTGGGCGAGAGTAGTACTAGGATGGGTGACCTCCTGGGAAGTCCTCGTGTTGCAACTATTTTTTTACAAATGGGTCGTTCGACGTCACGTATGACTGGAACTATGTCCGCTGGTTTATTCGTAAATGTGAGTCACGACGTCGGGGCATTTTACTTGATATTAAAAGGAGAATGAGAGGTGCAGTATGCACGCACAAGGAAACAAATGACAGAAGGAGGGAGAAAAAGAGAAGGAGTGTATGTATTTGTAGCGCGGAATGAAACAAGTGCCATTATACAATCACTAATTCACCGGATCCTATTAGAACTCCACAGTTAAATGTGCTTTGGCGAGTGTAATACTAGGAGTGGTGACCTCCTGCAAAGTCCTCGTGTTGCAACTATTTTTTTGCAGATGGGTCGTTCGACGTTATGCGCGACTGGAACTATGGTCCACTAGTTTATTCGCAAATGTGAGTCACGGCACTAAGACATTTTATTTGATATTAAAACGAGAAGGAGAAGTGTAGTGTGCACGCACAAGGAAATAAATGACGGGAGGGGGTAAGGATGGAGAAGGAATGTATGTATTTGCAGCGCAGAATGAAACTGGTGCGATCATACCAGCACTAATGCACCGGATCCCATCAGAACTCCGCAGTCAAGTGTTCTTGGGCGAGAGTAGTGCTAGGATGGGTGACCTCCTGGGAAGTCCTCGTGTTGCATCCGTCTTTTTTTAATATTTTTTGTGCATCCATTTATAGTCTACCACGTTATAAGAGTTTCATTACGAGCATCGTAAATAATAAAACAAACAAAACAGAGGTGTGGCAGGCGGTCCGTTCATTTGGACGTGAGTCGAGGCAACAGGCCATTTTTCTTGATATTACAACTAGAAGTAGAGGTGCGATGTCCACACCGAGCGAAACAAATGATGGGAGGGGGGAGGGAAAGAGAAGGGGTTTATGTATTTAAAGTGAGGAATAGGACGGGTGGGATCATACTAGAACTAATGCATCGTATCCAATCATAATCTGTAGTTAAGCGTGTTTGGGCGAGAGTAGTACTAGGATGAGTACCTCTTGGGATATGCTTGTGTTTCACCCTTCTTTTTGCAGACAGGGCACCAAATGTTACGTGCGACCGGAGCCATAGTCCACTGGTTCATTTGCCGGCGTGAGTCGCCGCACCTGGGCATTTTGCTTTTTTTTTTGTGCACTCATTTATAGTCTACAACGTGATAGAGAGTCATTACGAGCATCTTACATAGTAGAACAACGAAAGAAAAAGGTGTGGCGGGTGGTCCTTTAATCTGGGCATAAGTCGAGGCGCTGGGGCATTTTGCTTGATATTAGAACTAGAAACAGAGATGCAGTGTGCGCGCACAGCAAAAAAAATGCTGGGAGAGGGGAGGAAAGGAGAAGGGGTATATGTATTTGCAATGCAGAATGGAAGGGGTGCGATCATACCAGCACTAATGCACCGGTTCCCATCGAACTATGCAGTTAAGCATGCTTGAGCGAAACTAGTACTAAGATCAGTAAACTCCTGAGAAATCCTCGTGTTACACTATCTTTTTGCAAACGGGGCGTAAAACGATAAATGTGATCGGAGCCACAATCCGCTGGTGTGAGTCGCTTCGCCGGAAAATTTTGCTTACTATTTTTTTGTGCATTCATTTATAGTCTATCACGTGATAAGAGTGTCATTACGAGTATCTTACATAGTAGAATAAAGAAAAATGAGGTACGGCGGGCAGTCCTTTTTTCTGGCGTGAGTCGAGGTGTCGGGGCTTTTTGCTTGATATTAGAACTATAAACAGAGGTGTAGTGTGCGCGCACACCGAAAAAAATGACGGGTGGGGGGAGGGAAGGAGAAGGGGTATATGTATTTACAGTGCGGAATGGAAGGGGTGCAACATACAAGCATTAATACACCAGATCCCATCGAACTCCATAGTTAAGCGTGCTTGGGCGAGAGTAGTACTAGGATGGATGACCTCCTGGGAAGTTCTCTTTTTGCACCCCTCTTTTTGCAGACGGAGCGTCAAACATTACGCGCGATCGAAGCCACAGTCCGCCGGCATGAGTAGTGACGTTGAAACATTTTTCTTAATATTTTAGGTGCACTTATTTGTAGTCCGCCATGTGATAAGAGTCTCATTACGAGAGTCTTACATAGTAGAACAACGAAAAAAGAGGCGCAGCGGGCCTTTGTTCTTTTGGACATAGTCAAAGCGACATGGCATTTCGCTCTATATTAGAACTAGAAGCAGAGATGCGGTATGCCCGCAGAGCGAAATAAATGATGGGAGGGGGGAGGGAAGGAGAAGGGCTATATCTATTTGCAGTAGGGAATGGGACAGTTGCGATCATACAAACACTAATGCACAGTATCCCATCAGAACTCTGTAGTCAAGCGTGCTTTGGCAAGATTAGTTCTAGGATGGGTGACCTCCTGGAAAGTTCTCGTGTTGAACCCGTCTTTTTGTAGATGGAGTGTGAAACTTTAAGTGCGATTGGAGCCACAATTTGCTGGTGTGAATCGTAGGGCCTGAAAATTTTGCTTAATATTTTTCGTGCATTCATTTATAGTCCACCACTTAATAAGAGTGTCATTACGAGTATCTTACATAGTATAACAATGAAAAATGAGGTACAGTGGGCGATCCATTCTTCTGGGTATGAGTCGAGGTGCCGGAGTATTTTCCTTGATATTAGAACTAAAAACAGAGGTGTAGTGTGTGCGCACAACGAAGCAAATGACGGGAGGGGGGAGGGAAGGAGAAGGGGTATATATAATTTCAGCGTGGAATGGAAGGGGTGCGATCATACTTGCACTAATGCACTAGATTCTATCGAATTTCGTGGTTAAGTGTGCTTGGACGGAAGTAGTACTAGGATGGGTGACCTCCTGGAAAGTTCTTATGTTCCAATCGTTTTTTTGCTGACGAGACGTTAAACATTATACGCGATCAAAGCCATTGTCCCTCGGAGTGAGTCGCAACGCCAAGACATTTTTCTTAATTTTTTTCATGCATTCATTTATAGTTTGCCACGTGGTAAGAGTGTCATTAGGAGCATCTTACATAGTAGAATAACAAAAAATGAGGTGCAGGGGGTAGTTCACAAACATGAGTCACGACGTCAAGGCATTTTGGTTAATATTAGAACTCGAAGCAGAGGTAAGGTGCGTCCATAGTGAAATAAATGACGGGAGGGGAGAGGGAAGGAGAAGGGGTATATGTATTTACGGTGCGAACCAAAGCGGATGCGATCATAACAGCACTAGTTCACCGGATCCCATCAGAACTCTGCAGTTAAGCGGGCTTGGGCGAGAGTAATACTAAGATGGGTGACCTCTTGGGAATTCCTCATGTTGCACCCTTCTTTTTGCAAGGGAGGACTTAAATGTTACACGGGACCGGAGTGATGGTCTGTTGTCTCATTTGCAAACGTGAGTCATGGCGCTGGGGCATTTTGCTTAAAATTTTTCATGCATTCAACTAAAGTCCATCACATGATGAGAGTGTCATATGAACAAATTGCCCTCTGCACTTCTATTTTTATTATTATACTATGTAAGATACTCATAATAACACTCTTATCACGTGATGGGCTTTAATTGAATGCACGAAAAATATTAAGAAAATGCCCCGATGCTGTGACTCATGTTTGCGGATGAACCAGCAGACCGTCGCTCTGATCCCACGTAATGTTTAATACTTCGTTTACAAAAAGAAGGGTGCAACACGAGGACTTCCCAGGAGGTCACCCATCCTAGTACTACTCTCGCCCAAAAACGCTGAACTGTAGAGTTCTGATGGGATCTGACAAATTAGTGCTAGTATGATCGCACCCGTCCCATTCCGCGCTACAAATGCATGTGCCCCTTATCCTTCCCTCCCCCTCCCATCATTTGTTTCGTTGTATGTGCACACCTCACCTCTGCTTCTAGCTCTAATATCAAGAGAAATACCTCGGCGGGTCGACTCACACCCAGATTAACGGACAGCTTGTCGCACCTCTTTTTTCATAGCATTACTATGTAAGATGCTCGTAACGACACTCTTATCACGAGGACTTCCTAGGAGGTCACCCATCTGAATATTACTCTCCCCGAAGCATACTTAACTACAGAGTTCTGATGGGATCCGGTGAACTAGTGCTTGTATGATCGCACCCGTTCTAATTTACGCCACAAATACATATATCCCTTCTCCTTCCCTTTCCCCTCCTCGTCATTTGTTTCGTTGTGCGCGTAACTCACCTCTGCTTCTAGTTCTAATATCAAGCAAAATGCCCTAGTGCCTTGACTCATGCCCATATAAACGGATCAACCGTAGCACCTCATTTTTCGTTATTCTACTATGTATGATACTCGCAATGATACTCTTATCACGTTATAGGCTTTAATTGAATGTGCAAAAAATATTAAGCAAAATGTCCCGACGCCGTGACTCTCATTTGCGAATGAACCGGCGGACCATCGCTCTAGTCCCGCGTAATGTTTAACAGCCTGTGTTCAAAAAGAAGGGTGCAACACGAGGACTTCCAGGGAGGTCACCCATCTTAGTACTACTCTCGCCCAAGCATGCTTAACTGCGAAGTTCTGATGGGATCCGATGAACTATAGTTGGTATGATCGCACCCATTCTAGTTTGCGCCGCAAAGACATATACCCCCTTCTCCTTCCCTCTACCCTCCCATCATTTGTTTCGCTATGTGCACGCCTCACCTGTGCTTCTAGGTCTAATATCAAGCGAAATACTGGTGCCTCGACTCATGCCCATATTAACGGACAGCCCGCCGCACCTCATTTTTCGTTGATATACTATATAAGATACTCGAAATGACATTCTTATCACGTGATGGGATTTAATTGAATGCGTGAAAAATATTAAGAAAAATACCCCGGCACCATGACTCACGCTTGTGAATGAACTGGCAAACTATCGCTCAGGTCCTGCGTAACGTTTAAAACTCCATCTGTAAAAAGAATGGTGCAACACGAGGACTTCCCAGGAGGTCACCCACCTTAGTACTACTCTCCGCCAAACACGCTTAACTGCAGAGCTTTGACAGGATCCGGGGAAATAGTGCTGGTATGATCGCACACGTTCTAATTTGCGCTACAAATACATATTCTCCTTCTCCTTCCCTCTCCCCTCCCGTCATTTTTTTCGCTGTGCGCGCAACTCACCTCTGCTTCTAGTTCTACTATCAAGTGAAATGCCCCAATGCCTCGACTCATACCCATATAAATGGATCGCCCACCGTACTTCGTTTTTTTTTTATACTATGTAAGATACTCATAATGACACTCTTATCACGTGATAGGCTTTAATTGAATGCGCAAAAAATATTAAGCAAAATACCCTGGCATCATGACTCACGTTTGCGAATGAACCGACAGATTGTCGTTCCGGTCCCGCATAACGTTTAACGCTCCGTCTGCAAAAAGAAGGGTGCAACACGAGGACTTCCTAGGAGGTCAACCTCCTAGTACTACTCTCGTCCAGCACGCTTAACTGCGGAATTCTGATGGGATTCGGTGAACTAGTATTGGTATGATCGCTTCCATTCTAGTTTACACTGCAAAAACATATACCCCTTCTCCTCCCCCCCCCCCCCCCCCCGGGTCATTTATTTTACTGTGTACGTACCTCACCTCATCTTATAGTTCTAATATCAAGCGAAATGCCCCACGCCTCGACTCATGCCCATATGAACGGATCACACCGCAACACATCTTTCATTTTTCTACTATGTAAGATGCTCGCAAGGATACTCTTATCATGTGGTAGACTATAAATGAATGCACGAAAAATACTAAGCAAAATAGCCTGACAACGTGACTAACGTTTGTGAATGAACCGACGGACTGTGGTTCTGGTCGGGCATAATGGTTTATTGTCTTGTGTGCAAAAAAATAGGTGCAACACGCGGACTTTCCAAGAGGTCAATCATCTTAGTACTACTCTCACCAAAGGACACTTAACTGCAGAGTTCTTATGAAATTCGGTGCATTAGTGGTGGTTTGATCGCACCCGTCCCATTCCCCACTACAAATGCATGTGCCCCTTCTCCTTCCCTCCTTCCTCCCATCATTTGTTTTGCTGTACGCGCATACCTCACCTCTGCTTCTAGTTCTAATATCAAGCGAAATACCCCGGCGCCTCGACTCATGCCCATATGAACGAATAGCCTACCACACCTCTGTTTTCGTTATTCTACTATGTAAGATACTCGCAATAACACTCTTATCACGTGATGGGCACTAATTGAATGCACGAAAATATTAAGCAAAATGCCCCGGTGCCGTGACTCATGTTTGTGAATGAACCAGCGGATCATCGCTTTGGTCCTACGTAACATTTGCCCCGTCTTAAAATGTTTAACTACGGAGTTCTGATGGGATCCGACGAACTAGTGCTGGTATGATCGCATCCATTCTAGTTTGCATCGGAAATACATATACCCCTTCTCCTTCTCTCTCCCCTCCCATCATTTGTTTCATTGTGCGCGCACCTCACCTCTGCTTCTAATTCTAATATCAAGCGAAATGCCCCGGCACCTCGACTCATGCCCATATAAACGGATCCTCGCCATACCTCATTTTTCATTGTTCTATTATTTAAGATGCTCGCAATGACACTCTTATCACGTGATGGGCTTTAATTGAATGTGAAAAAAATATTAAGCAAAATGCTCCAACGTTGTGACTCACATTTGTGAATGAACCAGCGAACTGTCGCTCTAGTCCCACGTAACGTTTAACGCCCCATTTGCAAAAAGACTTGTACAACACAAGGACTTCTCAGGAGGTCACCCATCCTAGTACTACTCTCTCCCAAACACGCTTAACTGTGAAGTTCTGATGGGATCCGGTGAACTAGTGCTGGTATGATCGCGCCCATTTTGGTTTGCGCCGCAAATACATGTATCCCTTCTCCTTCACTCTCCCCTCCCGTCATTTGTTTCTCTGTGTGCGCACCTCACATCTGCTTCTAGTTCTAATATCAAACGAAATGTTCCGGCGCCTCGACTCATGCACATATGAACGGATCGCCTGTGGCACCTCATTTTTCGTAAGAAGGGTGCAATACGAGGACTTCCAAGAAGGTCACACATCATAATACTACTCTCTCCCAAGCACACTTAACTGTGAAGTTCTGATGGGATCCAATGAATTATTGCTGGTATGATCGCACCTTTTCTTATTTGCGCCGCAAATACATATGCCCTTTCTCCTTCCCTCACCCCTACCATCATTTGTTTCGTTGTGCATGCACCTCACATCTCCTTCTAGTTCTAATATCAACTGAAATACCCCAACACCTCGACACATGCCCATACGAACGGATCACCCGCCACACCTCATTTTTCGTTATTATACTTTTAAGATTCTCGCAATGATACAATTATCACGTGATGGGCTTCAATTGAATGTTGAAAAAATATTAAGCAAAATGACCTGGTGCCGTGACTCACGTTTTTAAATGAACCAGCGAACCATCGCTTCAGTCTCCTGCAATGTTTAACGCCCCGTTTGCAAAAAGAAGGGTGTAACACGAGAACTTCCTAAGAGATCACCGATCCTAGTACGACTCTTGCCCAAGCATGTTTAATTGCAGAGTTCTGATGGGATCTGGTTAACTAGTGCTGGTATGATCGCACCCGTTCTTGTTTGTGCCACAAATACATATACCCCTTCTCCTTCACTCTCCCCTCCAATCATTTATTACACTATACGCGAACCTCACCTCTTCTTCTAGTTCTAATATCAAGTGAAATGCCCCGATACCTCGACTCATGCCTATATGAATGGATCGCCCGCCGCCTCTTTTTTTTGTTGTTCTACTATTTGAGATGCTCGCAATGACACTCTTATTACGTGATGGGCTTTAATTGAATGTTGGGAAAGTATTAAGCAAAATGCCTCTGTGCTGTGACTCACGTTTGCAAATGAACCGGCGGACCATCGCTCCGGTCCTGTTGAATGTTTAACGCCCCCTCTGCAAAAAGAAGTGTGCAATATGAGAACTTCCCAGGAGATCACCCATCGTAGTACACCTCTTGCCCAAGCACACTTAATTGCAGAGTTCTGATGGGATCCGGTGAACTAGTGCTGGTATGATCGCACCCATTCTAGTTTGCGCCCCAAGTACATATACCTCTTATCCTTCTCTCTTTCCTCCCATCATTTGTTTCACTGTGCATGCACCTTACCTCTGCATCTAATTCTAATATCAAGCGAAATACGTCGGTGCCTCGACTCATGCTGAACGGATAGTACCGCACCTCATTTTTTGTTGTTCTATTATGTAATATGCTCGTAAAGACACTCTTATCACATGATGGGCTTCAATTAAATGTGCAAAAAATATTAAACAAAATGTCCCGGCGCCGTGACTCATGTTTTTGAATGAACCGACAAATCATCATACCTCATTTTTTGTTGTTCTACTATGTAAGATTCTCATAATGACACTCTTATAATGTGGTGGACTATAAATGAATGCATGAAAAATATTAAGCAAAATATTCTAGTGTCGCGACTCACGTCGGCAGACTATGGCTCCTATCGCGCATAACGTTTAACACTCCATCCGCAAAAAGACGGGTGCAATACGAGAGTTTTCCAAAAGGTCACCCATCCTAGTACTACTATCGCCAAAGCACGTTCAACTACCGAGTTCGATGGGATCCGATGCATTAGGGCTAGTATGATCACACCTCTTCTCCCTCCCTCCCCCCCTGTTATTTGTTTCGCTATGCGCGAACACCGTACCTCTGCTTATAGTTCTAATATAAAGCAAAATGCTTCGGTAACTCAAATCACACCCAGATGAACGAACTACCTGCTGCACCTCATTTTTCGTTATTCTACTATATAAGATGCTCATAATGACACTCTTATCACGTGGCGAACTATAAATGAATGCACAAAAAATATTAAGCAAAATATCTTGGCGTCGCGACTCACTCGGGGGACAATGGCTCTGATCACTCATAATGTTTAACGTCCCATCAGCAAAAAGACGAGTGGAACACGAGGACTTTTCAGGAGGTCACCCATCTTAGTACTACTTCCGCCCAAACACACCTAAATACGAAATTCAATGGGATCCAGTGCATTAATGCAAGTATGATCGCACCCCTTCTATTCTACACTGCAAGTACATATACCCCTTCTCCTTCCCTCCCCCCTCCCGTCATTTGTTTCGTTATGCGAACGCACCACACCTCCGTTTCTAGTTCTAAATCAAGCAAAATACTCCAATGCCTCGACTCATGCCCAGATGAATGGATCGCCCACCGCACCTCATTTTTCGTTGTTATACTATGTAAGATACTCGTAATGACACTTTTATTACGTGTTGGACTATAAATGAATGCAAGAAAAATATTAAGCAAAATTTTCAGGCCCCGCGACTCACATCGGCAGACTGTGGCTCTGATCGCGCTTAACATTTAACACCCCGTCTACAAAACGACGGGTTCAACACGAGAACTTTTCAAGAGGTCACCCATCCTAGAACTAATCTCGCCCAAGCACACTTGACTACAGAGTTGTGATGGGATTCTGCGCATTAGTGTTTGTATGATCGTAACTGTCCCATTCCCCGCTATAAATACATATAACCCTTCTTCTTCCCTCCTCCCTCCCATCATTTATTTCGTTGTGCGGGCATACTGCATCTCTGCTTCTAGTTCTAATATAGAGCGAAATGCCATGTCACTATGACTCACGCCTAGAAGAACGGAGGCCCGTTGCGCCTCTTTTTTCGTTGTTCTACTATGTAAGACTCTTGTAATGAGATTTTTATCACGTGGTGGACTATAAATAAATGCATGTAAAATATTAAGCAAAATGTTTCAATGTCGCTACTCATGCCAGCAGACTGTGGCTCCGATCGCGCGTAACGTTTGATGACCCGTCTGTAAAAGGACGGGTGCAACACGAGGACTTCCTAGGAGGTCACCCATCCTAGTACTGTTATCGCCCAAACACGCTTAACTACGGAGTTCGATGGGATCCGGTGTATCAGTGCTAGTATGATTGCACCCCTTCCATTCAGCACTGCAAATACATATACCCCTTCTCCTTCCCTCCCGCGACCCATCATTTTTTTCGCTGTGTGCGCACACCACACCTCTGTTTATAGTTATAATATCAAATGAAATGCCTCGATGCCTCGACCCATGCCTAGAAGAAAGGACCGCCCATCGTACCTCATTTTTCTTTATTCTACTATGTAAGATGCTCGTAATGACACTCTTTTCATGTGGTAGACTATAAATGAATGCATGAAAAAATAGTAAGCGAAATTTTTTAGCGACGCGACACACGCCAGCAGATTGTGGCTTCGATCACGTGTATCATTTTATGCCCCATTTGCAAAAAGACAGTGCAACATGAGGACTTCTCAGAAGGTTACTGATCCTAGTACTACTCTCGCCCAAGCATGCTTAACTGCATAGTTTGATGGGGTCCGATGCATTAGTGCTGGTATGATCGCACCTCTTCCATTCTGCATTGCAAATACATATACCATTTCTCATTTTCTTCCCTCTTCCGTCATTTTTTTGCTGTGCGCGCACACTACATCTCTGTTTCTAGTTCTAATATCAAGCAAAATGCTCCGGCGCCTCGACTCATGCCTAGATTAAAGGACCACCCACGACACTTTTTTTTTCATTGTTCTACAAGGTAAAATGTTCGTAATGACTCTTTTATCACGTGGTGGACTATAAATGAGTGCACAAAAAAAAGTAAGCAAAATGCCCTCGCGCGGCGGCTCACACCGACAAATGAACCAATGGACTATGGCTCCGATCGCACATAACATTTAATGCCCTGTCCGCAAAAAAACAAGTGCAACACGAGCACTTCCCAGGAGGTCACTCATCCTAGTACTACTCTCGCCCAAACACGTTTAACTGCAGAGTTATGATGGGATATGATGCATTAGTGCTAGTATGATCACACCCTTTCCATTACTCACTGCAAATATATATACTCCTTCTCCTTCCCACCCCCCTTCCCGTCATTTATTTCCTTGTGCTTGCACACTGCACCTCTGCTTCTCGTTCTAATATCAAGTAAAATGCCCCAGTGCCTTGACTCACATTTATGAATAAACCAGCGGACTATAGTTCCAGTCACGCATAACATCGAACGCCCCATCTGTAAACAAATGGGTGCAACTCGAGGACTTCCCAGGAGGTCAGTCATCCTAGTACTACTCTTACCCAAACACATTTAACTGTGGAGTTCTGATGGGATCTGGTGCATGAATGCTGGTATGATCACACCCTTTCCATTACGCACTGCAAATAGATATACTCCTTTTCCTTCCCGCCCCCCCTCTCGTCCTTTATTTTCTTGTGCGTGCACACTGCACCTCTGCTTCTCATTCTAATATCAAGTAAAATGTCCCAACGCCTTGATTCACATTTGTGAATAAACCAGCGGACCATAGTTTCAGTTGCGCGTAACGTTTATCGTCTCGTGTGAAAAAAAAAACAGATGTAACACGAGGACTTTCTAAGAGGTTAGCCATCTTAGTAATACTCTCACTAAAGGACACTTAACTGCATAGTTCTTATGGGATTCGATGCGTTAGTACTGGCCTGATCGCACCCGTCCCATTCCATGCTACAAATGCATGTGCCCCTTCTCCTTCCCTCCCCCTTCCCGTAATTTGTTTCATTTTACGTGTACACTTCACCTCTGCTTCTAGTTCTAAAATCAAGCGAAATACCCTGGCGCCTCGACTCATGCCCATATGAATGGATTACCCACCGCACTTCTATTTTCATTGTTTTACTATGTAAGATACTCGTAATAACACTCTTATCACGTGATGGGCTTTAATTGAATGCACAAAAAATATTAAGCAAAATGCTCTGACGCCGTGACTCACATTTGTGAATAAACCGACAGACCGTCGCTCTAGTCCCGCACAATGTTTAACGCCTCGTCTGTAAAAAGAAGGGTATAACACAAGGACTTCCTAGAAAGTCACACATCCTAGTACTACTCTCACCCAAAAGCGCTAAACGGCGGAGTTCTGATGGGATCCGGTGAATTAGTCCAGGTATGATCGCACCTATTCCATTTCGCGCTGCAAATACATATATCACTTCTCATTCCCTCCCCCGATCTCGTCTTTTTTTGTTGTGCACGCACCCCGCACCTCTACTTCTAATTCTAATATCAAGCGAAATCCCCCGGCAGCTTGACTCACGCCATGATGAATGGATCGCCATCCGCACCTCTTTTTTCATTGTTCTACTATGTAAGATGCTCGTAATGAGAAGCTTATAACGTGGTGGACTATAAATGAATGCATGAAAAAATATTAAGAAAAATGTCTGACGCCGCGACTCACGTTTGTGAATGAACTGACGGACTGTGGTTCCGGTCGCACGTAACGCTTATTGCGTCATGTGCAAAAAATAGGTGCAACACGAGGACATTCCAAGAGGTCAACCATCTTAGTACTACTCTCACCAAAGGACACTTAACTGCAGAGTTCTTATGGGATTCGGTGCATTAATGCTGGTCTGATCGCACCCATCCCATTCCCTGCTAAAAATTCATGTGCCCCTTCTCCTTTCCTCCCCCTTCCCGTCATTTGTTTCATTGTACGCGCACACCTCACCTCTGCTTCTAGTTCTAATATCAAGCGAAATACCCCGGCGCCTCGACTCATGCCCATATAAACAGATCGCCTGCCGTACATCTCTTTTTGTTGTTCTACTATATAAGATATTCATAATAACACTCTTATCACGTGATGGGCTTTAATTGAATGCACAAAAAATATTAAGCAAAATGCCCCGGCGCCGTGACTCACGTTTGCGAATGAACTGGCAGACCATCGCTCTGATCCCGCGTAATGTTCAATGCCCCATCTATAAAAAGAAGGGTGTAACACGATGACTTCCCAGGAGGTCACCAATCCTAGTACTACTCTCGCCTAAAAACGCTTAACTGCGGAGTTCTAATGGAATCCAACGAATTAGTGCTAGTATGATCGCACCCGTTCCATTTCGCACTTCAAATAGATATACCCCTTCTCCTTCCCTCCCCCTCTCGTCATTTTTCTCGCTGTCCGCGCATCCTGCACCTCTTCTTCTAATTTTAATATCAAGTGAAATGCTCCGGCAGCTCGACTCACGCCCAGATTAACGGACTACCTGTCGCACCTCATTTTTCGTTGTTATGCTATGTAAGATGCTCGTAATGACACTCTTATCACATCATGGAATATAAATGAATGCATGAAAAATATTAAGCAAAATGTCATGATGCCACGACTCACATTTGTGAATGACCTGATGGACTGTTGTTCTAGTCGCATGTAACATTGATTTCCTCATGTGCACAAAAACAGGTGCAACACGAGGACTTTCCAATAGGCCAACTATCTTAGTACTACTCTCACCCAAGGACACTTAACTGCAGAGTTCTTATGGGATTCGGTGCATTAGTGTTGGTATTATTGCACCCGTCCAGTTCCGCGCTACAAATACCTGTGCCCCTTCTCCTTCCCTCCCCCCTCCCATCATTTGTTTCGCTGTGCGCGCACACCTCACCTCTGCTCCTAGTTCTAATATCAAACGAAATGCCCAAGCGCCTCGACTCATGCCCATATGAACGGATCGCCTGCTGCACCACTATTTTCATTGTTCTACTATGTAAGATACTTGTAATAACACTCTTATCCCGTGATGGGATTTAATTAGATGCATGAAAAATATTAAGCAAAATAGCCCGGCGCCGTGACTCACGTTTGCGTATGAACTAGTGGACCATCGCTCCGGTCCCGCACAATGTTTAACGCCCCGTCTGAAAAAAGAAGGGTGCAACACAAGGACTTCCCAGGAGGTCACCCATCCTAGTTCTACTCTTGCACAAAAATGCTTAACTGCGGAGTTCTAATGGATCTGGTGTATTAGTGCTGGTATAATCGTACTCATTCCATTTCGCACTGCAAATAGATATACCCATGTTCTTTTCCTCCCACTTCCTGTCATTTTTTTCGCTGTGTGCACACCTTGCACCTTTTCTTCTAATTCTAATATCAAGTGAAATACCCCGGTAGCTTGACTCACGCCATGATGAATGGACCGTCCGTCGCACCTCGTTGTTTATTAATCTACTATGTAAGCTGCTCGTAATAAGACTCTTATCACGTGGTGGACTATAAATGAATGCACGAAAAATATTAAGCAAAATGCCATGGCGCCGAGACTTACACCGACAAATGAACCAGTGGACCGCGTCTCCGGTCGTGCGTAATATGAAAAAATGCAGGTACAACACAAGGATTCAGTGGAATTCTAAGGACACTTAACTGCAGAATTCTTATGGGATTCAGTGCATTAGTGCTGGTCTAATCGCGCCCATCCCATTCCCCGCTACAAATGTATTTGCCCCTTCGCCTCCTCCCCTCCGATCATTTGTATTATTGTACACGCACACCTCACATCTATTTCTAGTTTTAATATCAAGTAAAATTCCTCAGCCACGCCCAAATGAATGGATCGCCCGCCACACCTCTCTTTTCGTTGTTCAACTATATAAGATACTCATAATAACACTCTTATCACGTGGTGGGCTATAATTGAATGGATAAATAATATTTAGCAAAATGCCCTGGTGCCGTGACTCACGTTTACGAACGAACTGGCGAACTGTCACTCTGATCCCACATAATATTTAACGCCCTGTCTACGAAAAGAATGGTGAAACACGAGGACTTCCCAAGAGGTCACCCATCCTAGTACTACTCCCGCCCAAGCACGCTTAACTGTGGAGTTTTGATGGGATCCAGTGAATCAATGCTGGTATGATCAAACCTATTCTAATTAACGGTGCAAATATATATTCCTTCTGCTTCTCACCCCCCTCCTATCATTTATTTCGCTGTGTGTCCACACCGCACGTCTGCTTCTAGTTCTAATATCAAAAGAAATGCATTGGCACCTCGACCCATGCCCATATGAAAGGATCGGCTGCCGCGCCTCTATTTTCGTTGTTCTACTACCCCTTCTCCTTCCCTCTCCCCTCCTGTCATTTGTTTTGATGTGCGCGCACCTCACCTCTGCATCTAATTCTAATATCAAATGAAATACCCCGGCGCCTCGACTCATGCCCATATGAACGAATAGCGTCGCACCTCATTTTTTGTTGTTCTACTATGTAATATGCTCGCAGACACTCTTATCACGTGATGGGATTTAATTGAATGCGCGAAAAAAATTAAACAAAATGCCCCAGCACCGTGACTCACGTTTGTGAATGAACCGGTGGACCGTTGCTTCGGTCTCGCGTAATGTTTAACCCCTAGTCTGAAAAAAGAAGGATGCAACACGAGAGTCGAGAGCTTCCCAGGAGGTAACCCATCCTAGTACTACTCTCGCCCAAGCACGCATAACTGCAGAGTTCTAATGGGATCCGGTGAACTAGTGTTGGTATGATCGCACATTTTCTTGTTTGCGCTGCAAATACATATGCCCATTCTCCTTCCCTCTCCCCTCCCGTCATTTGATTCTCTGTGCGCGCACCTCACCTCTTCTTCTAGTTCTAATATTAAGCGAAATACCGTGGCGCCTCTGACTCATGCCCATATAAACGGATCACCCACCGCACCTCATTTTTTGTTGTTATATTATGTAAGGTTCTCGCAATGACACTCTTATCGCGTGATTGGTTTTAATTAAAAGTGTAAAAAATATTAAGCAAAATGCCCTGGCAGACCATCGCTCTGGTCTCGAGTAACATTTTACGCCCCATCTGTAGAAAGAAGGGTGCAACATGAGAACTTCCAAGAAGGTCACGCATCCTAGTACTACTTTCGCCCAAGAACGCTTGACTGCGGAGTTCTGATGGGATCCGATGAACTAGTGCTGGTATGATCCCAATCGTTTTGGTTTGCGCCGCAAATACATATACCCCTTCCCCTTTCTTCTCCCTTCCCATCATTTATTTCGCTGTGGGTGCAACTCACCTCTGCTTCTAGTTCTAATATCGAACGAAATACCCCGGCGCCTCAACTCATGTCTATATGAAACACCCGCTGCACCTCCTTTTTCATTGTTCTACTATGTAAGATACTCGCAATGACACTCTCAACACGTGATGGACTTTAATTGAATGCACGAAAAGTATTAAGCAAAATGTCCCGGCGCCGTGACTCATGTTTGTAAATGAACCGCCGGACCGTCACTCTGGTCCAGTTAATGCCCGTCTACAAAAAGAAGGGTACAACACGAGTACTTCCCAAGAGGTCACCCATCCTGCTACTACTCTTGTCGAAGCATGCTTGACTGCGGTGTTCTGATGGGATATAGTGAACTAGTGCTGGTATGATCGCACCCCTTCTAATTTCTGCCGCAAAAACATATACCACTTCTCCTTCCCTCTCTCTTCCCGTCATTTGTTTCGCTCTGCGCGCAACTCACCTCTGCTTCTAGTTCTAATATCGAGAGAAATGCCCTGGCACCTCGACTCATTCCCATATGAACGGATTTCCCGCCACACCTCATTTTTTGTTGTTCTACTATTTAAGATGCTCGCAATGACACTCTCATCACATGATGGGCTTTAATTGAATGCACGAAAAGTATTAAGTAAAATGCCCCAGCTCCGTGACTCACATTTGCGAATGAACAGGCAGACCATCGCTACAATCTCGCGTAACATTGAACGCCCCGTCTGCAAAAACAAGGGTGCAACACGAGTGCTTCCCAAGAGGTCACCCATCATAGAACTACTCTCGCCCAAGCACACTTAACTACAGAGTTCTGATAGATCCCAAGAACTAGTGCTAGTATGATCGCACCCCTTCTAATTTGTGCCACAAAGACATATATCCCTTCTCCTTCCCTCTCCCTTCCCGTCATTTGTTTCCCTGTACGCGCAACGCACCTTTGCTTTTAGTTCTAATATCGATCAAAATGCCCCAGTGCCTTGACTCATGTCTATATGAATGAAACACCCGCCACATCTCATTTTTTGTTGTTCTACAGTGTAAGATGCTCGTAATAATAATCTTATCACGTGGTGGGTTATAACTGAATGCACGAATAATATTAAGCAAAATACTCCAGCGCCGTGACTCACGTTTGTGAATTAACCGGCGACTGTCGCTCTAGTCCCGCGTAACATTTAACGCCCCATCTGCAAAAAGAACGGTGCAACATGAGAACTTCCTAGGAGATCACCCATCCTAGTACTACTCTCACCCAAGCACGATTAACTACGAACTTCGATGGGATCCGATGCATTAGTGCCGGTATGATCGCACCCCTTCCATTCCGCGCTGTAAATACATATACCACTTCTCCTTCTCTCTCCCATCTCATTATTTATTTTGTTGTGCGTGCACACCGCACCTCTATTTCTAGTTTTAATATCAAGCGAAATGCCAAGGCATCTCGACTCATGCCTAGATGAACAGACTGCACGCCACAACTCTATTTTCATTGTTCTACTATGTAAGATAATCGTAATGACATTCTTATCTCGTGATGGACTATAAATGAATGCATAAAAAATATTAAGCAAAAATGTCCTAATGCTGCGTCTCACACTAGCAGACTGTCGCTCTGGTCACGCGTAACATTTAACGCCCCGTCCATAAAAAGACAGGTGAAACACGAGGACTTCGTAAGAGGTCACCCATCTTAATACTGCTTTCACCATAGCACGCTTAACTGTGGAGTTCGACAGGATCCGATGCATTAGTGTTGGTATGATCGCACCCTTTCCATTGCATGCTGCAAATACATATACCCCTTCTCCTTCCCTCCCCTCTCCCATCATTTGTTTCACTGTGCATGCACACTACACCTCCTTTTCTAGTTCTAATATCAAGCAAAATGTCCGGGCACCTCGACTCACGCGTAGATAAACGGACCGCCTGTCGTACCTCATTTTTCATTGTTCTACTATGTAAGATGCTCGTAAGGACATTTTTATCATGTGGTGGACTATAAATGAATGCATGAAAAATATTAAGCATAATATTTTGGCACCACGATTCGTGCCGGCGGACTATGGCTCCTATTGCGCATAACATTTAACACTCCATCCGTAAAAAGACGGGCGCAACACGAGGATTTCCCAAAAGATCACCCATTCTAATACTACTCTCGCCAAAGCACGCTCAACTACGGAGTTCGATGGGATCCAGTGCATTAGTGCTAGTATGATCGCACCTCTTCTATTTTGTGCTACAAATACATATACCTCTTATCCCTCCCTTCCCTCTTATTATTTGTTTCGCTATACGCGAACACCACACCTCTGCCTATAGTTCTAATATAGAGCAAAATGCTCCGGTGTCTCGACTCATGCCCAGATGAATAGACTACCCCCTACACCTCATTTTTCGTTATTTTACTATGTAAGATGCTTGTAATGACACTATTATCACGTGGCGAACTATAAATGAATGCACAAAAAATATTAAGAAAAATGTCTTAGCATTGCGACTCACTTCGAGGGACAATGACTTTGATCGCGCATAATGTTTAACGTCCCGTCAGTAAAAAAATGAGTGGAACATGAGAACTTTCCAGGAGGTCACCCATCCTAGTACTACTTCCGCCCAAGCACACTTAACTATGAAATTCGATGGGATCTAGTGCATTAGTGCCGATATGATCGCACCCTTTCCATTCCACGCTGCAAGCACATATACCCCTTCTCCTTCCCTCACCCTTCCCGTCACTAGGATGGGTGACCTCTTGGAAAGTACTTGTGTTGCACCGATTTTTTGCAGATGGGTCCTTCGACGTTACACGCAACTGAAACTATGGTCCACTTGTTTATTTGCAAATGTGAGTCACGGCACCGAGGCATTTTACTTGATATTAGAATGAGAATGAGAGGTGAAGTGTGCACCCACAAGGAAACAAATGACGGGAGGGGGGAGGGAAGGAGAAGGAGTGTATGTATTTGTAGTGCGAAATGAAACAGATGCTATTATACCATTACTAATTCACCGGATCCCATCAGAACTCTGTAGTTAAGTGTTCTTAGGGGAAGGTAGTACTAGGATGGGTTACCTCCTGGAAAGTCCTCGTGTTGCACCCATTTTTTTGCAGATGGGTCCTTCGACGTTACACGCGACTGGAACTATGGTCCAATGGTTTATTCGCAAATGTGAGTCACGGTGCCGGGGTATTTTACTTGATATTAGAATGAAAAAGAGAGGTGCAGTGTGCACGCACAAGGAAACAAATAACGGGAGGGGGGAGGGAACGAGAAGGAGAAGGAGTGTATGTATTTGCAGCGTGGAATCAAACAGGTGCGATCGTACAAGCACTAATGCACCGGATCCCATCAGAACTCCGCAATTAAATGTGCTTGGGCAAGAGTAATACTAGGATGGGTGAGAGAGTAGTACTAGGATGGGTGACCTCCTGGGAAGTACTCGTTGTTGCACCCATTTTTTTGCAGATGGGTCGTTCGATGTATCATGCGACTGGAACTATGGTCTGCTAGTTTATTCGAAAATGTGAGTCATAGCACCAAGACATTTTACTTGATATTAGAAGGAGAAGGAGAGGTGCAGTGTGCACGCATAAGGAAACAAATGACGAGAGGGGGTAAGGAAGGAGAAGGAGTATATGTATTTGCAGTGCGAAATCAAACAGGTGCGATTGTACAAGCACTAATGCACCGGATCCCATCAGAACTCTGTAGTTAATTGTGCTTGGACGAAAGTAGTACTAGGATGGGTGACCTCCTGGGAAGTACTTATGTTGTACTCAATTTTTTGCAGATGGGTCGTTCGACGTTACGTGCGACTGGAACAATGGTCCGCTGGTTTATTCGCAAATGTGAGTCATGGCACTGAAGTATTTTACTTGATATTAGAACGAGAAAGAGAGGTGCAGTGTGCACTCACAAGGAAACAAATGACGGGAGGGGGGAAAGAAGGAGAATGAGTGTATGTATTTACAGCACAGAATGAAACTGGTGCGATCATACCAGCACTAGCGCACCGAATCCCATCAGAACTCCGCACTTAAGTGTTCTTGGGCGAGAGTAATACTAGGATGGGTGACCTCCTGAGAAGTCCTCGTGTTTCACCTGTCTTTTTCTTAATATTTTTCGTGCATCCATTTATAGTCCACCACGTGATAAGAGTGTCATTACGAGCATCGTAAATAATAGAACAAGCAAAATAGAGGTACGACAGGCAGTCCGTTCATTTGGGTGTGAGTCGAGGCAATGGGGCATTTTACTTTATATTACAACTAGAAGTAGAGGTGCAGTGTCCACACAGAGCGAAACAACTGATGGGGGGGAAGAGAAGGGGTATATGTATTTGAAGTGAGGAATAGGACGGGTGGGATCATACTAGCACTAATGCATCGTATCCCATCATAATCTGCAGTTAAGCATGTTTGGGCGAGAGTAGTACTAGGATGAGTGACCTTCTGGGAAGTTCTTGTGTTGCACCCGTCTTTTTACGGACAGGGCATCAAACGTTACGCGCAACCGGAGTAATAGTCTGCTGGTTCATTTGCCGGTGTGAGTCGCTGCGCCGGAGCATTTTGCTTACTTTTTTTTGTGCACTCATTTATAGTCCACCAAGTGATTAGATAGTCATTACGAGCATCTTACAAAGTAGAATAACGAAAAAAAAGGTGTGGGGGGTGGTCCTTTAATCTGGGCATAAGTCAAGGCGCTGGGGCATTTTGCTTAATATTAGAACAAGAAATAGAGATGCAGTGTACGCGCACAGCGAAAAAAATGATGGGAGAGGGGAGGAAAGGAGAAGTGCTATATGTATTTGCAATGCGGAATGGAAGGGATGCGATCATACCAGCACTAATGCACCGGATCCCATCAAACTATGCAGTTAAGCATGCTTGGACGAGAGTAGTACTAGGATCGGTAACCTCCTGAGAAGTCCTCATGTTGCACTGTCTTTTTGCAAACGGGGCGTAAAATGATATATGTGATCGGAGCCACAATCCGCTGGCGTGAGTCGCGTCGCCAGAAAATTTTGCTTACTATTTTTTCGTGCATTCATTTATAGTCTACCACGTGATAAGAGTGTCATTACGAGCATCTTACATAGTAGAATAAAGAAAAATGAGGTACGGCGGACGGTCCTTTCTTCTAGCATGAGTCGAGGTATCGGGGCATTTCGCTTGATATTAGAACTATAAACAGAGGTGCGGTGTGTGCGCACAATGAAAAAATGACGGGTGGGGGAGGGAAGGAGAAGGGGTATATGTATTTGCAGCGCAGAATGGAAGGGGTGCAATCATACTAGCATTAATACACCAGATCCCATCGAACTCCGTAAGTAAGTGTGCTTGGGCGAGAGTAGTACTAAGATGGGTGACCTCCTAGGAAGTTCTCTTATTGCACCCGTCTTTTTGCTGACGGGGCATCAAACGTTACGCACGATCGGAGCCACAGTCCGCCGAAATGAGTAGCGATGTTGAAACATTTTGCTTAATATTTTACATGCACTTATTTGTAATCCACCATGTGAAAAGAGTCTCATTACGAGAGTCTTACATAGTAGAACAACGAAAAAAGAGGCGCAGCGAGCCACAGTTCTTCTGGGCGCGAGTCGAAGCAACATGGCACTTCACTCTATATTAGAACTAGAAGCAGAGATGTGGTATGTCCGCACAGCGAAATAAATGATGGGAGGGAGAGGGAAGGAGAACGACTATATGTATTTGCAGTGGGGAATGGGACAGTTGTGATCATACAAACACAAATGCACAGGATCCCATCAGAACTCTGTAGTCAAGCATGCTTGGGTGAGATTAGTTCTAGGATGGGTGACCTCCTGGAAAGTCCTCGTGTTGAACCCATCTTTTTGTAGACGGAGTGTTAAATGTTAAGTGCGATCGGAGCCACAGTCTGCCGGTGTGAGTCGCAGGGCCTGAAAATTTTGCTTAATATTTTTCAAGCATGCTTGGGTGATAAGAGTGTCATTAGGAGTATCTTACATAGTATAACAATAAAAAATGAGGTACGACAGGTGGTCCATTTATCTAGGCGTGAGTTAAGGTGCCCGGACATTTTGCTTGATATTAGAACTAGAAATAGAGGTGTAGTGTGCATGCACAACGAAACAAATGACAGGAGGGGGGAGGGAAGGAGAAGGGGTATATGTATTTGCAGTACGAAATGGAAGGGGTGCGATCATACCAACACTGATGCATCGGATCCTATCAAACTCTGCAGTTAAGCTTGCTCTAGTGGAAGCAGTATTAGGATGGGTGACCTCCTGCGAAGTCCTCGTGTTCCACTCGCCTTTTTATGGACGGAGCTTTAAATGTTACGCGTGACCGGAGCAACAGTCCGCCAGTTTGAGTCGCGACATTGGGACATTTTTGCTTAATATTTTTCATGTATTCATTTATAGTCCATCACGAGATAAGAATGTCATTACGATTATCTTACATAGTAGAATAATGAAAATAGAGTTGTGGCGGGCAGTCTGTACATCTGGGCATGAGTCGAGATGCCTTGGCATTTCGCTTGATATTAGAACTAAGAAACAGAGGTGCGGTATGCATGCACAACAAAATAAATGATGAGAGGGGAGAGGGAAGGAGAAGTGGTATATGTATTTGCAGCGCGGAATGGAAGGGGTGCGATCATACCAGCACTAATGCATCGGATTCCATCGAACTTCGTAGTTAATTGTGTTTGGGCAAGAGTAGTACTAGGATGGATGATCTCCTAGGAAGTTCAAATGTTACACCCTTCTTTTTGCAGATTGGGCGTTAAATGTTACGCAAGACTAGAGCGACAGTCGCCGGTTAATTCGCAAACGTGAGTCACGGTGTCGGAGCATTTTGCTTAATATTATTCGTGCATTCAATTATAGCCCACCACATGACAAGGTTATTATTACGAACATCTTATATAGTAGAACAATAAAAAGAGAGGTGTGGCGGGTGTTCCGTTTATATAGACATGAGTCAAGGCGCCGAAGCATTTCGCTCGATATTAGAACTAGAAGTAGAGGTGCGTTGTGCGCACAACGAAACAAATGACGGGAAGGGAGAGGGAAGGAGAAGGGATATATGTCTTCGCGGTAAAAATTAGAAGGGGTGCGATCATACCAGCACTAGTTCACGGGATCCATCAGAACTCTGTAGTTAAGCGTGCTTGGGCGAGAGTAGTTCTACGATGGGTGACCTCTTAGGAAGCACTTGTGTTGCACCCTTTTTTGGCAGACAGGGCATTAAATGTTACGCGGGACTGGAGCGACGATCTGCCTGTTCATTCGCAAACGTGAGTCACGGTGCCGGGGCATTTTGCTAAATACTTTTCGTGCATTTAATTAAAGCCCATCACGTGATGAGAGTGTCATTGTGAGCATCTTAAATAGTAGAAAAATGAAAAATGAGGTGCGGGGGGCGATTCGTTCATATGGGCATGAGTGGAGGTGCCAGGGCATTTCGCTCGATGTTAGAACTAGAAGCAGAGGTGAGTTGCGCGCATAGTGAAACAAATGATGGGAAGGGAGAGGGAAGGAGAAGTGGTATATGTCTTTGCGGCACAAATTAGAAGGGGTGCGATCATACTAGCACTAGTTCAACGAATCCCATCAGAACTCTACAGTCAAGCGTGCTTGGGCGAGAGTAAAACTAGGATGGGTGACCTCTTGGAAAGTACTCGTCCTGCACCCTTCTTTTTGTAGACGGGGCATTAAATGTTAGGCGGGACTAGAGCAATGGTCTGGCGGTTCATTCACAAATGTGAGTCACGGCGCCGGGGCATTTTACTTGATATTAGAATGAGAAGGAGAGGTGCAGTGTGCACGCACAATGAAACAAATGACGAGAGGGGGGAGGGAAGGGGAATGAATGTATGTATTTGCAGCGCAGAATGAAACAGGTGCGTTCATACCGGTACTAATGCACTGGATCCCACCAGAACTCTGCAGTTATGTGTGCTTGAGTGAGAGTAGTACTGGGATGGGTGACCTCCTTGGAAGTCCTTGTGTTGCAACCATTTCTTTGCAGATGGGTCGTTCGATGTTACATGCGACTAGAACTATGGTCCACTGGTTTATTCATAAGTGTGAGTCACGGTTTCGGGACATTTTACTTGATATTAGAATGAGAATGAGAGGTGGAGTATGCACGCACAAGGAAACAAATGACGGGAGGGGGGAGGGAAGGGGAAGGAGCATATGTATTTGCAGCACGGAATGAAACAGGTGTCATTATACCATCACTAATTCACCGGATCCCATCAGAACTCCGCAGTTAAATGTGTTTGGGCGAGTGTAGTACTAGGAGTGGTGACCTCCTAGGAAGTCCTTGTGTTGAACCATTTTTTTGCCGATGGGTCATTCGACGTTACGCGTGACTTAAACTATGGTCCGCTGGTTTATTCGCAAATATGAGTAACGATGCCGGGGCATTTTACTTGATATTAGAATGAAAAGGAGAGGTGCAGTGTGCACGCACAAGGAAACAAATGACGGGAGGGGGAGAGAAGGAGAAGGAGTGTATGTATTTGCAGTGTGAAATAAAAGATGTGCGATCATACTAGCACTAATGCACCGGATCCCATCAGAATTACGCAGTCAAGCGTGCTTGGGCGAGAGTAGTACTAGGATGGGTGACCTATTGGAAGTATTCGTGTTGCATCTATTTTTTTACAGGCGAGTTGTACGACGTTACGTGGGACCAGTGCGACGGTATGGCGGTTCATTCATAAATATGAGTCACGGCGCCAGGGCATTTTACTTGATATTAGAACGAGAAGGAGAGGTGCAGTGTGCACGCACATGGAAACAAATAACGGTCCAGTTGAATTTTTAACGCCCCATCTGTAAAAAGAAGGGTGCAACACGAGAACTTCCTAGGAGATCACCCATCCTAGTACCACTCTCGCCCAAGCACGCTTAACTACGAAGTTCAGATGGGATCCGGTGAACTAGTGCTGGTATGATCACACCCGTTCTAGTTTGCGCCGCAAGTACATACCCTTCTCCTTCCCTCTCCCCTCCTGTCATTTGTTTCGCTGTGCGTGCACCTCACCTCTGCATCTAATTCTAATATCAAGCGAAATACCCCAGCCCCTCGACCTGTGCCCATATGAACGGATAGCGCCGCACCTCGTTTTTATTTGTTCTACTATGTAATATGCTTGCAGACACTCTTATCATGTGATGGGCTATAATTGAATGAGCGAAAAATATTAAACAAAATGCCCCGGCACCGTGACTCACGTTTGGGAATGAACTGGTGGACCGTTGCTCCAGTCCTGCGTAACGTTTAACGCCGACTCTGAAAAAAGAAGGATGCAACACTAGAGCCAAGAGCTTCCCAGGAGGTAACCCATCCTAGTACTACTCTCACTCAAGCACGCATAACTGCAGAGTTCTGATGGGATCTGGTGAACTAGTGCTGGTATGATCGCGCCCTTTCTTGTTTGCGCCGCAAATACATATGCCCCTTCTCCTTTCCTCTCCCCTCCCGTTATTTGATTCGCTGTGTGCGCACCTCACCTCTTCTTCTAGTTCTAATATTAAGTGAAATTCCCCGGCGCCTAAACTCATGCCCATATGAACAGATCACCCACCGTACCTCGTTTTTTGTTGTTATATTATGTAAGGTGCTCGCAATGACACTCTTATCATGTGATTGGTTTTAATTGAATGTGCAAAAAATATTAAGCAAAATGTCCCGGCAGACCGTCGCTCCAGTCCTTCGTAACATTTAATGCCCCATCTGTAGAAAGAAGGGTGCAACACAAGAACTTCCCAAAAGGTCACGTATCCTAGTACTACTCTCGCCCAAGAATGCTTGACTGTGGAGTTCTGATGGGATCCGGTGAACTAGTGCTAGTATGATCGCAATTGTTTTAGTTTGCACCGCAAATATATATACCCCTTCCCCTTTTGTCTCCCTTCCAATCATTTATTTCGCTGTGCGCGCAACTCACCTCTGCTTCTAGTTCTAATATCGAGCGAAATGCCCCAACGCCTCAACTCATGTCTATATGAAACACCCGGCACCTCTTTTTTCATTGTTCTACTATGTAAGATGCTCGCAATGATACTCTCAATACGTGATGGGCTTTGATTGAATGCACAAAAAATATTAAGGAAAATGTTCCGGTGCCATGACTCACGTTTGTGAATGAACAGGAGGACCGTCGCTCTGGTCCTGTGTAACAGTTAATGCCTTATCTACAAAAAGAAGGGTGCAACACGAGTACTTCCCAAGAGGTCACCAATCCTAGTACTACTCTCGCCCAAGCACGCTTGACTGCGGAGTTCTGATGGGATCTGGTGAGCTAGTGCTGGTATGATCGCATCCCTTCTAATTTGCACCGCAAAGACATATAACACTTCTCCTTCCCTCTCCCTTCTCGTCATTTGTTTCACTGTGCGCACAACTCACCTCTGCTTCTAGTTCTAATATCGAGCGAAATGCCCTGGCACCTCGACTCATGCCCATATGAACGGATCGCCTGCCGCACCTCATTTTTTGTTGTTCTACTTTTTAAGATGCTCGTAATGACACTCTCATCATGTGATGGGCTTTAATTGAATGCACGAAAAGTATTAAGCAAAATGCCCCGATACTGTGACTCACATTTGCGAATGAACAGACAGACCGTCGCTCCAGTCCCGCATAACATTTAATGCCCCGTCTGTAAAAAAAGGGTGTAACACAAGTGCTTCCCAAGAGGTCACCCATCATAGAACGACTCTCGCCCAAGCACGCCTGATTGCAGAGTTCTGATGGATCCCGTGAACTAGTGCTGGTATGATTGCAACCCTTCTAATTTGCGCTGCAAAGACATATATCCCTTCTCCTTCCCTCTCCCTTCCCGTCATTTGTTTCGCTGTGCGCGCAACGCACCTCTGCTTCTAATTCTAATATCGAGCGAAATGCCCCGGCGCCTCGACTCATGTCTATATGAATGAAACACCCGCTGCACCTCTTTTTTTGTTGTTCTACAATGTAAGATGCTCGTAATAATAATCTTATCACGTGGTGGGCTATAATTGAATGCACGAATAATATTAAGCAAAATGCTCCGACGCCGTGACTCACGTTTGCGAATTAACCGGCAACTGTCACTCTAGTCCCACGTAACATTTAATGTCCAATCTGCAAAAAAAAGGGTGCAACATGAGAACTTCCTAGGAGATTACCCATCCTAGTACTACTCTCGCCCAAGCATGATTAACTACGAAGTTTGATAGGATCCGATGCATTAGTGCTGGTACGATCGCACCCCTTCCATTCCGTACTGCAAATACAGATACCACTTCTCCTTCCCTCTCCCCTCTCATCATTTTTTTGTTGTGCGCGCACACCGCACCTTTGTTTCTAGTTCTAATATCAAGCGAAATTCCAAGGCATCTCGACTCATGCCGAGATGAACAGACTGCCTGCCACAACTCTATTTTCATTGTTCTACTATGTAAGATAATTGTAATGACACACTAGTGGACTGTCGCTCCGGTCACGCATAACATTTAATGCCCCATCCATAAAAAGACGGGTGGAACATGAGGACTTCGTAGGAGGTCACCCATCCTAATACTGCTTTCACTAGAGCACGCTTAACTGCGGAGTTCGACAGGATCCGATGCATTAGTGTTGGTATGATCGCACCCCTTCCTTTTCGTGCTGCAAATACATATACCCCTTCTCCTTCCCTTCTCCCTCCCGTCATTTGTTTCACTGTGCATGCACACTACACCTCTGTTTCTAGTTCTAATATCAAGCGAAATGTCTGGGCACCTCAACTCACGCCTAGATAAATGGACGGCCTGTCGTATCTCATTTTTCATTGTTCTACTATGTAAGATGCTCGTAATGACACTCTTATCATGTGGTGGACTATAAATGAATGCACGAAAAATATTAAGCAAAATATTCTGATGCCACGACCCATGCTGGCGAACTATGGCTCCTATTGTGCATAACGTTTAACACCCCATTTGTAAAAAGACGGGCACAACATGAGGATTTCCCAAAAGATCACCCATCCTAATACTACTCTCGCCAAAGCACGCTCAACTACGGAGTTTGATGGGATCCAGTGCATTAGTGCTAGTATGATCGCACCTCGTCTATTTTGCACTACAAATACATATACCCCTTCTCCCTCCCTCCCCCCCTGTTATTTGTTTCGCTATGTGCGAACACCGCACCTTTGCTTATAGTTCTAATATAGAGCAAAATTCTCCGGCGCTTCGACTCATGCCCAGATGAACGGACTACCCCCTGCACCTCATTTTTCATTATTCTACTATGTAAGATGCTCGTAATGACACTCTTATCACGTGGCGAACTATAAATGAATGCACGAAAAATATTAAGAAAAATATTTTGGTGTTGCGACTCACTCTGAGGGACAATGGCTTTGATCGTGCATAATGTTTAACGTCCCGTAAGCAAAAAAATGAGTGGAACATGAGAACTTTCCAGGAGGTCACCCATCTTAGTACTGCTTCCGCCCAAACACATTTAACTACGAAATTCGATGGGATCCAGTGCATTAGTGCAGGTATGATCGCACCCCTTCAATTCCACGCTGCAAGTACATATACCCCTTCTCCTTCCCTCCCCCCTCCCGTCATTTGTTTCGTTGTGTGCACACACCACACCTCTATTTCTAGTTCTAATATCAAGCGAAATATCCTGGCACCTCGACTCACGCCCAGATGAAAGGATCACCCGCCATACCTCGTTTTTCATTGTTATACTATGTAAGATACTCGTAATGACACTCTTATCACGTAGTGAACTATAAATGAATGCACAAAAAATATCAAGCAAAATTTTCAGGTCCCGCGACTCACACCAGCAGACTGTGGCTCTGATCGCACTTAACGTTTAACACACTGTCTATAAAAAGACGCGTTCAACACGAGGACTTTCTAGGAGGTCACCCATCCTAGAACTAATCTCTCCCAAGCACGCTTGACTACAGAGTTCTGATGGGATCCTGTGCATTAGTGTTTGTATGATTGCAACTGTCCCATTCCCCACTGCAAATACACATAGCCCTTCTCCTTCCCTCCTCCCTCCCATCATTTATTTCGCTATGCGGGCATACTGCATCTCTGCTTCTAGTTCTAATATAGAGCAAAATGCCATGTCGCTTCGACTCACGCACAGAAGAACAGAGGCCCGCTGCGCCTCTTTTTTGTTGTTCTACTATATAAGACTCTCGTAATGAGACTCTTATCACGTGGTGGACTACAAATAAGTGCACGTAAAATATTAAGCAAAATGTTTCAACGTCGCTACTCATGCCGGCGGACTGTGGCTCCGATCGTGCGTAACGTTTGACGCCCCGTCTGCAAAAAGACGGGTGCAACAAGAGAACTTACTAGGAGGTCACCCATCCTAGTACTACTCTTGCCCAAGCACGCTTAACTACGGAGTTCGATGGGATCCGGTGTATTAATGCTAGTATGATTGCACCCCTTCCATTCTGCGCTGCAAATACATGTACCCCTTCTCCTTCCCTCCCCCCACCCATCATTTTTTTCGTTGTGCGTGCACACCCCACCTCTGTTTATAGTTCTAATATCAAGCGAAATGCCCCGACACCTCGACTCACGCCAGAAGAAAGGACCGCCTGCCGTACCTTATTTTTCTTTATTCTACTATATAAGATACTCGTAATGACACTCTTATCACGTGGTAGACTATAAATGAATGCACAAAAAAACAGTAAGCAAAATTTTCTGGCGACCTCCGATAACATGTATCGTTTTATGCCCCATTTGTAAAAAGACAGTGCAACAGGAGGACTTCTCAAGAGGTTACCGATCTTAGTACTACTCTCGCCCAAGCATGCTTAACTGCATAGTTTGATGGGATCTGGTACATTAGTGCTGGTATGATTGCACCCCTTCCATTCCGCATTGCAAATACATATACCCCTTCTCCTTTCCTCCCCTCTCCTGTTATTTTTTTCGCTGTGCGTGCACATTGCATCTCTGTTTCTAGTTTTAATATCAAGCAAAATGCCCCAGCGCCTCGACTTATGCCCAGATTAAAGGACTGCCCGCCACACATTTTTTTAAATTATTCTACTATGTAAGATGCTCGTAATGACTCTTTTATCACGTGGTGGACTATAAATGAGTGTACAAAAAAAAAGTAAGCAAAATGCCCCGGTGCGGCGACTCACTCCGGCAAATAAACCAGCAGACTATGGCTCCAGTCGCGCGTAACTTTTGATGCCCTTTCCGCAAAAAGACGGGTGCAACACAACCACTTCCCAGGAGGTCACTCATCCTATTACTACTCTCGCCCAAACACGCTTAACTGCAGATTATGATGGGATATGATGCATTAGTGCTAGTATGATCCCACCCATCCTATTCCTCACTTCAAATACATATACCCCTTCTCTTTCCCTCCCCCCTCCCATCATTTGTTTCGCTCTGTGCAGACATCGCACCTCTACTTCTAGTTGCAGTATCAAACAAAATGCCCTGTTGCCTCGACTCATGCCCAGATGAAGGGACCGCCCGCCGCACATCTGTTTTGCCTGTTCTATTATTTACGATACTCGTAATGACACTCTTATCACGTGGTGGACTATAAAAGGGTGCACAAAAAATATTAAGAAAAAGACGGGTGCAACACGAGGACTTCCCAGGAGGTCACCCGTCCTAATACTACTCTCACCCAAGCACACTTAATTGCGAAGTTCTGATGGAATCTGGTGCATTAGTGCTGGTATGACCGCACCTGTTTGCTTCCACGCTGCAAATACATGCACTCCTCCTTCCCTCCCCCCTCCCGTCATTTGTTTCCTTATGCATGCACACTGCACCTCTCCTTCTCGTTATAATATCAACTAAAATGCACCGGCGCCGTGACTTATATTTGCGAATAAACTAGCGGACAATAGTTCTAGTCATGCATAACGTCGAACGACCCATCTGTAAAAAAATGTGTGCAACACGAGTACTTGCCAGGAGGTCACCCATCCTAGTACAACTCTCACCTAAGCACACTTTACTCCGTAGTTCAGAAGGGATCCGGTGTATTAATGCTGGTATGATCACACCTGTTTTATTATGCGCTGCAAATACATACACTCCTTCTTCTTCCCTCCCCCCTCCCGTCATTTGTTTCCTTGTGCGTACACACTGCACCCCTACTTCTCGTTCTAATATCAACTAAAATTCCCCGTTGCTGTGACTCACATTTGCGAATAAAGCAGCGGATAATACTTCCAGTCGCGCGTAACATCGAATGACTCATCTAAAAAAAAAGGGGTACAACACGAGTATTTCCCAAGAGGTCACCCATCCTAGTACTACTCTCGCCCAAGAACACTTAAATGCGGAGTTCTGATGGGATCTGGTGCATTAGTTCTGGTATGATCGCACCTGTTTCATTCCGCGCTGTAAATACATACACTCCTTCTCCTTCCCTCCCCCCTCCCATCATTTGTTTCCTTGTGCACATTGCACCTCTGGTTCTCATTTTAATATCAAGTCAAATGCCCCGGTGCCGTGACTCAAATTTGTGAATAAACCAGAGGGCCATAGTTTTAGTCACGTGTAACGTCGAATGACCAATCTGAAAAAAAATGGGTGCAATACGAGAACTTCTCAGAAGGTCACCACTCTTAGTACTACACTCGCCCAAGCACATTTAACTGTGGAGTTCTGATGGGATCCGGTAAATTAGTGATGGTATAATGGCACCTGTTTCATTCCGCGCTGCAAATACATACACTCCTTCTCCTTCTCTCCCCCCTCCCGTCATTTATTTACTTATGCGTGCACACTGCACCTCTCATTCTCGTTCTACTATCAACTAAAATGCCCCAGCGCCGTGACTCACATTTGCGAATAAACCAGCGGACCATAGTTCTAGTCACGCGTAACGTCGAATGACCCATCTGCAAAAAAATGGTTTCAACACAAGAACTTCTCAGGAGGTCACCAGTTCTAGTACTACATTCGCCCAAGCACATTTAACTGTAGAGTTCTGATGAGATTTGGTAAATTAGTGATGGTATAATGGCACCTGTTTCTTTCCACGCTGAAAATACATACACTCCTTCTCCTTCCTCCCCCCTCCCGTCATTTGTTTCCTTGTGCGTGCACACTGCATTCTGCCTCTCATTCTAATATCAAGTAAAATACCTAGGTGACGTGACTCACTTTTGCGAATAAACCAGCGGACCATAATTCTAGTCGCGCGTAACATCGAACGACCCATCTGTAAAAAAATAGGTGCACAACGAGGACTTCCCAAGAGGTCAACTATTCTAGTACGACTCTCGCCCAGGCATACTTAACTGTAGAGTTCTGATAGGATCCTGTGCATTAGTCCTGGTATGATCGCACTAGTTTCATTCTTCGCTGTAAATAGATACACTCCTTCTCCTTCCCTCCCCCTCCCGTCATTTGTTTCCTTGTGCGTGCACACTGCACTTCTGCTTCTCGTTCTAATATCAAGTAAAATGCCCCGGCACTGTGACTCACTTTTACGAATAAACTAGCGGACCATAATTCCAGTCGCACTTAACATCGAAAGACCCATTTGAAAAAAAATATGTGCAACACGAGGAATTCCCAAGAGGTCACCAATCCTAGTACTGCTCTCGCCCAGGCACATTTAACTACGAAGTTCTGATGGGATCCGGTGCATTAGTGCTGGTATGATCGCACCTATTTCATTATGAACGCACACTGTACCTCTCTTTTTTGTTTTAATATCAATTAAAATGCACCAGCACAGCGAGTCCCATTTGCGAATAAACCAGTGGACTACAGTTCCAATTACGCGTCATGTCGAGTGACCCATCTGCAAAAAAATGGGTGCAATACGAGTACTTCCGACGAGGTTACCCATCCTAGTACTACTCTCACCCAAGCAAACTTCAATGCGGAGTTCTGATGGGATCTGGTGCATTAATGCTGGTATGCTCGCACCTGTTTCATTACGCGCTGCAAATAAATATACTCATTCTCATTCCCTATCCCCTCCCGTCATTTGTTTCCTTATGCGTGCACACTGCACCTCTCATTCTCGTTTTAATATCAAGTAAAATGCATCGACACCGTGACTCACATTTGCGAATAAACCAGCGGATCATAGTTCCAGTCGAGCGTAACATCGAACGACCCATCTAAAAAAAATGAGTGCAACATGAGTATTTCCTAAGAGGTCACCCATCCTAGTACAACTCTCTCCCAAGCACACTTAAATGCGGAGTTTAGAAAGGATCCGGTGCATTAGTGCTGGTATGATCGCACCTGTTTTATTCGGCGCTGTAAGTACATACTCCTTCTCCTTCCTTCCCCTCTCCCGTCATTTGTTTCCTTGTACGTGCACACTGCACCACTCCTTCTCGTTCTAATATCAACTAAAATTCCTCGATGTCGTGACTCACATTTACGAATAAACCAGCGGACCATAGTTCCAGTCGCGCGTAACGTCGAACGACCCATTTGTAAAAAAAATGGGTACAACACGAGTACTTCCCAAGAGGTCACCCATCCGAGCTTTACTCTCGCCCAAGCACACTTAACTGCGGAGTTCTGACAGGATCCGGTGCATTAGTGCTGGTATGATCGCACCTGTTTCATTTCGCACTGCAAATACATACACTCCTTCTCCTTTCCTCCCCCTTTCTTTCATTTGTTTCCTTGTGCGTGAACACTGCACCTCTGCTTCTCGTTCTAATATCAAGTAAAATGCCCCGGCGCCGTGACTCACATTTGTGAATAAACCAGCGGACCATAATTCCAGTCGCGCATAATGTCGAATGACCCATCTGCAAAAAAATGGGTACAACACGAGGACTTCCCAGGAGGTCAACCATCCTAGTACTAGTCTCGCCAAAGCAAACTTAACTGCGGAGTTCTGATGGGATCCGGTGCATTAGTACTAGTATGATCGTACCTGTTTCATTCTGCGCTGCAAATACATACACTCCTTCTCCTTCCCTCCCCCTTCCCGCCATTTATTTCCTTGTGCGTGCACACTGTACCTCTGCTTCTCGTTATAATATCAAGTAAAATGCCTTGGCACCATGACTCACATTTGCGAAAAAACCAGCAGACCATAATTTCAGCCGCGCGTAACGTCGAACACCCCATCTGAAAAAAATAGGTGCAGCACAAGAACTTCCCAGGAGGTACCCATTCTAGAACTACTCTCGCCCAAACACACTTGACTGTGGAGTTTTGATGGGATTCGATGCATTAGTGCTGGTATAATGGCACCTGTTTCATTATGCGCTCAAAATTCATACACTCCTTCTCCTTCCCTCTATTCCCTCATTTGTTTCTTTGTGCGTGCACACTGCACCTCTCTTTCTCGTTATAATATCAAGTAAAATATTCTGGTGCCGTGACTCATATTTGCGAATAAACCAATGGACCATAATTCTAGCCGCGCGTAACGTCGAACACCCCACTCGCCCAAGCACATTTAGCTGTTGAGTAGTGATGGGATCCGGTGAATTAGTGATGGTATAATGGTACCTGTTTCATTTTGTGCTCCAAATACATACACTCCTTCTCCTTCCCTCCCCCCTCCCATCATTTGTTTCCTTATGCGTGCACACTGCACCTCTCCTTCTCGTTATAATATAAGGTAAAATGCCTCGACGCCGTAACTCACATTTGCGAATAAACTAGCAGACCATAGTTCCAGTCGCGCGTAACATCAAACGACCCATCTCTACTCATGCCCATATGAACGGATCGCTCGTCGCCTCTCATTTTTTGTTGTTCTACTATTTAAGATTCTCGTAATGATACTCTCATCACGTGATGAGCTTTAATTGAATGCTGGAAAAATATTAAGAAAAGTGCTCTGGTGCCGTGACTCACGTTTATAAATGAACCAGCAGACCATCACTCCGGTCCAATTGAATGTCTGAAGCCCCGTCTACAAAAAGAAGGGGGCAACATGAGGACTTCCCTGGAGGTCACCACTTCTAGTACTACACTCGCCCAAGAACATTTAACTGCGTAGTTGTGATGGGATCTGGTAAATTACTGATGGTATAATGGCACCTATTTCATTATCCACTCCAAATACATACACTAATTCTCATCCCCCCGTCATTTGTTTCCTTGTGCGCGCACACTGCACCTCTTCTTCTCGTTCTACTATCAAATAAAATGCCTAGGCGCCGTGACTCACATTTGTGAATAAACCAGCGGACCATAGTTCCAGTTGCGCGTAACGTCAAACGACCCAACTACAAAAAAATTGGGTGAAGCACGAGGACTTCCCAAGAGGTCACCTATCCTAGTACTACTCTCGCCCAAACACACTTAACTAGGGAGTTCTGATGGGATCCGGTGCATTAGTGCTGGTATGATCGCACCTATTTTATTACGCGCTACAATTACATACACTCATTCTCCTTCCCTCCCCGCTCCCGTCATTTGTTTCCTTATGCGTGCCCACAGCACCTCTCCTTCTCGTTCTATTATCAAGTAAAATGCCTCAGCACCGTGACTCACATTTACGAATAAACCAGCGGACCATAATTCCAGTCGCGCGTAACGTCGAACGACCCATCTGAAAAAAATTGGTGCAACACAAGGACTTCTTAGGAGGTCACCACTCTTAGTACTACACTCGCCCAAGCACATTTAACTGCAGAGTTCTAATGTGATCCAGTAAATTAGTGATGGTATGATCGCACCTGTTTCATTCTGCGCTATAAATACATACACTCCTTCTCCCTCCCTTCCCCCTCCCGTTATTTATTTCCTTGTGCGTGCAAACTGCACCTCTCCTTCTCGTTGCCTCAACTCACGCCCAGATGAACGGACTGCCCACCGCACCTCTGTTTTGTTTGTTCTATTATTTACGATGCTACTAATGACACTCTTATCACGTGTGGGACTATAAATGGATGCACGAAAAATATTAAGAAAAAGATGGGTGCAACACGAGGACTTCCAAGGAAGTCACCGATCTTAGTACTACTCTTGCACGAACACACTTAACTGCGGAGTTCTGATGGGATCCGGTGCATTAGTGCTGGTATGATCGCAACTGTTTCATTCCGCACTGCAAATACATACACTCCTTCTCCTTCCCTCCCCCCTCCCATCATTTGTTTCCTTGTGCGTGCACACTGCACCTCTCCTTGTCATTCTAATATCAAGTAAAATGCCTCGCCATCGTAACTCACATTTGCGAATAAACCAGCGGACCATAGTTCCAATTGCGCGATACTTGGAACAACCCATCTGCAAAAAAATGGGTATAACACGAGTACTTCCCAGGAGGTCACCCATCTAAGTACTACTCTCGCCCAAGCACACACAAATGCAGAGTTCTGATGGGATCCGGTGCATTAGTGCTGGTATGATCGCACGTGTTTCATTCCGCACTGCAAATACATACAATCTTTCTCCTTTCCTCCCCCCTCCCCTTATTTGTTTCCTTGTGCATGCACACTGCACCTCTCCTTCTCGTTCTAATATCAAGTAAAATGGCACTGCGCCGTGACTCACATTTGTGAATAAACCAGCGGACCATAGTTCCCGTCACGCGTAACGTCGAACGACCAATCTGCAAAAAAATGGGTGCAACAGGACGACCTCCATGGAGGTCAACCATCCTAGTACTACTATCGCCCAAGCACACTTAACTGCGGAGTTCTGATGGGATCTGGTGCATTAGTGGTGGTATGATCGCACTTTTTTCATTATGCGCTGCAATTACATACACTCCTTCTCCTTCCCTCCCCCTTTCCGTCATTTATTTTCTTGTACGTGCACACTACACCTCTCCTTCTCATTCTAATATAGAGTAAAATGCCCCGGCGCTATGACTCACATTTGCAAATAAACCAGCGGACCATAGTTCCAATCGTGCGTAATGTCGAACGACCCATCTACAAAAAAATTGGTGCAACACAAGTACTTCCTAAGAGGTCACCCATCCGAGTAATACTCTCGCCCAAACATACTCTCGCCCAAGCACACCTAACTACAGAGTTCTGATGGGATCCGGTGCATTAGTGCTGGTATGATCGCACCTGTTTCATTCCGCGTTGCAAATACATACAATCCTTCTCCTTTCCTCCCCCCTCCCCTCATTTGTTTCCTTGTGCTTGCACACTATACCTCTAATTCTCATTCTAATATCAAGTAAAATACCCCGGTGCCGTGACTCACATTTGTGAATAAACCAGTAGACCATAGTTCCAGTCGCGCGTAACGTCGAACGACCAATCAATAAAAAAATGGGTGCAACACGAGTACTTCCATGAAGGTCAACTATCCTAGTACTACTATCGCTCAAGCACATTTAACTGCGAAGTTCTGATGGGATCCAATGCATTAGTGCTGGTATGATCAAACCTATTTAATTTCGCGCTGCTAATACATACACTCATTCTCCTTCCCTCCCCCCTCCCGTCATTTCTTTCTTTGTGCGTGCACGCTTAACTTTTTCTTCTCGTTCTAATATCAATTAAAATGCCCCGGCACCGTGACTTATATTTACGAACCAACAGACCATAGTTCAAGTCACGCGTAACGTCGAACGATCCATCTTAAAAAAGATGGGTGCAACACAAGGACTTCCCAGGAGGTCATCCATCCTAGTACTACTCTCGCCCAAGCATTCTTAACTGCGGAGTTCTGATGGCATCCAGTGAATTGATACTGGTATGGGCATCAGTTCATATGGGCATGAGTCGAGGCGCTGGGGCATTTCACTTAACATTAGAACTATAAGAAGAAGTGAGGTGCGCGCACAGCGAATCAAATGACAAGAGGGGAGAGGTAAAGAGAAGGGGCATATGTATTTGCGGCGCAAACAAGAAAGGGTGTGATCATACCAGCACTAGTTCACTGGATCCTATCAGAACTCTGCAGTTATGCGTGCTTGGGTGATTGTAGTACTAGGATGGGTTACCTCCTGGGAAGCTCTCGGCTCTCATGTTGCAGGACTGGAGCGACGGTCCACCGGTTCATTCGCAAACATGAGTCACGGCACTGGGGTATTTTTCTTGATATTAGAACGAGAATTAGAAGTGCAATATGCACGCACAAGGAAATAAATGGCGGGAGGGGGGACGGAAGGAGAAGGAGTGTATGTATTTGCAGCGTAGAATGAAACAGGTGCCATTATACTATCACTAATTCACCGGATCCCATCAGAACTCCGCAGTTAAATGTGCTTAAGCGAGTGCAGTACTAGAAGTGGTGACCTCCTGGGAAGTCCTTGTGTTGTACCTATTTTTTTCAGATGGAGTGTCCGACATTATGTGCGACTGGAACTATGGTCCGCTGGTTTATTCTCTAATGTGAGTCACGGCGCCAAAATATTTTACTTGATATTAGAATAAGAAGGAGAGGTGTAGTGTGCACGCACAAGGAAACAAATAACAGGAGAGGGGAGGGAAGGAGAAAGATTATATGTATTTGCAGTGCGGAATGAAACAATTGCGATCATACCAGCACTAATGCACCGGATCCCATCAGAACTCCGCAATTAAGTGTGCTTGGGCAAGAGTAGTACTAGAATGGGTGACCTCTTAGGAAGTATTCGTGTTGCACCAATTTTTTTTCATATAGGTCGTTCGACGTTACGCACGACTGGAACTATGGTCTGCTTATTTATTCACAAATGTGAGTGACGGTGCCCCGGTATTTTACCTGATATTATAACGAGAAGCAGATGTGCATTGTGCACGCACAAGGAAACAAATGACTAGAGAGGGGGAGGGAAGGAGAAGAAGCGTATGTATTTGCAGTGCGGAATGAAACAGGTGCGATTGTACCAGCACTAACGCACCGGATTCCACCAGAACTTTGCACTTAAGTGTGCTTGGGCGAGAGTAGTACTAGGATGGGTGATCTCCTGGGAAGTCCTCATGTTTAACCTATTTTTTTGCAGATGGGTCCTTCGACGTTACGCGCGACTGAAAATATGGTCCGCTGGTTTATTCACAAATGTGAGTCACAGTGCTCGGGCATTTTACTTGATATTAGAATGAGAAGCAGATGTGCATTATGCACGCATAAGGAAACAAATGATGAGAGGGGGGAGGGAAGGAGAAGGAGTGTATGTATTTACAACGCAGAATGAAATAGGTGCCATTATACCATCACTAATTCACTAGATCCCATCAGAACTTCGCAGTTAAATGTGCTTGGGCGAATGTAGTACTAGAATGGGTGACCTCCTGGGAAGTCCTCGTGTTGCACCTATTTTTTTACAGATGGGTCCTTCAACGTTACGTGCGACTGGAACTATGGTCTGCTGGTTTATTCACAAATGTGAGTGACGGCGCCCGGACATTTTACTTGATATTATAACGACAAGCAGATGTGCATTGTGCACGTACAAGGAAACAAATGACGAGAGGGGGGAGGGAAGGAGAATGAGTGTATGTATTTGCAGCGCTGAATGAAATAGGTGTGATTGTACTAGCACTAATGCACATGATCCCATCAGAACTCCGTAGTTAAGTGTGCTTGGGCAATTGTAGTACGAGGATGGGTGACCTCTTGGGAAGTCCTCATGTTTCACCTATTTTTTGCGGATGGGTCCTTCGACGTTACGCGCGACTGAAAATATGGTCCGCTGATTTATTTACAAATGTGAGTCACGACGCTCGAATATTTTACTTGATATTGGAATGAGAAGCAGAGGTGTATTGTGCACGCACAAGGAAACAAATGACGAGAGGGGGAAGGGAAGGACAAGGAGTGTATGTATTTGTAGTGTAGAATGAAACAGGTGCCATTATACCATCATTAATTCACTGGATCCCATCAGAACTCCGCAGTTAAATGTTCTTGGGCGAGTGTAGTACTAGAATGGGTGACCTCCTGGGAAGTTCTCGTGTTGTACCTATTTTTTTACGGATGGGTCCTTCAACGTTACGCGCGACTGGAACTATGATCTGCTGGTTTATTCACAAATGTGAGTGACGGCATCTTGGCATTTTACTTGATATTATAACGAGAAGCAGATATGCATTGTGCACGCACAAGGAAACAAATGACGAGAAGGGGGGAGGAAAGGAGAATGAGTGTATGTATTTGCAGTGCGAAATGAAATAGGTGCGATCGTACCATCACTAATGCATCGGATCCCATCAGAACTCCGTAGTTAAGTGTGCTTGGGCGAGAGTAGTACTAGGATGGGTGACCTCCTGAGAAGTCCTCATGTTTCACCAATTTTTTGACAGATGGGTCCTTCGACGTTACGCGCGTCTGGAAATATGGTCCGCTGGTTTATTCACAAATGCGAGTCACGGCGCTCGGACATTTTACTTGATATTAGAATGAGAAGCAGAGATGCATTGTGCACGCACAAGGAAACAAATGACGAGAGGGGGAAGGGAAGGAGAATGAGCGTATGTATTTGCAGTGCAGAATGAAACAGGTGCCATTATACCAGCACTAATGCACCATATCTAATCAGAACTCCGCAGTTAAGAGTTCTTGGGCGAGAGTAGTACTAGAATGGGTGACCTCCTGGGACGTCCTCGTGTTGCACCTATTTTTTTGTAGATGGGTCGTTCGACGTTGCGCACGATTGGAACTATAGTCCGCAGTTAAGTGTGTTTGGGCAGAGAAGTACTACGATGGGTGATCTCATGGGAAATCCTTGTGCTTCACCTATTTTTTTCAGATGGGGTGATCGACATTACGCGCAACTGGAACTATGGTTTACTAGTTTATTCGCAAATGTAAGTTAGGGCGCCAAGGCATTTTACTTGATATTAGAACGAGAAGGAGAGATGCAGTATGCACGCACAAGGAAACAATTGACGGGAGGGTGAAGGAAAGGAGAACGTGTGTATATATTTGCAGCGCATAATGAAACAGGTGCGATCATACCAGCATTAATGCACCGGATCCCATCAGAACTCTGCAGTTATGTGTGCTTGGGCGAGAGTAGTACTAGGATGGGTGATCTCCTCGGAAGTACTCGTGTTGCACTTATTTTTTTACAGATTGGTCATTCGACGTCACGCGTGACTGGAACTATAGTCCGCAGTTAAGTGTGCAAGGGTAGAGTAGTATTACAATGGGTGACCTCCTGGGAATTTTTCGTGTTGCACTTATTTTTTTACAGATTGGTCGTTCGACGTTACGCGCGACTGGAACAATGGTTCTCTGGTTTATTCGCAAATGTGACTCATGGCGCAGGGGTATTTTACTTGATATTAGAACGAGAAGGAGAAGTGCAGTATGTACGTACAAGGAAATAAGTGACGAGAGGGGGGGAGGGAAGGAGAAGGAGTGTATGTATTTCCAGCGCGGAATGAAACATGTGCGATCTTGCCAGCACTAATGCACCAGATCCCATCAAAAGTCCGCAATTAAGTGTGCTTGGGTGAGAATAGTACTAGAATCGATGACCTCCTGTGAAGTCCTCGTGTTGCACCCATTTTTTTGTAGATGGGTCGTTCAACATTACGTGCGACTAGAACTACGGCCCGCTGGTTTATTAACAAATAAGAGTCGCGGCGACGGGGCATTTTACTTGATATTAAAACGAGAAGCAAAGGTGAAGTGCGCACGCACAAGGAAACAAATGACGGAAGGGGGGAGGAAAGGAGAATGAGTGTATGTATTTGCATCGCAGAATGAAACAGGTGCCATTATACCAGCACTAATGCACCAGATCCAATCAGAACTTCGCAGTTAAGTGTGCTTGGGCGAGAGAAGTACTAGAATGGGTGAACTCCTGGGAAGTCCTCGTGTTGCACCTATTTTTTTACAGATGGGTAGTTCGACGTTACGTGCAATTGGAATTATGGTCCACTGGTTTATTCGCAAATATGAGTCACGGCGCTGGGGTATTTTACTTGATATTAGAACGAGAAGGAGAGGTGCAGTGTGCACGCACAAGGAAACAAATGACGGGAGGGAGGAGGGAAGGAGAAGGAGTGTATGTTTTTGCAGCACGGAATGAAACATGTGCGATCATGCCAGCACTAATGCACCAGATCCCATCAAAAGTCCGCAGTTAAGTGTGCTTGGGCGAGAATAGTACTAGAATCGGTGACCTCCTGTAAAGTCCTCGTGTTGCACACATTTTTTTGAAGATGGGTCGTTCAACGTTACGTGCGACTAGAACTATGGTCCGCTGGATTATTAACAAATAAGAGTCGCGGCAACGGGGTATTTTACTTGATATTAAAACGAGAAGCAAAGGTGAAGTGTGCACGCACAAGGAAACAAATGACGGGAGGGGGGAGGAAACGAGAATGAGTGTATGTATTTGCATCGCAGAATGAAACAGGTGCCATTATACCAGCACTAATGCACCTGATCCAATCAGAACTTCGCAGTTAAGTGTGCTTGGGCGAGAGAAGTACTAGAATGGGTGAACTCCTGGGAAGTCCTCCTGTTGCACCTATTTTTTTGTAGATGGGTCACTGGATGTTACGCACGTTTGGAACTATACTCCGCAGTTAAGTGTGCTTGAGCAGAGTAGTACTACGATGGGTGACCTCCTTGGAATTTCTCGTGTTGCACTTATTTTTTTACAGATGGGTCGTTCGACGTTACGCGCAACTTGAACTATGGTCCGATAATTTATTCGTAAATGTGAGTCACGGCCCAGGGGCATTTTACTTGATATTAGAATGAGAATGAGAGGTGCAGTGTGCACGTACAAGGAAACAAGTGACGGGAGGGGGGGAGGAGAACGAGTGTATGTATTTACAGTGCGGAACAAAATAAGTGCGATTATACTAGCACTGATGCACTGGATCCCATCAGAAGTCCGCAGTTAAGTGTGCTTGGGCAAGAATAGTACTAGAATGGGTGACCTCCTGGGAAGTCGTCATGTTGTACAAATTTTTTTACAGATGGGTCATTCGACGTTACGCACGACTGGAACTATGGTCCGCAGTTAAGTGTGCTTGGTCAGAGTAGTACTACGATGGGTTACATCCTAGGAAGTTCTCGTAATGCACTTATTTTTTTACAGATGGGTCGTTCGACGTTACGTGCGATTGGAATTATGGTCCACTGGTTTATTCGCAAATGTGAGTCACGGCGCCGTGGTATTTTACTTGATATTACAACGAGAAGGAGAGGTGCAGTGTAAGGAAACAAATGACGGGAGGGGGGAGGGAAGGAGAAGGAGTGTATGTATTTGCAGCGCGGAATGAAACATGTGCGATCATGCCAGCACTAATGCACTAGATCCCATCAAAAGTCCGCAGTTAAGTGTGCTTGGGCGAGAATAGTACTAGAATCGGTGACCTCCTGTAAAGTCCTCATGTTGCACCCATTTTTTTGCAGATGGGTCGTTCAACGTTACGTGCGACTAGAATTATGGCCCGCTGGTTTATTAACAAATAAGAGTCGCGGCGACGGGGCATTTTACTTGATATTAAAACGAGAAGCAAAGGTGAAGTGTGCACGCACAAGGAAACAAATGACGGGAGGGGGGAGGAAAGGAGAATGAGTGTATGTATTTGCATCGCAGAATGAAACAGGTGCCATTATACCAGCACTAATGCACCAGATCCGATCAGAACTTCGCAGTTAAGTGTGCTTGGGCGAGAGAAGTACTAGAATGGGTGAACTCCTGGGAAGTCCTCGTGTTGCACCTATTTTTTTGTAGATGGGTCATTGGATGTTACGCACGTTTGGAACTATACTCCGCAGTTAAGTGTGCTTGAGCAGAGTAGTACTACGATGGGTGACCTCCTTGGAATTTCTCGTGTTGCACTTATTTTTTTACAGATGGGTCGTTCGACGTTACGCGCAACTTGAACTATGGTCCGCTAATTTATTCGTAAATGTGAGTCACGGCCCAGGGGCATTTTACTTGATATTAGAATGAGAATGAGAGGCGCAGTGTGCACGTACAAGGAAACAAGTGACGGGAGGGGGGGAGGAGAACGAGTGTATGTATTTACAGTGCGGAACAAAATAAGTGCGATCATACTAGCACTGATGCACTGGATCCCATCAGAAGTCCGCAGTTAAGTGTGCTTGGGCAAGAATAGTACTAGAATGGGTGACCTCCTGGGAAGTCGTCGTGTTGCACAAATTTTTATACAGATGGGTCATTCGACGTTACGCACGACTGGAACTATGGTCCGCAGTTAAGTGTGCTTGGTCAGAGTAGTACTACGATGGGTTACATCCTAGGAAGTTCTCGTAATGCACTTATTTTTTTACAGATTGGTCGTTCGACGTTACGTGCGATTGGAATTATGGTCCACTGGTTTATTCGCAAATGTGAGTCACGGCGCCGTGGTATTTTACTTGATATTACAACGAGAAGGAGAGGTGCAGTGTAAGGAAACAAATGACGGGAGGGGGGAGGGAAGGAGAAGGAGTGTATGTATTTGCAGCGCGGAATGAAACATGTGCGATCATGCCAGCACTAATGCACCAGATCCCATCAAAAGTCCGCAGTTAAGTGTGCTTGGGCGAGAATAGTACTAGAATCGGTGACCTCCTGTAAAGTCCTCGTGTTGCACCCATTTTTTTGCAGATGGGTCGTTCAACGTTACGTGCGACTAGAATTATGGCCCGCTGGTTTATTAACAAATAAGAGTCCCGGCGACAGGGCATTTTACTTGATATTAAAACGAGAAGCAAAGGTGAAGTGTGCACGCACAAGGAAACAAATGACGGGAGGGGGGAGGAAAGGAGAATGAGTGTATGTATTTGCATCGCAGAATGAAACAGGTGCCATTATACCAGCACTAATGCACCAGATCCGATCAGAACTTCGCAGTTAAGTGTGCTTGGGCGAGAGAAGTACTAGAATGGGTGAACTCCTGGGAAGTCCTCGTGTTGCACCTATTTTTTTGTAGATGGGTCATTGGATGTTACGCACGTTTGGAACTATACTCCGCAGTTAAGTGTGCTTGAGCAGAGTAGTACTACGATGGGTGACCTCCTTGGAATTTCTCGTGTTGCACTTATTTTTTTACAGATGGGTCGTTCGACGTTACGCGCAACTTGAACTATGGTCCGCTAATTTATTCGTAAATGTGAGTCACGGCCCAGGGGCATTTTACTTGATATTAGAATGAGAATGAGAGGCGCAGTGTGCACGTACAAGGAAACAAGTGACGGGAGGGGGGGAGGAGAACGAGTGTATGTATTTACAGTGCGGAACAAAATAAGTGCGATCATACTAGCACTGATGCACTGGATCCCATCAGAAGTCCGCAGTTAAGTGTGCTTGGGCAAGAATAGTACTAGAATGGGTGACCTCCTGGGAAGTCGTCGTGTTGCACAAATTTTTTTACAGATGGGTCATTCGACGTTACGCACGACTGGAACTATGGTCCGCAGTTAAGTGTGCTTGGTCAGAGTAGTACTACGATGGGTTACATCCTAGGAAGTTCTCGTAATGCACTTATTTTTTTACAGATGGGTCGTTCGACGTCACGTGCGATTGGAATTATGGTCCACTGGTTTATTCGTAAATGTGAGTCACGGCGCCGGGGTATATTACTTGATATTACAACGAGAAGGAGAGCTGCAGTGTGCACGCACAAGGAAACAAATGACGGGAGGGGGGAGGGAAGGAGAAGGAGTGTATGTATTTGCAGCGCGGAATGAAACATGTGCGATCTTGCCAGCACTAATGCACCAGATCCCATCAAAAGTCCGTAGTTAAGTGTGCTTGGGCGAGAATAGTACTAGAATCGGTGACCTCCTATAAAGTCCTCGTGTTGCACCCATTTTTTTGCAGATGGGTCGTTCAACGTTACGTGTGACTAGAACTATGGCTCGCTGGTTTATTAACAAATAAGAGTCGCGGCGACGGGCCATTTTACTTGATATTAAAACGAGAAGCAAAGGTGAAGTGTGCACGCACAAGGAAACAAATGACGGGAGGGGGGAGGAAAGGAGAATGAGTGTATGTATTTGCATCGCAGAATGAAACAGGTGCCATTATACCAGCACTAATACACCAGATCCGATCAGAACTTCGCAGTTAAGTGTGCTTGGGCGAGAGAAGTACTAGAATGGGTGAACTCCTGGGAAGTCCTCCTGTTGCACCTATTTTTTTGTAGATGGGTCACTGGATGTTACGCACGTTTGGAACTATACTCCGCAGTTAAGTGTGCTTGAGCAGAGTAGTACTACGATGGGTGACCTCCTTGGAATTTCTCGTGTTGCACTTATTTTTTTACAGATGGGTCGTTCGACATTACGTGCAACTTGAACTATGGTCCGATAATTTATTCGTAAATGTGAGTCACGGCCCAGGGGCATTTTACTTGATATTAGAATGAGAATGAGAGGTGCAGTGTGCACGTACAAGGAAACAAGTGACGGGAGGGGGGGAGGAGAACGAGTGTATGTATTTACAGTGCGGAACAAAATAAGTGCGATCATACTAGCACTGATGCACTGGATCCCATCAGAAGTCCGCAGTTAAGTGTGCTTGGGCAAGAATAGTACTAGAATGGGTGACCTCCTGGGAAGTCGTCGTGTTGCACAAATTTTTATACAGATGGGTCATTCGACGTTACGCACGACTGGAACTATGGTCCGCAGTTAAGTGTGCTTGGTCAGAGTAGTACTACGATGGGTTACATCCTAGGAAGTTCTCGTAATGCACTTATTTTTTTACAGATGGGTCATTCGACGTTACGTGCGATTGGAATTATGGTCCACTGGTTTATTCGCAAATGTGAGTCACGGCGCCGGGGTATTTTACTTGATATTACAACGAGAATGAGAGGTGCAGTGTGCACGCACAAGGAAACAAATGACAGGAGGGGGGAGGGAAGGAGAAGGAGTGTATGTATTTGCAGCGCGGAATGAAACATGTGCGATCTTGCCAGCACTAATGCACCAGATCCCATCAAAAGTCCGCAGTTAAGTGTGCTTGGGCAAGAATAGTACTAGAATCGGTGACCTCCTATAAAGTCCTCGTGTTGCACCCATTTTTTTGCAGATGGGTCGTTCAACGTTACGTGCGACTAGAACTATGGCTTGCTGGTTTATTAACAAATAAGAGTCGCGGCGACGGGGCATTTTACTTGATATTAAAACGGGAAGCAAAGGTGAAGTGTGCACGCACAAGGAAACAAATGACGGGAGGGGGGAGGAAAGGAGAATGAGTGTATGTATTTGCATCGCAGAATGAAACAGGTGCCATTATACCAGCACTAATGCACCAGATCCAATCAGAACTTCGCAGTTAAGTGTGCTTGGGCGAGAGAAGTACTAGAATGGGTGAACTCCTGGGAAGTCCTCGTGTTGCACCTATTTTTTTGTAGATGGGTCATTGGATGTTACGCACGTTTGGAACTATACTCCGCAGTTAAGTGTGCTTGAGCAGAGTAGTACTACGATGGGTGACCTCCTGGGAATTTCTCGTGTTGCACTTATTTTTTTACAGATGGGTCGTTCGACGTTACGCGCAACTTGAACTATGGTCCGCTAATTTATTCGTAAATGTGAGTCACGGCCCAGGGGCATTTTACTTGATATTAGAATGAGAATGAGAGGTGCAGTGTGTACGCACAAGGAAACAAGTGACGGGAGGGGGGGAGGGAAGGAGAAGGAGTGTATGTATTTGCAGCGCGGAATGAAACAAGTTCGAACAAACCAGCACTAATGCACCGGATCCCATCAGAAGTCCGCAGTTAAGTGTGCTTAGGCGAGGGTAGTACTAGAATAGGTGACCTCCTAGGAAGTCCTTGTGTTGCACCTTTTTTTTTGCAGATGGGTCATTCGATTTTACACAGTATTGGAACTATGGTCTACTGGTTTATTCACAAATAAGAGTCACGGCGCCAGGGCATTTTACTTTATATTAGAACGAGAAACAGAGGTACAGTGTGCACGCACAAGGAAACAAATGATGGGAGGGGGGATGGAAGGAGGAGTGTATATATTTGGATCGTAGAATGAAACAAGTGCCATTATACCAGCACTATTGCACCATATCCCATCAGAACTCCGCAATTAAGTGTGCTTGGGCGAGAGTAGTACTAGAATGGGTGACCTCCTGGGAAGTTCTCGTGTTGCACCTATTTTTTTGTAAATGGGTCATTCGACGTTACGCACGACTGGAACTATGGTCCGCAGTGAAGTGTGCTTGGGCAGAGTAGTACTACGATGGGTAACCTCATGGGAAGTTCTTGTGTTGCACTTAATTTTTTACAGATGGGTCGTTCGATGTTACGCGCGATTAGAACTTTGGTCCGTTGGGTTATTCGCAAATGTGGGTCACGGTGCAAGGGCATTTTACTTGATATTAGAACGAGAATGAGAGGTGCAGTGTGCACGTACAAAGAAACAAATGACGGGAGGGGGGAGGGAAGGAGATGGAATGTATGTATTTGCTGTGCAGAATGAAATAGGTGCGATCATACCAGCATTAATACACTGGATCCCATTAGAACTCCGCAGTTAAGTGTGTTTTGGCGAGAGTAATACTATGATGGGTGACCTTCTGGGAAGTCCTCGTATTTCATTCATTTTTTTGCAGATTGGTCGTTCAACGTTACTCGTGACTGGAACTATGATCCACTGGTTTATTCACAAATCTGAGTCACGGCGTCAGGGTATTTTATTTGATATTAGAAGGAGAATGAGACGTGCAGTGTGCACGCACAAGGAAACAAATGACGGGAGGGGGGAGGGAAGGAGAAGGATTGTATGTATTTGCAGCGCGGAATGAAACAGTTGCGATCATACCAGCACTAATGCATTGGATCCAATCAGAACTCTGAAGTCAAGTGTGCTTGGGCGAGAGTAGTACTAGAATGGGTGACCTCCTGGGAAGTACTCATGTTGTACCCATTTTTTTGCAAATGGGTCGTTCGACGCCACGCACGACTAGAACTATGGTCCCCTAGTTTATTCGCAAATGTGAGTAACGGCACCGGGGCATTTTACTTGATATTAGAATGAGAAGGAGAGGTGGAGTGTGCACGCACAAAGAAACAAATGGCGGGAGGAGGGAGGGAAGGAGATGGAGTGTATGTATTTGCAGCGCACAATGAAACATGTGCGATCATAACAGCATTAATGCATCGAATCTCATCAAAACTCTACAGTTAAGTGTGCTTGGGCGAGAGTAGTACTAGGATGGGTGACCTCCTGTGAAGTCCTCGTGTTGCACCCATTTTTTTGCAGATGGGTCGTTCAACGTTATGTGCGACTAGAACTATGGCCTGCTAGTTTATTCACAAATAAGAGTCACAGCGACGGGGCATTTTACTTGATATTAGAACGAGAAACAGAGGTGAAGTGTGCACGCACAAGGAAACAAATGATTGGAGGGGGGAGGGAAGGAGATGGAGTGTATGTATTTGCAGCGCGGAATGAAACAGTTGCAATCAAATAAGCATTTATGCATTGGATCCCATCAGAACTCTGCAGTCAAGTGTGCTTGGGTGAGAGTAGTACTAAGATGGGTGATCTCCTGGGAAGTACTGGTGTTGCACCCATTTTTTTGTAGATGGATCTTTCGACGTTACGCGCGACTAGAACTATGATCTGCTAGTTTATTCGCAAATGTGAGTCACTGTGCCGGGGTTTTTTACTTGATATTAGAACGAGAAGGAGAGGTACAGTGTGCACGCACAAGGAAACAAATGACGGGATGGGGGAAGGAAGGAGAAGGAGTGTATGTATTTGCAGCGCGAGATAAAATATTTGCGATCATACCATCACTATTTCATCGTATCAAATCAGAACTCCGGAGTTAAGTGTGCTTGGGTGAGAGTAGTACTAGGATGGGTGACCTCCTGGGAAGTCCTCGTGTTTCACCCATTTTTTTACAGATGGGTCCTTCGATGTTACGCGCGACTGAAACTATGGTCCGTTGGTTTATTTACAAATGTGAGTGACGGCACCGGAGCATTTTACTTGATATTAGAACAAGAAGGAGAGGTGCAGTTTGCACGCACAAGGAAACAAATGACGAGAGGGGGGAGGAAAGGAGAATGAGTGTATGTATTTGCAGCACAAAATGAAACATTTGCGATCATACCATCACTAATTCACTGGATCAAATTAGAACTCCAGAGTTAAGTGTGCTTGGGCGAGAGTAGTACTAAAATGGGTGACCTCCTGGGAAGTCATCGTGCTTCACCCATTTTTTTATAGATGGGTCCTTCGACGTTACGCGCGATTGAAACTATGGTCTGCTGGTTTATTTGTAAATGTAAGTGACGGCGCCGAAGCATTTTACTTGATATTAGAACGAGAAGGAGAGGTGTAGTTTGCACGCACAATGAAAGAAATGACAGGAGAGGGGAGAGAAGGAGAAGGATCCTATGTATTTGCAGCACGGAATGAAACATTTGCAATCATAATATTACTAATTCACCGGATCAAATCAGAACTCCGTAGTTAAGTGTGTTTGGGCGAGAGTAGTATTAGATGAGTGACCTCCTGGGAAGTGCTTATGTTGCACCCGTCTTTTTGCAGACAGGGCATCAAACATTACGCGCGACCGGAGCCATAGTCCGCTGGTTCATTTGCTAACGTGACTCGCTGCGCTGGGGCATTTTGCTTACTTTCTTTTGTGCACTCATTTATAATCCATCACGTAATAAGAGAGTCATTACAAGCATCTTACACAGTAGAATAACGAAAAAAAAGGTGTGGCAGGTGGTCCTTTAATTTGGGCATAATTCGAGGCGCTGGGGCATTTTGCTTGATATTAGAACTAGCAACAGAGATGCAGTGTGTGCGCACAGTGAAAAAAATGACGGGAGAGGGGAGAAAAGGAGATGGGGTATATGTATTTGCAATGTGGAATGAAGGGGTGCAATCATACCAGCACTAATGCACTGGATCCCATCGAACTATGCATTTAAGCATGCTTGGGCGAAAGTAGTACTAGGATCGGTAACCTCCTGAGAAGTCCTCGTGTTGCACTATCTTTTTACAAACGGGGTGTAAAATGATACATGTGATCGGAGCCACAATCCACTGGCGTGAGTCGCGTCGCTAGAAAATTTTGCTTACTATTTTTTCGTGCATTCATTTATAGTCTACCACATGATAAGAGTGTCATTACGAGCATCTTACATAGTAGAATAAAGAAAAATGAGGTACGGAGGGAAGTCCTTTCTTCTAGTGTGAGTGGAGGTGTCGGGGCATTTCGCTTGATATTAGAACTATAAACAGAGGTGCGTTGTTCGCGAACAGCGAAAAAAATGACGGGTGGGGGGGAGGGAAGGAGAAGGGGTATATGTATTTGCAGCGCGAAATGGAAGGGGTGCAATCATACTAGCATTAATACACCGGATCCCATCGAACTCCGTAGTTAAGCGTGCTTGGACAAGAGTAGTACTAGGATGGGTGACCTCTTGGGAAGTTCTATTGTTTCACCCGTCTTTTTGCAGACGGGGCATCAAACGTTATGCGCGATCAGAGCCATAGTCCACCGGCATGAGTAGCAACGTTGAAACATTTTGCTTAGTATTTTATGTGCATTTATTTGTAGTCCACTAGGTGATAAGAGTCTCATTACGAGAGTTTTACATAGTAGAACAACGAAAAAAGAGGCGCAACGGGCCTCTGTTCTTCTGGACGTGAGTCGAAGCGACATGGTATTTCGCTCTATATTAGAACTAGAAGCAGAGATGCAGTATGCCCGAACAGCGAAATAAATGATGGGATGGGGGAGGGAAGGAGAAGGGCTATATGTATTTGCAGCGGGGAATGGGTGGTTTGTTCATTGGGGCATGAGTCGAGATGCCTTGGCATTTCGCTTGATATTAGAATTAGAAACAGAGGTGCGGTGTGCGTGCACAATAAAATAAATGATGAGAGGGGAGAGGGAAGGAGAAGTGGTATATGTATTTGCAGCGTGGAATGGAAGGGGTGCGATCATACCAGCACTAATGCATCGGATCCCATCTAACTTCGTAGTTAATCGTTCTTGGGCGAGAGTAGTACTAGGATGGGTGATCTCCTAGGAAGTTCTCATGTTGCACCCTTCTTTTTGAAGATGCAGCGTTAAATGTTACGCGGGACTAGAGCGACAGTCGCCGGTTAATTCGCAAACGTGAGTCACGGCACTGAAGCATTTTGCTCAATATTATTCGTGCATTCAATTATAGCCCACCATGTGATAAGATTATTATTACGAGCATCTTACATAGTAGAACAACAAAAAAAGAAGGTGTGGCGGGTGTTCCGTTCATATAGACATGAGTCGAGGCACCGAGGCATTTCGCTCAATATTAGAAATAGAAGCAGAGGTGCGTTGCGCTCACAGCGAAACAAATGACGGGAAGGGATAGGGAAGGAGAAAGGATATATGTCTTTGTGGCACATATTAGAAGGGGTGCGATCATACCAACACTAGTTCACGAGATCCATTAGAACTCTCAAGTTAAGTGTGCTTGAGCGAGAGTAGTTCTAAAAGTGGTGACCTCTTGGGAAGTCCTTATGTTGCACCTATTTTTTTCAGATGGAGCGTTCGACGTTATGCACGGTTAGAACTATGGTCTGCTGGTTTATTCGCAAATGTGAGTCATGGCACCGAGGCATTTTACTTGATATTACAATGAGAAGGACAGGTGCAGTGTGCACGCACAAGGAAACAAATGACGGGAGGGGGGAGGGAAGGAGAAGGAGTGTATGTATTTGCAGCGTGGAATGAAACAGGTGCGGTCATACTAGCACAAATGCACCGGATCCCATCAGAACTCCGCAGTTAAGTTTGCTTGGGTGAGAGTAGTACTAGGATGGTTGACCGCCAGGGAAGTCCTCCTGTTGCACCCATTTTTTAGCAGATCGGTCGTTCGATGTTACGCGCGACTGGAATTATAGTTCGCTGGTTTATTCCCAAATGTGATTAACAGCGCTAGGGCATTTTATTTGATATTAGAACGAGAAGGAGAGGTGCAGTGTGCACACACAAGGAAACAAATGAGGGAAGGAGGGAGGAAAGGAGAAGGAGTGTATGTATTTGCAACGCGAAATGAAACAGACGCGATCATACCAGCACTAATGCACCGGATCCCATCATAACTCCGCAATTAAGTGTCCTTGGGCGAGAGTAAAACTTGGATGGGTGACCTCTTGGGAAGTACTCGTGTTGCACCCATTTTTTTACAGATGGGTTGTTCGACGTTAAGCGCGACTGGAACTATGGTCCGCTGGTTTATTCGCAAATGTGAGTCACGGTGGCGGGGAATTTTAGTTGATATTAGAACGATAAGGAAGGGTGCAGTGTGCACGCACAAGGAAACAAATGACGGGAGGGGGAAAGGAAGGACAAGGAGTGTATGTATTTGTAGCACAGAATAAAACAGGTGCATTCATACTAGCACTAATGCACCGGATCCCTTGTGAACTCTGTATGTAAGTGTGCTTGGGTGAGAGTTGTACTAGGATGGGTGACCTCTTGGCAAGTACTCATGTTACACTCATTTTTTTACAGATGGGTCGTTCGACATTACGTGCGACTTGAACTATGGTCCGCTGGTTTAATCGCAAATGTGAGTCATGGCGCCGATGCATTTTACTTGATATTAAAACGAGAATGAGAGGTGCAGTGTGCACGCATAAGGAAACAAATGATGGGAGGGGGGAGGAAATGAGAACAGGTGCGATCATACCAACACTAATGCACCGGATCCCATCAGAACTCCGCATTGAAGTTTGCTTTGGCGAGAAGAGTTCTAGGATGGGTGACCTCCTCGGAAGTACTCGTATTGCACCTATTTTTTTGCAGATGGATCGCTTGACGTTACGCGCGACTGGAATTGTAGTCTGTTGGTTTATTCGCAAATGTGAGTCATGGCGCCAGGGCATTTTAATTGAAATTAGAACGAGAATGAGAGGTGCAGTGTGCATGGACAAGGAAACAAATTACGGAAGGGGGGAGGGAAAGAGAAGGAGTGTATGTATTTCCAGAGTGGAAGAAAACAAGTGCGATCATACCAGCATTAATCCATCGGATCCCATTAGAACTTCGCAGTTAAGTGTGTCTGGGCGAGAGTAGAACTAGGATGGGTGACCTCTTGGGAACTCCTCGTGTTACACCTATTTTTTTTTCAAATGGGTCGTTTGACGTTACGCGCGACTGGAACTATTGTCCACTGGTTTATTCGCAAAAGTGAGTCACGTCGCTTGGGCATTTTACTTGATATTAGAACGAGAAGCAGAGGTGCAGTGTGCACGCACAAGAAAACAAGTGACGGGAAGGGGGAGGGAAGGAGAAGGAATGTATGTATTTGTAGCACATAATAAAATAGGTGCGATCATGCCATCACTATTTCACTGGATCCCATCAGAACGTCGCAGTTAAATGTGCTTGGGCGAGTGTAGTACTAGGAGTGGTGACCTCCTGAGAAGTCCTTTATGTTGCACCTATTTTTTTTAGATGGGGCGTTCGATGTTACACACAACTAGAACTATGGTATGCTGGTTTATTCGCAAATGTGAGTCACGACACCGATGTATTTTACTTGATATTAAAACGAGAATGAGAGGTGCAGTGTGCATGCACAAGGAAACAAATGACGGGAGGGGAGCGGGAATGAGAATGAGTGTATTATTTGCAGCACGTAATGAAATAGGTGCGATCATCCCAACACTAATGCACCGGATCCCATCAGAACTCCGCATTGAAGTTTGTTTGGGCAAGAGTAGTACTAGGATGGGTGACCTCCTCGGAAGTACTCGTATTGCACCCATTTTTTTGCAGATGGGTCGCTCGACATTATACGCAACTGGAACTGTAGTCTGCTGGTTTATTCACAAATGTGAGTCACAGAGCCGGATTATTTTAATTAATATTAAAACGAGAAAGAGAGGTGCAATGTGCATGCACAAGGAAACAAATTACGGAAGGGGGGAGGGAAGGAGAAGGAGTGTATGTATTTGCAGAGCAAAAGTAAACAGGTGCGATCATACCAGCACTAATGCATCGTATCGCATCAGAACTCTGTAGTTAAGTGTGACTGGGTAAGAGTAGTACTAAGATGGGTGATCTCTTGGGAAGTTCTCGTGTTACACCTATTTTTTTTTAAATGGGTCTTTCGACGTTACGCGCGACTGGACCTATGGTCTGCTAGTTTATTCGCAAAAGTGAGTCACGGCACCAGGGCATTTTACTTGATATTAGAATAAGAACCTGAAGTGCAGTGTGCACGCACAAGGAAACAAATGACGGGAGGGGGGAGAGAAGGAGAATGAGTATATCTATTTGCAGCGAAGAATAAAACAGGTGCAATCATACCAGGACTAATGCACAGGATCCTTTGCAGTTAAGCATGCTAGGGCGAGAGTAGCACTAGGATCGGTAACCTCTTGAGAAGTCCTCGTGTTGCACCGTCTTTTTGCAAACGGGGCGTAGAACGATACATGTGATCGGAGCCACAATCTGCTAGCGTGAGTTGCGTAGCCATAAAATTTTGCTTACTATTTTTTCGTGCATTCATTTATAGTCTACCACATGATAAGAGTGTCATTACGAGTATCTTACATAATAGAATAAAGAAAAATGAGGTACGGCGGGCAATCCATTCTTCTGGCGTGAGTCGAGGTGTCGGGCCATTTCGCTTGATATTAGAACTATAAATAGAGATGCGGTGTGCGCGCACAGCGAAAAACATGACGGGTGGGGGGAGGGAAGGAGAAGGGGTATATGTATTTGCAGTGTGGAATGAAAAGTGCAATCATACTAGCATTAATACACCGGATCCCATCGAACTCTGTAGTTAAGGGTGCTTGGGCGAGAGTAATACTAGGATGGGTGACCTCCTGGGAAGTTCTCTTGTTACACCCGTCTTTTTGGAGACGGGGCGTCAAATGTTACGCGCGATCGGAGCCACAGTCCGCCGGCATGAGTAGCAACGTTCAAACATTTTGCTTAATATTTTACGTGCACTTATTTGTAGTCCACCACGTGATAAGAGTCTCATTACGAGAGTCTTACATAGTAGAATATTAAAAAATGAGGCGCAAGGGGCCTCCATTCTTCTGGGCGTGAGTCGAAGTTACATGGCATTTCGCTCTATATAAGAACTAGAAGCAGAGATGCGGTATGCCCGCACACCGAAATAAATGATGAAAGGGGGGAGGGAAGGAGAAGGGCTATATGTATTTGCAGTGGGGAATGGGACAGTTGCAATCATACAAACACTAATGCACAGGATCCCATCAGAACTCTGTAGTCAAGCGTGCTTGGGCAAGATTAGTTCTAGGATGGGTGACCTCCTATAAAGTACTCATGTTGAATCCGTCTTTTTGTAGACGGGGTGTTAAACGTTAAGTGCGATCGGAGCCACAGTCTGCCGGTGTGAGTCGCGGGGCCTGAAAATTTTGCTTAATATTTTTCATGCATTCATTTATAGTTCACTACATGATAAGAGTGTCATTACGAGTATCTTACATAGTATAACAATGAAAAATGAGGTACGGCGGGCGATCCATTCATCTAGGCATGAGTCGAGGTACCGGGGTATTTCGCTTGATATTAAAACTAGAAATAAAGGTATGGTGTGTTCGCACAACGAAACAAATGACGAAAAGGGAGAGGGAAGGAGAAGGGGTATATGTACTTGCAGCGTGGAATTGAAGGGGTGCAATCATACTTGCACTAATGCACTAGATCCCATCGAATTTCCTAGTTAAGTGTGTTTGGATGGAAGTAGTACTAGGATGGGTGACCCCCTGGAAAGTTCTCATGTTCCACTCGTTTTTTTGCTAACGGGACGTTAAACATTATGCGCGATCAAAGCCATTGTCCCTCGGAGTGAGTCGCAATGCCAAGACATTTTTCTTAATATTTTTCATGCATTCATTTATAGTTCGCCACGTGATAAGAGTGTCATTACGAGCATCTTACATAGTAGAATAATGAAAAATGAGGTGCAGGGGGTAGTCTGTTAATCTAGGCGTGAGTCGAGGCGCTGGAGCATTTTGCTCTATATTAGAACTATAAGCAAAGGTACGGTGTTCGCGCATAGTGAAACAAATAACAGGGGGGGGGGGGGGGAGGGAGGGAGAACGGTTATATGTATTTGTAGCGCAAAATAGAAGAGGCGCGATCATACCAGCACTAATGCACTGGATCCCATCGAAATCCGTAGTTGAGCGTGTTTTGGCGAGAGTAATACTAGGATGGGTGATCTCTTGTGAAGTCCTCGTGTTGTGCCCGTCTTTTTACGGATGGGGTGTTAAACATTACGCGCAATAGGAGCCATAGTCCACCGGCATGAGTCGTAGCGCCAGAATATTTTGCTTAATATTTTTCATGCATTCATTTATAGTCCATCACGAGATAAGAATGTCATTACAATTATCTTACATAGTAGAACAATGAAAATAGAGTTGTGGCGGGCGGTCTATTCATCTGGGCATGAGTCGAGATGCCTTGCCATTTCGTTTGATATTAGAACTAGAAACAGAGGTGCAGTGTGCACGCACAACAAAATAAATGATGAGAGGGGAGAGGGAAGGAGAAGTGGTATATGTATTTGCAGCACAAAATGGTAGGGGTGCAATCATACCAACACTAATGCATCGGATCCTGTCAAACTCCGCAGTTAAACGTGCTCTGGTGAAAGCAGTATTAGGATGGGCGACCTCCTGCGAAGTCCTCATGTTCCACCCGTCTTTTTATAGACGGGGTTTTAAATGTTACGCATGACCGGAGCGACAGTCCGCCAGCGTGAGTCACGGCATTTGGACATTTTGCTTAATATTTTTCATGCATTCATTTATAGTCCATCACAAGATAAGAATGTCATTACGATTATCTTACATAATAGAACAATGAAAATAGAGTTGTTGCGAGTGGTCTGTTCATCTCGGCATGAGTCTAGATGTCTTGGCATTTCGCTTGATATTAGAACTAGAAACAGAGGTGCGGTCTGCACGCACAACAAAATAAATGATTAAAGGGGAGAGGGAAGGAGAAGTGGTATATATATTTGCAGTACGAAATGGAAGGTGTGCGATCATACCAGCACTAATGCATCGGATCCCATCGAACTTCGTAGTTAATCGTGCTTGGGCGAGAGTAGTACTAGGATGAGTGATCTCCAAGGAAGTTCTCATGTTGCACCCTTCTTTTTGCAGATGGGGCGTTAAATGCTACTCGGGACTAGAGCGACAGTCGCCGGTTAATTCGCAAACGTGAGTCGCAGCGCCAGAGCATTTTGCTTAATATTATTCATGTATTCAATTATATTCCACCACGTGATAAGATTATTATTACGAGCATCTTACATATTAGAACAACAAAAAAGGAGGTGCGGCGGGTGTTCCGTTCATATAGACATGAGTCGAGGCACCGGGTCATTTCGCTCGATATTAGAACTAGAATTAGAGGTGCGTTGCGCGCACAGCAAAATAAATGACGGAAAGAGAGAGGGAAGGAGAAGGGATATATGACTTTGCGGCACAAATTAGAAGGGGTGCGATCATACCAGCACTAGTTCACGAGATCCATCAGAATTCTACAGTTAAGAGTGTTTGGGCGAGAGTAGTTCTACAATGGGTGACCTCTTGGGAAGCACTCGTGTTGCACCCTTTTTTTTGCAGACGAGGTGTTAAATGTTACGCGGAACTGGAGCGACGGTCCGCCTGTTCATTCGCAAACATGAGTCACGATGCCGGGGCATTTTGCTTAATACTTTTCGTGCATTCAATTAAAGCCCATCACGTGATGAGACTGTCATTGTGAGCATCTTAAATAGTAGAACAATGAAAAATGAGGTGCGGTGGGCGATCCGTTCATATGGGCATGAGTCGAGGTGCCAGGGCATTTCGCTCGATATTAGAACTAGAAGCAGAGGTGAGTTGCGCGCATAGCGAAACAAATGACGATAAGGGAGAGGGAAGGAGAAGTGATATATTTCTTTGCGGTGCAAATTAGAAGGGGTGCGATCATACCAGCACTAGTTCACCGGATCCCATCAGAACTCCGCAGTCAAGCGTGCTTTGGCGAGAGTAGTAGTAGGATGGGTAACCTCTTGGGAAGTACTCGTGCTGCACCCTTCTTTTTGTAGACTGGGCATTAAATGTTACGCGGGACCAGAGCGACGGTCCAGTGGTTCATTCACAAACGTGAGTCACGGCGCAAAGACATTTTGCTTAATATTTTTCGTGCATTCAATTAAAGTCCATCATGTGTTGAGAGTGTCATTACGAGCATCTTACATAGTAGAACAATGAAAAAGGAGGTGGGTGTTTCATATAGACATGAGTCGAGGCACCAGGGCATTTCGCGCGATATTAGAACTAGAAGCAGAGGTGAGTTGCACCCACAATGAAATAAATGATGGGAAGGGAGAGGGAAGGGGAAGGGCTATATGTATTTGTAGTGGGGAATGGGACAGTTGCGATCATACAAACACAAATGCACAGGTTCCCATCAGAACTCTATAGTCAAACGTGCTTGGGCGAGATTAGTTCTAGGAAGGGTGACCACTTAGAAAGTCCTCGTGTTGAACCCGTCTTTTTATAGACGGGATGTTAAACGTTAAGTGTGATCGGAGCCATAGTCTGCTGGTTTGAGTCGCAGGGCCTGAAAATTTTGGTTAATATTTTTCGTGCATTCATTTATAGTCCACCACGTGATAAGAGTCTCATTACGAGTATCTTACATAGTATAACAATGAAAAACGAGGTACGGTGGGTGATCCATTCATTTGGGCATGAGTCGAGGTGCTGGGGTATTTCGCTTGATATTAGAACTAGAAACAGAGGTGTGGTGTGTGCGCACAACGAAACAAATGACAGGAGGGGGGGGGGGGAAGGAGAAGGGGTAGATGTACTTACAGCGTGGAATGGAAGGGGTGTGATCATACCTGCACTAATGCACTTGATCCCATCGAATTTCATAGTTAAGTGTGCTTGGGCGGAAGTAGTACTAGGATGGATGACCTCCTGGAATGTTCTCATATTCCACTCATTTTTTTGCTGATGGGACGTTAAACATTATGCGCGATCAAAGCAATTGTCCCTCAGAGTGAGTTGCAACGCCAAGACATTTTTCTTAATATTTTTTGGAGATTAATTTATAGTTTGCCACGTGATAAAAGTGTCATTATGAGCATCTTATATAGTAGAATAACAAAAAATAAGGTGCAGGGGGTAGTCCGTTCATCTGGGTGTGAGTCGAGTCACCGGAGCATTTTGCTCTATATTAGAACTATAAGCAGAGGTGTGGTGTTCGCGCATAGCGAAACAAATAATAGGGGGGAGGGAGGGAGAAGGGGTATATGTATTTGTAGCGCAAAATAGAAGAGGTGCGATCATACTAGCACTAATGCACCGGATCCTATCAAACTCCGTAGTTGAGCGTGCTTTGACGAGATTAGTACTAGGATGGGTGATCTTTTGGGAAGTCCACGTGTTGTGCCCCTCTTTTTACGGATGGAGTGTTAAACGTTATGCGCAATAGAGCCATAGTCGGCCGACAGGAGTCGTGGCACCAAAATATTTTGCTTAATATTTTTCGTGCATTCATTTATAGTCCACCACATGATAAGAGTGTCATTACGAGTATCTTACATAGTAGAACAATGAAAAACGAGGTACGACAGGTGGTCTGTTTATCTAGGCATGAGTCGAGGTACCCGGACATTTCGCTTGATATTAGAACTAGAAACAGAGGTGTAGTGTGCATGCACAGCGAAACAAATGACGGGAGATGAGAGGGAAGGAGAAGGGGTATATGTATTTGCAGCACGAAATGAAAGGGGTGCGATCACACAAACACTAATGCATCGGATCCTGTCGAACTCCGCAGTTAAGCGTGCTCTGGTGAAAGCAGTATTAGGATGGGTGACCTCCTGCGAAGTCCTCGTGTTCCACCTGTGTTTTTATGAACGGGGTGTCACGTGACCGGAGCGACAGTCCACCAGTGTGAGTCGCGGCATTTGGATATTTTGCTTAATATTTTTCATGCATTCATTTATAGTCCATCACGAGATAAGAATGTCATTACGATTATCTTACATAGTATAACAATGAAAATAGAGTTGTGGCGGGCGGTCTATTCATCTGGGCATGAGTCGAGATGCCTTGGCATTTTGTTTGATATTAGAACTAGAAACATAGGTGCAGTGTGCGCGCATAACAAAATAAATGATGAGAGGGGAGAGGGAAGGAGAAGTCGTATATGTATTTACAGCACGGAATGGAAGGGGTGCGATCATACCAGCACTAATACATCGGATCCCATCGAACTTCGTAGTTAATCGTGTTTGGGCGAGAGTAGTACTAGGATGGTTGATCTCTTAGGAAGTTCTCATGTTGCACCCTTCTTTTTGCAGATTGGGTGTTAAATGTTACGCAGGACTAGAGTGATAGTCAGCAGTTAATTCGCAAACGTGAGTCACGGCGCCAGAGCATTTTGCTTAATATTATTCATGCATTCAATTATGACCCACCACATGATAAGATTATTATTACGAGCATCTTACATAGTAGAACAACAAAAAAAGAGGTGCGGCGGGTGTTCCGTTCATATAGACATGAGTCGAGGTGCCGGGGCATTTCTCTCGATATTAGAACTAGAAGCAGACGTGCGTTGCGCGCATAGCGAAACAAATGATGGGAAGGGAGAGGGAAGGAGAAGGGATATATGTCTTTGCAGTGCAAATTAAAAGGGGTGCAATCATACCAACACTAGTTCACGGGACCCATCAGAACTCTGCAATTAAGCCTGCTTGGGCGAGAATAGTTCTACGATGGGTGACCTCTTGGGAAGCACTCATGTTGCACCCTTTTTTACAGACGGGGCGTTAAATGTTACGCGGGACTAGAGCGACTGTCCGCCTGTTCATTCGCAAACGTGAGTCACGGAGCCGGGGCATTTTGCTTAATACTTTTCGTACATTTAATTAAAGTGCATCACATGATGAGAGTGTCATTGTGAGCATCTTAAATAGTAGAACAACGAAAAATGAGGTGCAGTGGGCAATCCGTTCATATGGGCATGAGTCAACGTGCTAGGGCATTTCGCTCGATATTAGAACTAGAAGCAGAGGTGAGTTGCGCGCACAGCGAAACAAATGACGGGAAGGGAGAGGGAAGGAGAAGTGATATATGTCTTTGCGGCATAAATTAGAAGGGGTGCGATCATACCAGCACTAGTTCACTGGATACCATCAGAACTCCGCAGTCAAGCGTGCTTGGGCGAGAGTAGTACTAGGATGGGTGACCTCTCAGGAAGTACTCGTGTTGCACCCTTCTTTTTGTAGACGGGGCATTAAATGTTACACGGGACTAGAGCAGCGGTCCGGCGGTTCATTCACAAACGTGAGTCATGGCACCAGGACATTTTGCTTAATATTTTTTGTGCATTCAATTAAAGCCCATCACGTGTTAAGAGTGTCATTGCGAACATCTTATAAAGTAGAACAATAAAAAAAGAGGTGCGGCGGGTGTTTCATATAGACATGAGTAGAGGCGTCATGGCATTTTGCTCGATATTAGAACTAGAAGCAGAGGTGAGTTGCGCGCACAGCGAAATAAATGATGGGAAGGGAGAGGGAAGGGGAAGGGGTATATGTATTTGCGGCACAAACCAAAACAATTGCGATCATACCAGCAGTAGTTCACCGGATCCCATTAGAACTCCGCAGTCAAGCGTTCTTGGGCGAGAGTAGTACTAGGATGCGTGACCTTCTGGGACGTTCTCGTGTTGCACCCTTCTTTCTACAGATGGGGTGTTAAATGTTACACGAGATCGGAGCGACGGTCCAACGGGGCATTTTGCTTAATATTTTTTCGTGCATTCAATTAAAGCCAATCACGTGATAAGAGTGTCATTCCGAGCACCTTGCATAATATAACATCAAAAAATGAGGTGCGGTGGGCGATCCGTTCATATGGGCATGAGTCGAGGCGCTGGGGAATTTCGCTTAATATTAGAACTAGAAGAAGAGGTGAGGTGCGCGCACAACGAATCAAATGACGGGAGGGGAGAGGGAAGAAGAAGGGGCATATGTATTTACGGCGCAAACAAGAAAGGGTGCGATCATACCAGCACTAGTTCACCGGATCCCATCAGAACTCTGCAGTTATGCGTGCTTGGGCGAGAGTAGTACTAGGATGGGTTACCTCTTGGGAAGCTCTCGGCTCTCGTGTTGCATTCTTCTTTTTTCAGACTGGGCGTTAAACGTTACGCAGGACCAAAGCGACAGTCCACCGGTTCATTCACAAACGTGAGTCACAGCACCAGGGCATTTTGTTTAATTTTTTTTGTGCATTCAATTAAAGCCCATCACGTGATAAGAGTGTCTGCGAGCATAATACATAGTAGTACAACAAAGAACGAGGTGTGGCGCTATCCGTTCATATGGGCATCAGTCGAGGCACCGGGGTATTTCACTTGATATTTGAATTAGATGCAGAGGTGAGGTATGCACACGGGGAAACAAATGATGGGAGGGGAGAGGGAAGGAGAATGGGTATACGTACTTGTGATGCAAACTAGAATGGGTACGATCATAACAGCACCAGTTCACGAGATCCCATCTGAACTCCGTAGTTAAACGTGCTTGAGCGAGAGTAGTACTAGGATGGGTAATCTCCTTAGAAGTTCTCATGTTGCACCCTTCTTTTTGTAGACGAGGCATTAAACATTCAACTAAACCGGAGCGATTCCGCCGGTTCATTTACAAACGTGAGTCACGACACCGAAGAATTTTTCTTAATATTTTTTCGGCATTCAATTAAAGCCCATCACGTAATGAGAGTTTCATTGCGAGCATCTTAAATAGTAGAACAACAAAAAATGAGAGGCGACGGGCGATCCGTTCATATGGGCATGAGTCGAGATGGGTCGTTCGACGTTACGTGTGACTGGAACTATGATCCGCTGGTTTATTCGTAAATGTGAGCCACAGCACTGGGGCATTTTACTTGATATTAGAACGAGAAATAGAGGTGCAGTGTGCACGCACAAGGAAACAAATGATGAGAGGGGGGAGAGAATGAGAAGGAGTGTATGTATTTGTAGCACGGAATGAAAGAGGTGCAATCATACAAGCACTAATGCACCGGATACCATCAGAACTCCCCAGTTAAGTGTGCTTGGGCGAGAGTAGTACTCGGATGGATGACCTCCTTGGAAGTACTCATGTTGTACCCATTTTTTTATAGACGGGAAGTTCGACGTTACGCGTAATTTGGAGGTTTATTCGCAAATGTGAGTCACGGTGCCGGGGCTGTTTACTTGATATTAGAATGAGAAGGAGAGGTGCAGTATGTACGCACAAGGAAACAAATGACGGGAGGGGGGAAGGAAGGAGAAGGAGTGTATGTATTTGCAGCGCGGAATGAAACAGGTGCGATCATACCAACACTAATGTATCGGATCCCATCAGAACTCCGCAGTTAAGTGTGCTTTGGCGAGAGGAGTACTAGGATGGGTGACCTCCTAAGAAGTCCTCGTGTTGCACCCATTTTTTTTCAGATGGATCGTTCGACGTTACGCGCTAGTAGAACTATTGTCCGCTAGTTTATTCGCAAATGTGAGTCACGACGCCGGAAAATTTTACTTGATATTAGAACGAGAAAAAGAGGTGCAGTGTGCACGCACAAGGAAACAAATGACGGGAGGGGGGAGGTATGGAGAAGGAGTGTGTGTATTTACAGCACGGAAGCAAATAGGTGCGATCATACCAGCACTAAAGCACCGGATCCCTTCAGAACTCCACAGTTAAGTGTTCTTTGGCGAGAGGACTACTAGGATGGGTGACCTCTTGGGAAGTTCTCCTGTTGTACCCATATTTTTTCAAATGGATCGTTCGACGTTACGCGCGAGTAGAACTATGGTCCGCTAGTTTATTCGCAAATGTCCGTCACAGCGTTGGAGCATTTTACTTGATATTAGAACGAGAATGAGAGGTGCAATGTGCACGTTCAAAGAAATAAATGACGGGAGGTGGGAGGGAAGGAGAATAAGTGTATGTATTTGCAGCGCGGAAGCAAATAGCTTCGATCATACCAGCACTAATGCACCAGATCTCTTTTTATAACTCTGCAGTTAAGTGTGCTTTGGCGAGAGTAGTACTAGGATGGGTGACCTCCTGAGAAGTCCTCGTGTTGCACCCATTTTTTTCAGATGGATCGTTCGACGTTACGCGCGAGTAGAACTATTTTCCGCTGGTTTATTCGCAAATGTTAGTCACGGCACCAGGAGAATTTTACTTGATATTAGAACAAGAAGGAGAGGTGCAGTGTGCACGCACAAGGAAACAAATGACGGGAGGGGAGAGGGAAGGAGAAAGAGTGTATGCATTTGCAGCGCAGAATGAAACAAGTGCGATCATACCAGCACTAATGCACTGGATCCCATCAAACTCTGCAGTTAAGTGTTCTTGGGCGAGAGTAGTACTCGGATAGGTGACCTCCTGGGAAGTCCTAGTGTTGCACCTTTTTATTTTTATATGGGTCGTTCGGCGTTACGTGCGACCGGAACTATGGTCCGCTGGTTTATACGCAAATGTGAGTCACAGCGCCGGACATTTTAATTGATATTAGAATGAGAATGAGAGGTGCAGTGTTAACGCACAAGGAAACAAATGACGGGAGAGGGGAGGGAAGGAGAAGGAGTGTATGTATTTGCAGCGCGGAAGCAAAAAGGTTCTATCATACCAGCACTGGAGCTTTTCCCTAAAGTAGGCAATTGGTCTTTTTCCTTGCATTAGAACAGTCCCACCACCAACAACTGAAGCATCACACTCAATTTCAAAAGTATTAGCAAAGTTAGGGAAAACAAGAATAGGTGCCAAAAAAAACTTATCTTTTAACAAATTGAATGCTCGCTCTTGATCCTTATCCCACTTGAAAACACAATTCTTTTTTATTACTTCCGTAAGTAGTGCAGCAATGGTACTAAAGTCTTTAACGAATCGCCTATAAAAACTAGCCAAACCATGAAAACTTCTTACCCACATACCGATTTAGGAATAGGCCAGCTCTTAATAGCACTTACCTTCTCTTCATCAACTTCAATACCTTGCTTACTCAAAACAAGACCTAAAAACACAATTCGATCTAAACAGAAAGAACACTTCTTGAAATTAGCACACAACCTCTCTTTTCTCAAGGTGACTAAAACATTCCTCAAATGTGATGCGGAACCCCAAGACCCTTGCTTGAACCTTAGAACTCCTTAATCGGTTTAGAACAGAATTTAGATATCAAGTAAAAAAGAATCAAATTTGTTCAATCACCAAAATGGTAGAAGTTAAATAGAACCCAAGAAAGATAAATGATATCCCTTGAACTCAATCCAAACAAGTACCAAGAACAATTGAAATAGGAAATCAAAATTGAAATACAAGTGATAACAATTGTATTCCAAATGAACACCTTGTGTATAAAGTGAAAAGAAAGCCAAAACACTCTCAACTCAATTCTGAAATATTTGATTACAACTCTTAATGACCACAAAGAAGAGTTCCTTTGGTTTTTATAGCCAAAGAAATCAATGATAAGTTACAACACAATAATTACAATTGTAACTCCCAAAATAACTAGGCTAATTATGTGATAATTATAATTGTAACTCCAACAATAACTTGGCTAATTATACGCATGTAATTGTTATATAACTCCTTGTGATTCCAATCTTCTTAACCAACACCACTAATTGTTTGTGGCACCATATAGTTATGGGCTCATTCTTGTAATAACACTAAGACAAGACTTAAGCCTAAAATGAGTTACACTTGACTATATGGGCTTAATTAACTCAAAATAAAATAAAACAATGCAAAATACTTAAAATAACTTAACTAATCCAGTCCATACACAAGGCTTATTCACAATGACCAATAAGACTCAAACAAGCCCAAATTATCCCAAATCATTTAAATCCAATTAAAGTTACGAATTTGGGCTATTCAAAAAGCTCATATTTGAACTTTCCACAATTGGTCAGCCCATCATCCACATGTTTTTGAGTGAAAACTTGGAGTAACTCTTTAAGCTTCTTTACCTTTGATCTTGTTATTGGTCCGCTGAAACTTTTCAGGTTTGGAACTCTATTTGTGTTTACATCATCTGAAATTTGCTCCAAGTCACCTTTTGATGCTCTTTGAGTATCTTGAGTGTTTTTACCCTTGTTTGCATCATTCCCCCTCCCCTCAAAAGTATTCGTCCTTGAATCAATTCCTGCATCAATTTCAAAAGGGGATAAATCAGATATGTTAAATGTAGCTGAAACATTATACTCACCTGGTAGGTCCACTTTGTAGGCATTTTCATTGATTTTGGCTATGATTTAAAATGGACCATCCCCACGAGCATCCAACTTAAATTTCTGTTTTGATGGAGATTGTTCCTTGCGCATATGAACCCACACCCAATCTCTGAGTTCAAACGAAATCTTGCGCCTTCCAATTAAAGCATGTAATAATGTACCAAGTGTTCTATTTATTACTTCAGTTTGACCATTCGTTTGTGGATGTGAAATAGTAGAAAATAAAAGTTTGGTCTCAAGTTTGGACCACAAAACTCGCCAAAAGTGACTTAAAAACTTTACATCCCTATTGGATATAATGGCTTTAGGAATGCCAAGAATTCTAACAACTTCGTGAAAAAAACAAATCCGCTATGTGTGTGGCATCGTCTGTTTTGTGATATGGTATAAAGTGTGTCATTTTGGAAAAACGATCAACAACAACAAATATTGAGTCTCGGCCTTTTCTAGTCCTAGGCAAACCCAACAAAAAGTTCATAGAAATATCAACCGAATGTAGGAATGGGTGACTTAGCTTGCCTGCATGAGATGCACTGCGCAAAAATTTTCTCAACATATTTGCGCATATTAAGCGAAAAAAAATGTTCACGTAAAACGTTCAACTTTTTGTCAATCCCAAAATGTCCCATTAAACAACCACTATGTGCTTCACGAACAAGCAACTCCTTAATAAAACTATTAGGCACACATAATTTTTCTTTTTTAAATAGAAAACCATCATGCCTATAAAAGTCTTGAAATGCCGCATGTTCACAAGCCACATAACATTTGAAAAATCATTATCATGCACATATAATTCTTTTGAATGATCAAATCCCAAAAACTTTGTAGAAAGAGTAGAGATAAGACCGTACCTTCTTGAAAGCGCATCAACTACTACATTTTCTTTTCCTTTCTTATATTGGATCACATATGGGAAGGACTCTATAAATTCCACCTATTTTGCATGTCGTTTATTAAGCTTGCCTTGCCCTTTCAAATACCTCAAAGATTCATGATCAGTGTGAATCACAAATTTCTTTGGTAACAAATAATGCTGCCATGTCTCTAATGCTCTTACCAAAGCATAAAACTCTTTGTCATAGGTGGAATAATTCAATTGTGCACCATTGAGCTTCTCACTGAAGTAAGGAATGGGTCTTTTATCTTGCATAAGAACAGCACCGTTATTTTGTTGACGGCTCTACAATCAACACACATATATCAACTACCATCTTTTTTGGGTGGGTACTAATAAGACGGGCACTGCGCATGGGCTTATACTTTCTGGAATGTGCCCCTTTTGTAAGAGCTCCTCCACTTGCCTTTGAAGCTCTTTAGTCTCCTCAAGATTGTTCCTTTAGGCTGGTCTATTTGGTATGGCAACCCCGGGAATGAAGTCAATTTGATGTTCAATCCCTCTCAAAGGTGGTAAACCTTGAGGTAGATCATCGGAAAAGACATCGCTAAATTCCTGCAAAACTTCAACCACAACACTCGGCAAAGAAAGGTCAAATTCATTAATAGAGAAACAAGCTTCCTTGTACATGAGGACAATCATTGGCTTGTTAGAAAATAAAGCTTTTCTCACATCTCTCATTTTAGTATAAAAGCTCATTTTCTTTCCCTCATTATTTTCTATGGTCGAATACACCTCTCTTTCTTTTTTCCTTTTGATCTTCATTTTTCCACTCTAATTTTCTCTCACTCTCTTTTCTTTTCTCTTTTTCTTTTTCTTTTCTTTTTCTCTCGGCCTCTCTTTGTGCGCATTCATCATGAGACTTTTCAAGTTGCATTTGGTCCTCAAATACTTGTTTAGGGGTTAAAAGAAGAAGAGTATACTTTTTGCTCTCTTTTTCTACCATGTACCTATTGAGATACCCAACATGCATCACTCTCCTATCCCATTGCCATGGTCTACCCAACAAAATATGACTAGCTTGCATAGGAACTACATCACATGTCACCTCATCACTATGCTTCCCAATAGTAAAAGACACCCTCACTTGTTTATTAACTCTCACCTCCCCACTATTGTTAAGCCATTGCAGTTTATAGGGTTTAGGATGTTTTGTAGTTTCCAAACCCAGTTTATCAACAAACAAGGTACTAGCCACATTTACACAACTATCCCCATCAATAATCATGCTACATAATTTTTCATTCACTACACATCTAGAATGAAAAATGTTCTCTATTTGCAACTTAACCCCCTCATCATCATTCCTTACTTGCTTATTCAAAACATGCCTAGAAACCAACAATCTACCTTCCATAGGCGTTTCCCCATCACTTCAATCCTCCAAAGGAGGCAGTTCATCCTCCACATCACTCTCATCATCCGTTTCAACACCATCACCATGCATCACCATTACCCTTTTATTTGGGCATTGGGATGCAATATGACCAAAACCCAAGCATCTAAAACACTTGATATCTCTATTCCTAGGAGTTTGGAAGTTAGAAATACCTTTATTTTTATTCTCATTAGCATCTTTTGGCTTGATTTTGTCATCTCTTTTGAATTGGACAGCCTTGTTATCTCCCTTCCAATCCGGCCTCCAATTGGAATTTTAGGCCGAATAAGTGTTGGCTTGCCTTGTGTTCCGCTTTTGCTTTAATTGTCTTTCAATCTTTATAGCCATGTGCACCATATCATCAATCTCCACATAATGTTGAAGCTCTACAATGTTGGCTATGTCTTTGTTAACGCCATTTAAGAACCCTGCCATAGTAGCTTCCCTATCTTCTTCAATATTAGCCCTTATCATGGCTATCTCCATCTCTTTGTAGTAGTCTTCTACACTCTTGTTCCCTTGTATAAGGCCTTGCAATTTTTTATGTAAGTCCCTATAGTGGTGAGTAGGAACAAAGTGCCTTCTCATGATAGCCTTCATTTTGGCCCAAGTGGAAATAGGTCTCTTTCCATTTCTCCTTTTACTTGTGATGAGTTGATCCCACCACACAATGGCATACTCTCCAAACTCCACGGCCGCAAGCTTTATCTTTTTCTCCTATGAATAATTGTGGCACTAAAAAATAAGCTCCGCCTTGCGTTCCCATTCAAGATAAGAATTCGGATCATTCTTGCCTAGAAACGATGAGATTTTCATTTTGATGCTCCCAATGTTTTTATCAAGATCGTTTCGACCCCTACCATAATTTCGACCTTCATTGACCAAAATAGCTTGGTCATTAAATTCTTCCTCCACTTCCTCATCAAAAGGTGGTGTTAGAAGTCTTCTTGCCCTTGGATTGGTTTACGAAGCTTCCCCTCCCATGGAATTTAACTCACGTTGTTGTTTCTCTAGTTTCTCATTCATGTTGTCAGTTGAATCCTCTCAAATTGTTGTTGCATTACTTTGAGGATGAATTCTTGATGTTTTGATGTTCTTTCACTCCCTTGTGGCTCCATCTTCAAATCTAAAATTTTAATGACAAAAAAAATAGATTGCAACCTCACAAATCACTCCCTCACGTGTTTACTCTTCGTAGTATGGGCACTCGTGTTTCACTCAATTTTGGCTTTTCCCTCTTTTGAGCTCACACTCGCTTACTTTTTACCACTCAAGAAATCTTTTATAACTTTATACAAAAGGGTCAATTCAAAAAATAATTAATTATCAGTATGTACTCAATTTTAATTAGAGATAACGAAGAATTCTTGAAGAAACAAGATACACGAATTCAACTCTATAAACAAACTAGAACAATCTAAACAATGGAGAGCACACACTTGATATAGAAATAAGTGTATGATGATTTTTATGTTGATTAAGCAACAACGAATCAATATTATTACCTCAAGATGTAGTAAGAAGCAAATGGGCAGAAATATTAAATGAAAACTAAAATATGCAAAAAAAAATGATGAATCTGGAATTTAATGCACGAAACTTGTAATTCTCTAATAGAACCATAAATTATCACTCAAAACACTCAAATTAAGTGAAACAAATAGTTTTGGATGAAAACAAACTCAATTGAGGTGAGTTGTTTCCAAACAACCCCAAAAATTACACAAACAATCTCAATCAACCAAACAGCCTTGAAACGAGTTTCTCTTCTAAATTTTAAATGTTTTTGAATGTTATATGAGATAAATAAAAGGGAAATAATAACAGGTGTTTCAATTACACAAGATAGAATTGGTTGAAGCGTGTTTTGCACAATTAAGCAAAATAGGCTAATTTGATTTTTTTTTTTACTAAATGCAAATTTGTCTCTTTTTTTTACAAGAAATAATAAAAATAAAGACAACATAATAAAGATAGACTAATTTACTTAGTGAACCAATGCTCTGATACCAAATTATGCGGAACCACAAGACCCTTGCTTGAACCTTAGAACTCTTCAATCGGTCTAGAACAGAATTTAGATCACAAGTAAAAATAAATCAAATTTGTTCAATCACCCAAATGGTAGAAGTTAAATAGAACCCAAGAAAGATAAATGATATCCCTTGAACCCAATCTAAACAAGCACAAAAAATTAAAATTGAAATACAAGTCATAACAATTGTATTACAAATCAACACTTTGTGCATAAAATGAAAAGAAAGCCAAAACGCTCTCAACTCAATTATGAAATATTTGATTACAACTCTTGATGACCACAAAGAAGAGTTCCTTTGGTTTTTATAGCCAAAGAAATCTATGATAAGTTACAATACAATAACTACAATTGTAACTCCCACAATAACTGAGCTAATTATGGGATAATTATAATTATAACTCCAACAATAACTAAGCTAATTATAGGCATGTAATTGTTATGTAATTGCTTGTAACTCCAATCTTCTTAACCAACACCACTAATTGTTAGTGGCACCATATAATTATGGGTTCATTCTTGTAATAACACTAAGACAAGACTTAAGCTCAAAATGAGTTACACTTGACTATATGGGCTTAATTAACTCAAAGTAAAATAAAACAATCCAAAATACTTAAAATAACTCAACTAATCTAGCCCATACACAAGGCTTATTCACCCATTACCAATATGACTCAAACAAGCCCAAATTATCCCAAATCACTTGAATCCAATTAAAGTTACGAATTTGGGCTGTTCAAAAAGCTCATATTTGAACTTTTCACAATTGGTCAGCCTATGATCCACATGTTTTTGAGTGAAAACTTTGAGCAACTCTTTAAGGTTCTTTGCCTTTAATCTTGTTACTAGTCCGCTGAAACCTTCTAGGTTTGGAACTCTATTTATGTTTACATCATTTGAAATTTGCTCCAAGTCACCTTTTGATGCTCTTTGAGTATCTTGACTGTTTTTAGCCTTGTTTGCATCAAAATGTTCTTGATGTTCATTCAAAACTCTAGAATACACAAGGATATCATCAAAGTACACAACAACAAATTTTCCAATAAAATCTTTCAAAACATGATTCATAAGTCTCATTACTTGGTGCATTAGTTAAACTGAAAGGCATAACCAACCATTCATATAATCCATATTTTGTTTTGAAAGTAGTTTTCCATTCATCGCCCTCTTTTATTCGAATTTGATGATAACCACTTTTTAAATCAATTTTGCTAAAAATAGTAAAGCCATATATAATTCATCAATCATATCGTCTAACCAAGAAATAGGATGACGATACTTTACCATAATGTTGTTAATCGCACAACAATCAACACATACACCAAGAACCATGTTTCTTTAACAATGGGAACAGCACATGGACTCATGCTTTCTCTTACAAATACCTTACCCAACAACTCCTCAACTTGCCTTTGAAGGTCCTTTGTCTCCTCGAGATTAATTCTATAGACTGGTTTGTTTGGAATTGAGACACCGGGTATGAAATCGATTTGATGTTCAATACCTCTAATGGGTGGCAATCCATTAAGTATCTCCTCCAGAAAGACGTCTTCATATTCCTGTAAAAGAGAAACAAACACACTAGACAAAAGAAACATTAAGGTCGTAAGTGTTTAGATAGAGTTCCTTGTACATAAGCACAAGTATACTTTTCCTTGAAAACCAAGCTTCCTTAATATCACTTCTTTTTGCATACAAGCTCACTTATTTTTTTTTACACATTTGAATTCTGCCCCTTTTGTCAAACTCACATTCTTTTTCACTTCATTATTTTTTCCACTCTTTTCTTTTAAAAGCTCACTCTTGGATGTCTCACATTCGCTCACTCTTTTTCCTTCACTCTTGTTTTCTCTCTCACTTCGTATTCTTCTAAGCTCACCCTCATAAACTTTTTTTTGGTGAAAGTGGTACAAGAGTAATTTTCTTTCCATCTTTCTCAAAAGTGTAGTGATTTGTGAAACTATTATGTTCCTTCGATCAAATTGCCAAGGGCATCCCAACAAAAGATGACCAGCATGCATAGGCACTACATTGAATAACAATTCATCCTTATACTTGCCTATTTTCAATGCCACAAGTGCTTTGTCTCCCTTTTATCCCTGCAATCATTGAGCCACTTCAATTTGTAAGGATGTGGATGTTTTGTAGTAGACAGCTCCAACTTCTCTATAAGAGTAGTACTAGTAACATTTGTCACACTACCACCATCAATTATCACATCACGTACGTGATCCTTCACAAAACATCTAGTATGAAACAAGTTCTCTTTGATTGCATTCATCTTGTATTTGTATATTTAAAGCTCCTCTTGCTACAAGAACCCTTCCACTTTCTGCCATGTTAAATTCTTCATCTTCATCATCAATTGCATCTTCATAAGATGGTATTTCTCCTTCATTCTCTTCTTCACTAGTCGAATAATACTCTCTATCTAACATAAACATAGTTCTTTAATTTGGACAGTCCCGCTTGTAATGACCTACACCTTAACACTTGAAACATTTAATATTTCTTGCGTTCGTAGTAGAGTCAAGCTTACTCGTATCATTCCCAGAACCGGATGCTTTAGGAACCTCTTTCGATTCTGCCTTAGGCTTGGATGACGAAGCCTTATTACCTTTCCTCCAATTTGATTTGAATGTTGAAGTGTTGGAAGAAAAATGACTTGCATTCCCTTTTTCTCTTCAATTGCTTCTTAGCCTTCAAAGCAAGGTGAAGCAAATCTTCTACCTCCATATAAGGTTGCAATTCGACCACATTATAAATCTCCTTATTCAAACAGTTAAGAAATCTAGCCATTGTAGCCTCACTATCTTCCTCAACATTTGCTCTAATCATAGCCAGTTCCATTTCTTTGTAGTACTCCTCAACACTCTTGGAACCTTCTGTAAAATTTTGAAGTCGATTATACAACTCTCTATAATAATAGCTTGGTACAAATCTTGTTCTCATGATGGACTTCAAATCAATCAAATCTTCGATAGGCCTCTCCCTATTTCTTCTCTGCTTTTTCTTTGTATCATCCCACCAAGTAATAGCATAATCTTCAAAAACAACAACAGCAAGTTGTAGTTTCTTGGATTCAGTGTAGTTATTGCAATCAAATACTAGTTCAATCTTCTTTTTCGAATCCAAGTAAGTTTCAAGATCCATTCTTCTATGAAAGGATGGAATCTTCAATTTAACACCACTAAAGTTGCTATTATTGTCATTTCTTGCTCTTGGTTGCACCTCCTCTTCTTCTTCATTATCACCACGTGATTCATCATCTTCGAAGTCATTACTCTCTTGAACTCTATTTGGAAATCTTCGACCACGCATGGCTGGATTAGGAGCATTTGGTGGCTGCCCCCTTGTAATCGAAACTTTCTAGCCTCTCCATTCAATCAATAATCTCACCATATCTTCTATCTATAGCTTTTATCAGTTCCGTTAAAGCTTGGAACCTATCTATCTCTTTTTGTGGATTATTTGCTTGTCCACTCATCTTGTATTAAGCTGCAAAAAGAAGTTAGTAAAGCAAAAGAATAATTCATCAGAAGTTAGTAAAGCAAAAGAATAATTCATCACTTCACTCCCTCACGTGTTTCACTCAAATAATGGTATCACTTAATTTCATTCGTTTTTAAATTTTGGCTTTTCTCTAAATGAACTCACACTCAGCCTCCACTTCAATTCTCTAGTTAAGGTTTGTTGTAGAGAATCAAAGCTTATATAAATATGCTGAATTACAATTACGAATAGAATAAACCAAGTTGGAAGGAAATATAAGATAATTTGAATGAAACTAAATCAAGGTAGATGGAAATGAAAGATGTTTCCGAATTCATAGAAAGAAATACAACTTAAAAGAAATTTTAGTCTAGGAAAGCAAACTGAATTTTTGTTTTAACTCCTATTCGAATCCTCTTTTTTTTAATTTTTTTTTTGTCTCTTGATATTCCTTTTTTTTCACTTTCTTTTTCACCTTCTTTTGATTTTTTTTTGTTTCTTTTTTTTATGTAACACAATAGAAATAAACTTGAATGGACTAACTTTTTGGATGACAAACATATCACAAGGAGTTGGAGAACAACAAATGATTAAAAATAACAACAGAAAATAAGTTGAAACGAATGGAACAATGAGAGGACACTAAACTGATATGCTTGATGCTAAAAAATAAGAAATGGATATAACCTAATTTCTAGCCTAAGCTTACTCTGATACCAAACTGATACGAACCAGGGGTATATTAACTGAGACCCAATATCTTTACGCTTGGAAGCAACCCCTTGGAAAGCTAAATCAGATTTACCAAGTCCTTGATCCAATTCGATTCATGAAAGAGAACTTTTGAATAAGTCCGTAACCCAAAGTCAACCCTTGAAGAACCTTTGAATAAGTTACTCATAAAATAATTAGCTTTGCTCGTAGGAACCCTTATTCAAATAAAAATCATAACAAGAGAAAAATCTCTCTTAAAAAACCTTGCATTAAGCAAATTCATATATCAACTTGTCTATCTTTACAAAACAGAATACTACCTATAAGTTTTAAGACATCCAAGAGTCACAACTCTTCATATTACCAAGTAAATATTTCTATTTAATAAGAAAAGCAAAAGTCTAAATACAATAAACGAAGACAACTAAATCCAATATATTTAAGTCAGAATTTGTTCTAAAACTTGTGAGCCAATTATTTATCTGATGAGATCCGATTTTTGTTTATTTCTATTGCGTTACATAAAAAAAAAAGAAACATAAAAAAATCGAAAGAAGGTGAAAAAAAAGTAAAAAACAAAAAGAAACTAAAAAAAGAGGATTCAAAAAGGAGTTAAAACAAAAACTAAGTTTGCTTTCCTAAATTTAAATTTCTTTTTAAGTTATATTTCTTTCTAAGAACTCGGGTTTATCTTTCATTTTCTTGGTTGAGTTTCATTCAGATTATCTTTTATTTCCTTCCAACTTGGTTTATTTTATTCCTCATTGTAATTCAACACTTTTGTATAAGCTTTGATTCTCTATAATGAATCTTAACAAGAGAATTGGAATGGTAAAAGGCTGAGTGTGAGTTCATCTAGAAAAAAGCCAAAATTTAAACACAGAGTGAAATTGAGTGATACCATTATTTGGGTGAAACACGTGAGAGAGTGAAGTGAGGAACTATTCTTTTACTTTACTTACTTTCTTTTGCAGCTTAATACAAGATGAGTGGACAAGCAAATAATCCACAAAATGAGAGAGATAGGTTCCAAGCCTTAACAGAACTGATGAAAGCTATGGATAGAAGATATGGTGAGATTATTGATCGAATGGAGAGGCTAGAAGTTTCAGTTACAAGGGGGCAGCAACCAAATGCTCCTAAATCCAGCCATGCGTGGTAGGAGATTTCCAAATAGAGTTAAAGAGAGTAATGACTTCGAAGATGATGAATCACATGGTGATAATGAAGAAGAAGAGGAGGTGCAACGAAGAGCAAGAAAAAACAATAATAGTAATTTTGGTGGTGTTAAATTCAAGATTCCATCCTTTCATGGAAGAATCGATCTTAAAATTTACTTGGATTGCGAAAAGAAGATTGAACTAGTATTTGATTGTAATAACTACACTGAATCCAAGAAACTACAACTTGTCGTTGCTGTTTTTGAAGATTATGCTATTACTTGGTGGGATGATACAAAGAAGAAGCGGAGAAGAAATAGGGAGAGGCTTATTGAAGAATGAAGAGATTTAAAGTGGAGTACTATAGAGAGTACCAAGCTAGTACTATAGAGAGTTGTACAATCGACTTCAAAATCTTACACAAGGTTCCAAGAGTGTTGAGGAGTACTACAAAGAAATGGAAGTGGCCATGATTAGAGCAAATGTCAAGGAAGATAGTGAGACTACAATGGCTAGAATTGTTAATAGTTTGAATAAGGAGATTTCTAATGTGGTTGAATTGCAGCCTTATATGGAGCTAGAATATTTGTTTCACCTTGCTTTGGAGGTTGAGAAGCAATTGAAGAGAAAAGGTAACGCAAGTCATTTTCCTTCCAACACTTCAACATGTAAATAAATTTGGAGGAAAGGTGATAAGGCTTCGTCACCCACACCTAAGGCCGAATTGAAAGAGGTTCCTAAAGTATCCGGTTCTAGCGAAGATAAGAATAGGCTTGACTCCACTACTAACACAAGAATATTAAATGTTTCTAGTGTCAAGGGGTAGGTCATTACAAGCGGGACTATCCAAATCAAAGAACTATGTTTATGCTTGATGGAAAGTATTATTTGGCCAATGAAGAAGAGAATTAAGGAGAAATACCATCTTATGAAGATGCAATTCATGATGAAGATGAAGAATTTACCATGACAGAAAGTGAAAGGGTTCTTGAATATACAAGTCCAACAAGATGAATGCGATCAAAAAAAGAACTTGTTTCATACTAGATGTCTTGTGAAAGATCACGTATGTGATGTGATAATTGATGATGGCAGCATGACAAATGTTACTACTACTACTCTTGTAGAGAAATTGGGACTGTCTACCACAAAACATCTATATCCTTACAAATTGACGTGGCTCAATGATTGCAGGGATATAAGGGTGACAAAACAAGTTCTTGTGGCATTCAAAATAGGAAAGTATAAGGATGAATTTTTATTTGATGTAGTGCCTATGCATGTTAGTCATCTTTTGTTGGGACGCCCTTGGCAATTTGATCAAAGGGTGATGCATAATAGTTTCACAAATCACTACACTTTTGAGAAAGACGGAAAGAAAATTACTCCTGTACCACTTTCACCAAAAGAAGTTTATGAGGGCGAGCTTAGAAGAATACAAAGTGAGAGAAAGCAAGAGTGAATGAAAAAGTGTGAGCAAAAATGTGAGACATCCAAGAGTGAGCTTTTAAAAGAAAAGAGTGGAAAAAATAATGAAGTGAAAAAGAAAGTGAGTTTGACAAAGAAAGGGGCAGAATTCAAATGAGTGTAAAAAGAAACAAGTGAGCTCGTATACAAAAAGGAGTGATATTAAGGAAGCTTGGTTTTCAAGGAAAAGTATACTTCGTTTCTATTATCTAAACACTAACGACATTAATGTTTCTTTGCCTAGTGTGTTTGTTTCTCCTTTGTAGGAATATGAAGATGTCTTTTCGGACAAGATAGCAAATGGATTGCCACCCATTAGAGGTATTGAGCATCAAATAAATTTCATACTCGGTGCCTCAATTCCAAACAAACCAGTCTATATAAGTAATCCTGAGGAGACAAAGGAGCTTCAAAGGCAAGTTTAGGAGTTGTTGGACAAGGGATTTGTTAGAGAAAATATGAATCCATGTGCTGTTCTGGTATTGTTGGTGCCTAAGAAAGATGGTTCTTGGCGTATGTGTTGATTGTTGTGCGATTAACAACATTATGGTAAAATATCTTCATCCTTCCTAGGTTAGATGATATGCTTGATGAATTATATGGCTCTACTATTTTAAGCAAAATTGATTTCAAAAGTGGTTATCATCAAATTCGAATGAAAGAGGGTGATGAATGGAAAACTGCTTTCAAAACAAAATATGGATTATATGAATGGTTGGTTATGCCTTTCGGTTTAACTAATGCATCAAGTACTTTCATGAAACTTATGAATCATGTTTTGAAAGATTTCATTGAAAAATTTGTAATTGTGTACTTGATGATATCCTTGTGTATTCAAAGATTTGAATGAACATGAAGAACATTTGAGGAGTGTTTTAGTTACCTTGAGAAAAGAGAGGTTGTATGGTAATTTCAAGAAGTCTTCTTTTTGTTTAGATCGAATTGTGTTTTTAGGTTCTGTTGTGAGTAAGCAAGGTGTTGAATTTGATGAAGAGAAGAATGTTAGTGCTATTAAGAGCTGGCCTATTCCTAAATTGATGAGTGAGGTAAGAAGTTTTCATGGTTTGGCTAGTTTTTATAGGCGAGGCGATTCGTTAAAGACTTTAGCTCCATTGGTGCACCACTTACGGAAGTAATAAAAAAGAATTGTGTTTTCAAGTGCGATAAGGATCAAGTGCAAGCATTTAATTTGTTAAAAGATAAGTTTTGTTCGACACCTTTTTTTTTTTTTACTAACTTTGCTAATTCTTTTGAAATTGAGCGTGATGCTTCAGGTGTTGGTGTTGGGGTTGTTCTTATGCAACGAAAAAGACCAATTACCTACTTTAGTGAAAAGCTCCATGGTGCTTCATTGAACTAGTCTACCTATGACAAGGAACTTTATGCTTTGGTTCGAGCTTTGGATAATTGGCAGCATTACTTAAGGCCTAAAGAATTTGTCACTCAAACTGATCATCAAACATTAAAGTTCTTAAAGGGGCAAGGTAAGTTGAATAAGAGGCATGCTAAATGGGTTGAGTTTATTGAAACATTTTCGTATGTGATTAAGTACAAACAAGGCAAAGAAAATGTTGTGGCATATGCACCATCAAGAAGGTATGCTTTAACTCAATGCTTTAAGTGAACATGTTAAATCTCTTTATGAAAATGATTCTGATTTTTCTAACATTTTTAAGGTATGTGAGAAAGTTACATTCAGTAAGTTCTATAGAATGGATAGGTAATTTAAAGAGAATAAGTTGTGCATCCTATTTATTTTATGCAAAGGTTGCTTGTTAAAGATCTCATGGGGGAGGTTTAATGGTACATTTTGATATTTTAAAAACTTTAGATACTTTAAAGCAACATTTCTATTGGCCTAAAATGAGGAAAGATGTGCAAAGAATTTGTGATAGATGTGTTGGGTGCAAACAAACAAAATCTAAAGTTTTGAATCAAGGATTGTATACACCTTTACCTTTTTCTAATGAATCTTGGATTGATATTTCAATGGATTTTGTTTTGGGTTTGTCTAGATCAAGGAAAGGAAAAGATTCAATTTTTGTAGCAGATGATAGGTTTTCAAAGATGTCGCATTTCATACCTTGTAATAAAACTGATGATGCCACTAACATTGCAAATCTGTTCTTTAGGAAAGTAGTAGGTTTGCATGGAATTCCAAAAACAATTGTAAGTGATAGGGATGCAAAGTTTCTAAGTCATTTTTGGAAATTTTTGTGGAGTATTGGGAACTAGGTTGTTGTTTTCTACTACTTGTCATCCACAAACTGATGGTCAAACTTAAGTTGTGAATAGAACTCTAGGAACTTTGTTACGTACTATTATCCAAAAGAATTTGAAGACTTGGGAAGTGTGCATTCCATTTGTGAGTTCGCATATAATAGAGTTCTGCATTCTACTACTAGTTATTCACCATTTGAGTTGTTTATAGTTTTAGTACTTTAACTCCTTTGGATTTAGTTCTTTTACCATGTAATGAAAAAATTAGTTTAGATGGAAAAAAAGGCAGATTTGGTCAAAGAAGCTACATGAAGATGTGATACGAAACCCGAGAATCAAAGATTACATCAAGAACTCTACATATATATTTAGCATCATTAAAACAACTTTTTATGTTTTAGGGTTTAGGGTTAGGGCTCAAGGCTTAAGACTTAGAATTTATTAAGGCTTAGAGTTACGGGCTTAGAAGAGTTTAAGGTTTATGGCTTAAGGTTTAGGGTTTATACCCTATTAGAGCTTAGGACTTAGGACTTAGGACAGGTTTAGGAATTAGAATTTAGGGTTTAGGGCTTATAACTTAAGACTTAGGTATTATTAGAGTTTAGGGATTAGGGTTTGGAGTTTAGGAATTAGGGTTTAAGATTTAGGGCTTAAGGCTTATGATTTAGGTTTCATGACTTGGGGCTTATTTCTTATTAGGACTTCGGACTTATGACTTATTAGGACTTAAGGCTTAGCGCATACGGTCGAGGGCTTAAGAGTTATGGCTTCGGTCTTAGGGTTTAGAAATTAGTGCTTAGGATTTATTACAGCTTAGGGTTTAGTGCTTTGGTCTTAAGGTTTAAAGATTACGACTTATAACTTTTTAGGCTTAGGGCTTAGTGCTTATTAGAGCTTAGAGCTTAGGGCTTATTAAAGCTTAGGGTTTATGACTTATTAGGGCTTAGGGCTTAAATCTTATCAGGGCTTATGATTTAGGTGTTATGACTTAGGGCTTATGGCTTATTAAGACTTAGGGCTTATGGCTTATTAAGACTTAGGGCTTATGGCTTATTAAGACTTAAGGATTAGGGCATATGGTCTAGAGCTTAAGAGTTATGGCTTAGGGCTTAAGGTTTAGAAATTAGTGCTTAGGATTTATTACGGCTTAGGGTTTATTGCTTTGGTATTAAGGTTTAAGGTTTACGACTTATAACTTTTTAGGGCTTAAGGCTTAGGGCTTAGTGCTTATTAGAGCTTAGAGCTTAGAGTTTAGGGCTTATTAGAGCTTAGGGCTTATGACTTATTAGGGCTTAGGGCTTAAATCTTATTAGGGCTTAGGGCTTATTAGGGCTTAGGACTTATTAGAACTTTATCGGAGATTAGGGCTTAGGGCTTATTAGGGCTTAGGGCTTACTTGGGCTTAGGGCTTAGGGCTTAGGATTTAGGACTTAGGGTTTAGGGGTTAAGATTTAGAGCTTTGGGCTTAGGATTAGGGCTTAGAGCTTATGGCTTATTAGGGTTTAAGGCTTATTAAGGATTAGAGTTTTGAGGTTAGGGCTTAGGGCTTAGAACTTTGGGTTTAGGGTTTTAAATTTATGGTAACATACCTACAACTTGAGAAAATAAAAAAAGCCCGGTGTATGCATTTGCTTTTTTGTATTTATCCAATCTTCTCAGTTAATATTCTAGTTATTTTGTTCTGTAATTATTCCATGTAAGTAGATTGGAAGTTGTAGATTTTGTGCCTAAATTTTTTGTTTGATATAATTAATTATATTACATGTTCAAGGATTATTTTACATGGCTTATCAGAGCTTAGGTCTTAAGGATTAGGCTTAGGGTTTATAAAGACTTATTAGAGTTTATTTAAATTAGGACTTATTACGGCTTAAAGTTCAGGGTATAAGGCTTAGGGCTTCGAATTTATTAGATTTAGGGCTTATTAGGGTTTAGAGTTTAAGGTTTAGGACTTAGTGTTTAAGACTTGTTAGGGTTTATTATGGCTTATTGCTTAAGACTTATGACTTATTAAGACTTATTTGGGCTTATTAGAGCTTATTTGTGCTTAGTACTTAGGGCTTATTAGAGATTAGGACTTTAGGACTTAAGGCTTAGGATGGTGCTTAGGGCTTATTAGGACTTATTATTTCTGGCTTACAACTTATTAAGGCTTATTTGGGCTTATCAATACTTATTAAGCATTAGGGCTTAGGCCTTATTTGGCCTTTTCAGGGGATTGAAGGATTAGAGCTTAGAACTTATTAGAGCTTTAGAGATTATTAGAGCTTAGGGCTTAAGACTTATTAGAGTTTAGGGTTTAGGGTAACATACCTACAATTTGAAAAAAGAAAAAAAAAAAGAGGTGTTGTATTGTTAGCTTTTTTTATTCATCTAATCTTCTCAGCTAATCATTTAGTTATTTTGTTATATAGTTATTCCATGTAAGCAGCTTAGAAACTGTAGATTTCATGGATAGTCTCTATTTATGAATTCTTATGTGAGGTATTTTTTTGTGCATTTGCTTACTAAAAAAAGACCTTACTTTAGTTTGGTGAAGGACTTTCCTGATTTAGTTTTCTTGGTAGGGAACCTTGTATGTCTTGCTAATGATTTTTATCTAGTTAATTCTATCTACAAAATGATTAGTGTTTAAATATTTTAACTTATTCTTTTGACTATGATTTTAGGGCTTAGGATAACATACTTACAGTTTGAGAAAAGAAAAAAGTGGAGGTGTTATAATGTTTTCTTTTTTCTCATCATCCAATCTTCTCAGTTAATTATCAAGTTATTTTATTTTGTAGTCAGTCCATGTAAGTACTTCGAAAGCTTTAGATTTCGTTGATAATTTCTATTTATGAATCCTGATAGTAGGTTTTCTTTTATGCATTTGCTTACTAAAAAAGGGACCTTGTTTTAGTGGCTGTTGATGAAGGATTTTCTTGATTTTGTTCTCTTGGTTGTAGGACACCTTATATGTCTTGCCAATTACTTTTATTTGGTTAACTATATCCACAAAATGATCAGTGTTTAAATATTTTAATATATTCTTTTGTTATTTATATTATCTACTCCTACCTTTAGAATTTTGTAATTTATTCTTTTTGTAAGTACATGTGCTTAAATTATATGCTTAGTGATAGAAAACCAAAATATGTACTTCTTTTCCTCATGATATTTATTTTGTTATTGTTGATTGAACAAAATATTTGTTTTATAATGAAGTTAAATATGAAGTTTTTCTTTTAACACAATTTCTTAAGTTGCATGTTCTAGAATTATTACATTTTTATTTAATGTTTTTACAGATATCACCACTCCTTGAAATTTTTAAGTCTTAAGGCTTATACCCTTTCTGATAAGTTAGTGGTCCCCATAAAATTTATAAAAATATTCAAATCAATAATATTTTATTACTTCATTTTTGTTATTTTGGATTTCATGTGATGATTATTGATTTTCTTAAAGATATATAAACTTGGCTCTAATAGATCATTGAAACAACTTTTTAGGACTTAGAACTTAAGGTTTAGGGTTTATAAGGGCTCAATGCTAGGGACTTAGGGCTTAGGGTAACATACTTACAGTTTCAAAAAAGAAATAAAAAAAAGAAGTGTTGTAATGTTTGCTTTTTTCTCTTCATCCAATCTTCTAAATAAATTTTCTAGTTAATTTGTTCCATAGTTATTCCATGTAAGTAGATTGGAAGCTATAGATTTTGTGGATAATTTACATCTACGAATCTTGATGTCAGGTATTCTTCTATGCACTTGGTTACTAAAAAAAGCACCTTGCTTTAGTGAGCTGCTAAAGGACTTTCTGATTTGGTTCTCTTGATTGTAGGGTAGCTTGGATTTCCTACTATTGATTTTTATTTAGTTTATTCTATTTACGTAATGATCAGTGTTTAAATATTTTAATCTATTTTTTGCATTTCATATTATCCATTCTCATTTTCAAAATATTTGTGATTTATTGTTTTTGTAAGTACTTGTTGTTAAATTATATGCTTCGTGATAAAAAACAAAATATATACTTTTTTTTCTCATGATTTCTATTTTCTCATTGTCGATTTAACAAAATATTTGTTATATGATGAAGCCAAATATAGATTTTTTGTAACACAATAGATTAAAGTATATGTTTAAGAATAATTATATTTTTATTTAATATTTTTGCAGAGATTGTGTTGCATGCCATCACTCTTTGAAGGTTCTAAGCCCCAAAGCCTCACACCCTTTTTGAACAAGTTAGTGTTGCTTATAAAATTTTTAGAGATGTTCAAATCAATAATATTTTATTGGTTCTTATTCGTTATTTTGAATTTCATGTGATGATTATGAATTTTTTGGAAGATGTCTCAACTTGACTTTGGTAGATCATTGAAACAACTCTTTAGGTATAACTTTTTAGAGTTTAGGGCTTAGTGCTTAGGTTTTAGGGTGGACTTAGGCCTTAGAGGGACATAGGCTTTAGGGTTTATAACTTAGGGTTTAAGGGTTAAAACTTACGAATTAAGGGTTATTAGGGTTTAGGGTTAAGGGCTAAAACATAGAGTTTAGGGCTTATGGCTTAGGGGTTACTGCTTATTGTAATGACCTAGCCTGGAAACCTACATACATGTGCTCACAAACTTCCATATCAAGAAAATATATATATCATATACACAAAATTTGAGAAGATCCAAAAATGTGTTCATACATTCATATAGTTCTGAAATCCTAGCAATTGAATGTATAAATTTTCAACACAGCCTTTGAACTTACCTAATTATATTTCCACTTTTCGTTCTCATCATTACAAGTCTTTTCTCTCTGTTTTCCTTTAATTTCTTGGCACACACACACACAGCTTGCACTTTACACCTTGGACCTGGCCCTTCAGACCCTTCTCTTTCTCAGCCACATCTTTGGCCTCATTTATCACATGTATTCAGGAGATTCAGTCCCATTCGGACCCTTTGATAATCGGTCCACTCTGCTAACTGAGCATGGGTCAACTGTTCCGCATCACACGACCAACACAGGCCCCACACACACACCACAACTAGAGATCATTAACACAGAAAAATATGTTTCAGTTCAAGCTCAATCCCATCCTACATTTAGCCTTTGGTTTGGATCATTTACCATCCCGATTTTGTCTCCCGACATATTTTAGATTCAACACTCAACTCCCTTCAAAGCTTTTGTTAGTAGTCCTAGCCTACTATCATTTCCAGTAACAAATTTTCAAATTAATTATGTGAGTTATCTGAGAGTTTCCTTCAACCTAATTTTATTTTGTTCATTATTTTCCATCACCCTGAATACCTTCTCTTATTCTTCTTCCCCTCTATATGTTTGGTTAGTCATGTTTTTGTCTCCTATTTACTTCCAGAATTCATTTGGTTGAATGTACCTACCCGGAATCCCTTCTCACACTCTTTGTCGCTACCTATCCTTTTCTCGATGATTCCTCTGTGTACTTCTAGATTTTCTTTTCCTCTTCTTTTTTTTGTTTTGTTTTCCTTTCTTGGACCATTATTTGATGAAACTCACCTCATTATCTCAGCCATATCTCACAAGATTTATGCACAGAATACTCGAATCACCAACATATCTGAGTCATCTTCTTCAAACACTAACACGCCCATATTTAGCATTTATGTCGAAGATAAGGATATACACATGTATGTACACTAATTCACATGACGCTATACCTTATTCTATTTTCCATATTTCCATTCTAAATGTTTCTCATGCGATGTAAATGAATTAACATGCATTTTAAACTCAAATTTGAATCGAAAAGGGCTGAAATGATCTTACATGTTGCTTCCAACAACGGTGCTGATCTGGTTGCTATTTCCCTCGTTCGCTCTTCTTTCTCTTTGCCTTCCTCTCCACTCATCAACAACCTCTCTCTCTCTCTCTCTTAGGGTTTCTTCCCTTTTTTGTGTAGAAATAATACCTTTTATATAGGAGCTGAAATTAAATTGGTGTTTGCTCCTTAGAGCTACTTCCTTTTCCTTTTCAGAGTTGCTCCTTTTTCCTCTTCAGAACTGTTTCCTTTTTTTTCCAGAGTTTCTTCATTTTTCCTTTTCAGAGCTGCTCATTTTTCCTCTTTAGAGGTGTACCTACCTCTTTCCAGTTTTGTAATTTTATTTCCTTTTTTTTTTTCAAAACAATGTTGTTTTGGCATTTGGTTCCTAGACTAAAAAACAACGTCATTTTGAATGTTACTAAGCTTGGTTGCTGCTATGGATTGGGTTTCATTTTCTTTTCTTCTTCTCTTTTCAGCCATTTTTTTCTCTTTCTTTAATGAATGCAACCTGCATCAAGAATTTTATTCATTCAGTGACTTCTAACTTAAAATTAATTCAAAATTTTGTTTTTCAAAATTTAAGTAAAAAATGTATAAAAATATAATAAGAATCTAACATATCAAGTCTAATGGATAATTCATTAGATAAGTTGTGTCTATACTAGTGAACAAAATAAGTTTACTGAAAAAGCAAAGACACATATTAGAGATAGTTCGGTTATTAATATTCATCATGAATTTACCGACAAATTATTGAGAAGATGCAGTTTTCTCAACGACTTATCAGGTCAACAGAGTACCTTTAGGAATTTTTGATTTTAGAAGTTTTCTGGAGGTTTTGTAAGAAAAAAACTTCTGATACTATTTTCATAAAAGTGTTTGGATGTGTTTGATTTGTCCATCTTAGAATGTGGGTAAGCTGGAACCTAAAGCTCTCAACTGTATATTTGTTGGATGTTCCTCTACTCAAAAGGCCTACAAGTAATCTACCGTTTAAAAAATATTTTGTGACTATGAATGTTATGAGAATTTGAGGCTTACTTCAACTTAAATCCAAGACTTCTTTAGGAGAAGAGTGAGAAGGAAGAGGTTATGCCCAATCTAGTAACTCTTGACAATCATATTCAAGGGTCCGATCCATAGGTTTGGTTTTTTATTTTACTTTACTTCATTCAAATGATAGGCTCTTTGATTTTTCTCTGAGATAAGAAATTTTATTGTATGATACAATAAGTCTTTTTGTTTATTGATAGTGAAAACAAAATGGATAAATAACATAAATAAATAACATAAGAATAAGATATAAGATAAGAGGCAGTCTATCAATTTTTATTACTTTCTCTATGATCTATCTCTATGATCTATGTTTTTTATCTGAGAATTTCTTGTATTTTTAGCTAATCCGTTCTATTTTGGAATATCTTATTCAAAGAGAAAATGTCTGATGTTTGGATAAACCGGACTTGAAGAGATATTTAAGAAAAGATAAAACAAAAAAAACCATTATGTAGTTTGTCATAAGTCAAGAATCTTCTTTAGTTCTTGAAAATACTGGTGAGCTACCTTTATGTTGTGATATATCTAATAAACCCATTGCTCTTAGAAAAGGAATAAGGATTTGCACTAAATACCCTTATCTAACTTTGTTTCTTATGACTCTATGAATACAATCATAATATTATTGTCTTGTGCAACTAATCTTGATTTGGATTTACAACAATTTAATGTTAAAAAATACATTTCTCCATGAAAACTTAGAGGAAGAGGTCCACATGAAAATTCTCACTGGATTTAAAGATGAAAGAATAAAAGGGAATGTTTGCAAATTAAAGGAGACCTTATACTGATTGAAGCAATCTTCAAGGGTATGGCTTGAAAAGTGGAGAAGAGTTATGATCTCTTTGGATATCAACAAACTAATGTTGATCATACTCTGTTTATCAAACATTATCAGGATAAGATTACTTTTCTCATTATTTATGTAAATGCTATTGTGATAATTAGAGATATACAAAGGAAATGGTTTGATTGAAAGAACTTCTCACTTAAAAGTTTAAAATGAAGTTGACAGATTTAATAAAGGGATTTTCATTTCTCAAAAAAAATATATCTTAAACTTATTAGAAGAAAATGATATAATGGGTTGCAAACCGACAGAATCTCTCATTGAAAGCAATCAGAAACTACAAGTAGGTTGTGGTACATCAGTTGACTTGGGAAGATATTAGAGATTGGTTGGTAGATTCATTTATCTCTCACATATCAAACCTAAAATAACATATACGATTAGTTTGTTGAATCAATATATGCACTATCCTCGCGAGTCTCATTTACATGTAATTTTTTACGTATTACGATACCTAAGATCTGCACCCAAAAAATGTCTGCTCTTCTTAGAAAATGATCACCTTAAGATAGAAGTATTTACATATGCCGATTAGACTGGAGTTTCGCATGATAGAAGGTCAACTATCGGAATAACACACTCGTAAAAGGCAACTTGATTACATGAAAAAGTAAGGAGAGTGCAGTTATTTGCTCTAGTGCAGAAGCAAAATATACAGCAATGACCCAAAGAGTATGTGAATTATTAGGTTGCAAAAACTATTGAAAGAATTAAAACTGTTCAAATAAGAGAGTTTATTCTTATTTTGTGACAATAAAACAGTCATTAGTATTGTTCATAATCCAGTTCAACACAACCGAACAAATCATATTGACATTGATCGATATTCATTAAAGAGAAAGTGGTTGATGGCTCCTTACGCCTATATCATGTGTCTTCTAGTGAACATGTGACAAATGTCTTCATTATAGGAATTTGTAACAAATCTCTTCATAACTTGGTTTACAAGTTGGATATGTGTGATATTTTTGCACCAACTTGAGTGGGAGTATTGATTAGAATATTTTGTTGCTTTATAGTATAATCCTTCCCGTAATATTTTCCATAATGATGTAATCAATTAGAATCAATTGGAATCCCGACTAAAATGTTAATTTTTTTATTTATAAATAGAAATTCTGTATATATACCTCAGCTACAACAACATAAGAGGTATCAAAAAATAAATTTAATATTTTTCTCTAAAATCTTCAAAAGGTCTCATTCCTTAAGTTGTAAACACATTATTAAAATTAATAAAGTTTCAAGTTTTTTTCAAACTTTAGGTTTCTTTAAATTTTAGCTTTCGACTATTGTGAGTGCTTTTTGGGGAAGTTTCTTCAACTATCTCATTGAGTAAAGAATTGATTCTACTTATTGAGATATTTTTTTGGAATTTATCAATTCTTATTTTTGTTTCCTTATTACCTTAGTTTGCATTCACAGGTTGAATATGAGTTTAGTATAGAGTGTTTATCTAAGAATTTAAGTTTTCATGCTAAATTGTATGTGTGGGTTTTAGATTGCACTTGTTGATTCCGAATTCCGCATCATTATTTGTGAACGAATGTGGATAAATAGAGTACTTGATAAAATGAGAATAGAGAGTAAAAAGTCTATCTAGATGTTATGTGATAACTAGACTGTACAAATTGTAAAGAACCGAGTGCACCATGACATAACAAGATACATCGAGATAGATTTATTCTCATCTTAGAGGAGATTGATAAGGAAGTCATTCAACTAGTGAACACTGTTACAAGGTTCTAGATTATAGACATACTCACTAAAGCTCTTCCTAGAACTGATTTTGACGAATTGAGTCACATGCTGCACATGTATAATATTTATAAGCCAGCTTGAGAGGGAGTGTAGAATCCATATTCAAGTTAATAACTTAAGGATTATGGTAACTGGTGTTATCATCCTAGATTTTTTGGGATATTGTATTTTCAAATATGGGATATTATGTTTCCTTATTTAGTGGAGGATCTTTTTTTAATTAGATCAACTTAGAGTCTAGTTTTGAGCTAGATTTTAACTACATAATATGCACATTACTCATGCAATAATGATAAGAAAAAGAACCTAGAACCTCTCTATTTCTTCGGCTACTCTTCTCATTTTCTTCAGTTAGAGTAATCGAAAAGGAGATTACTTGAGATTTATGCTCTATGGTTTGGGAACTCTCTAATGATGTATAAAGTCCAAGTAAGTCTCATAATTAATAACAGTTGTAGTGAACTTCATTAGACATATTGTCAGCATATTATTATGAACAATGAAATTTGGCTAATTAGGATATTATTTAGGAACAAGGAAATTTGACTAATTTAAGTTTGTAATGCAGGTGATATTCTTTGAACAAGATTGGAATCCTCAAGTGGATAAGCAAGCTCTTCAACGAACACATCGGATTGGCCAAATGAATCATGTACTATCTATAAACCTGGTTACTGGAAAAACTGTGGAGGAGGTAAGAGTTGTGATTAACTGATGCCGAATAAGAAGATTCTAAAATATAAATATATATAAACTTAGAAGATGTTTCTGTATTTATAAGCTTTTATGCAGTATTAAGAATATCTTTCATTTACAAACTACTAAAAATAGGATTGCTATTAGTGTACGTGTAATATTTCCTGATTAAGTTAGAAGTCTTATTTTGTTATTGTTTCATGTGTAAATATTCTTGTCATATTAGTGCAGATACACTATAAATATCTAGGTGATTCATATTATCACTCATAGAAAACCCTATAAATACACGAGTAACTTAACATTATTGTGAAAACCACTTATAATCGAATATATTGATATTTTCTAATTGGTTATTACCTTATAATTGTGGTTTTGACAACCATAGTTATGGTTGTCTTCAACTTATATGATTTCATATTTCATTTTTTCTATTTCTCTAAGTCTTAATTCATTGTACTGCATCAAGTTGGTAAGAGCTAGGTTCTTGATAATTTGTATCATATTCTCAAACAACAAAATCCTAAATTCTCAAATTAAAACCAAAAACAAATTGCTTAGAAGAATAAACAAAAGCCTAAACACGATTATGTAGAGATCCGATAAAAAGATGGTCGAAACTGCTCTTGCCATTGGCCTTTGAGGAGTTTGATGCGTGCTTTGTGCATATCAAAACTCAATTGTTATCTTTACCCAATTCATTGCTGGCTCTTGAAACATCTGAAATCGCCATTGCCTTCACTAGGTTGTTGTTCCCTTCATCATTCTATCCAAACTAACTTGACCTAGAACCAGTGTCATTAGAGAATTCGTACTAAAACCACTGATCACCGGAAACAAGTGGGTGATTCACAAAGTGAACAATGGGAGTGGGTATTGCATAATGTTCTTTTTTCCCTTTGGATCACTTATACCCTATAATGAACAAAAAGTTTCAGAATACTTTCTGATGATTTTATTCCAATATGTTTTAGATATATATACATACAGAAGGATCGATGGAAGGAAACTAACATAAGTTAGTCTATAATTTGTTGCCTATAATTATGCTAATATATATGGAAAGTCGATTATCAGTAATTACACTACTATATAAGAAGATATTTTATAAATGTTGACTATGATAATTTATTATTTAATTATTTAATTAGTTGATATTGTACAATTAGGATTATATGAGAATAATAATCTCATATAATTAGAATTCTAGTATAATAAGAATTTTGCTATAAGTAAATTATAAATCTTATAAACACCATAAGTATAACAATATAAAAAGTGTGAGAAATAAAATTAATATTTTTTTTACCAAAAATCAACATAGTATTAGAACTAAATAAAACTATTTTAGAATTCTAATTTCAAGGTTTCCTTAAAACCCTAAAATAATAAAATATGTTGGATTGGTATCTATTTATCAATATCTACTCTCATCACCACCCTAGACTCGAGCTGTTGCTAAACAGATTTGAGTTGAGCTGCTGCCGAGCTGAACCAAGCCATTTTGAGCCATCTTCAGCCGAGCCAAGCTGTTTTGAGCTGAGGTCAAATCGTTTTTGAGTCGAGCTCGAGCCAAGCTGTTGCCTGACAAATCTAGTTGCAGTTTGTAACTTGATTTGCAAGTTGGATGTGTGTAATATCGCTACACGAACTTAGGGAGGGTGTTGACTATGATAGATTATTATTTAATTATTTTACTTTATTATTTAATTAGTTGATATTATTTAACTAAGATTTTATAAGAATAATAATATCATATAATTAGAATTCTAATAAAATAAGAATTTTCTTATCAATAAATTAAGAATTTATAAATATCGTAAATGTAAAAATATAAAGGATGTGAGAAACAAAGTTAATATTTTTTCTCTCTAAAAATCAACAGTAATTCTATAACACTCCTCCTTAAGTTGAATCATGTTTAGTTTATTATGAAGATATTCAGTCCAAGATCCATTTGAAGCCTTTGTGAATATATCAGTTAGTTGTTCTCTTGTCTTCACATAGTCAATAGAGATCAAGTTCTCCTGAATCTTCTCATAGATAAAGTGACAATCAATTTCAATATATTTGGTTCTTTCTTGGTACACCGTGTTCGAGGCAATATGGAGAGCAGACTGATTATCACAGCAGAGTTTTGCAGGTAACACAGGTTTCAAACCAAAGTCAGCGAAAAGATGATATATCCATAAGATTTAACATGTGGACTTGACCCCATAGCTCTATACTCAGACTCTGCACTGGTTTGGGACACAACAGTTTGCTTTTTACTTTTTCATGATACCAGGTTCCCACTTACAAGAACACAGTAGTCATGGTCTTTTTATTAATTTTAGATCCAACCCAATTAACATCTGTAAAACATTTAATGTTAGTGTGCCCCCATGATTGCTAAACAATATGTCAAGTCTCGGAGCTCCTTTGAAATAGCGTGGGATCTATTTCAAGGCCTCCCAATCTTTGACTATAGTTGTAAACATAAATTGCCTAACAATACTGACATCGTATGCAATATTTGGACATCACTGTTAGATAGTTTAATCTCCCAACTAATCACTTGTATCTTTCCGGATCATTAAGGGGATCACCATAATCTTTTGTAAGATATACATTTGGCACCATTAATATGTTGTATGGTTTATCTCCCAACTTTCTGGTTTCTGCAACTATATCGAGTACATACTTTCTTGAAATAAGAAAATTCTTTTCTTACTTCTTGTTACTTATATTCCTAAGAACTATTTCAGCTGGCCCAAGTCTTTGGTGCAAAATTGAGAATGCAGAAATGACTTAAGAGAAGATATTCGTGCACAACCATCTTATGTAATTATAATATTATTAACATAAATAATAAGAAATATAATACTAATTTTTGATTGTCTATTGTTGACTAACATATTTTATTATTTAATTATTTTATTAGTTTATTGTTTAATTAGTTATGCTTATGTATTTAGATTTTTATTAGAATAATAATATCATGTAATCAGATTTTTAATAGAATAGTAATTTCCTTATTAGTAGATTAAAAATTTTATAAATATCCTAATTATAACAAGTTATAGGATGAAAAATAAATTATTATTTTTCCTCTAAAAATCAACATGATCAAAGTCAAATAAGCTTATTTTAGAGTTCCAATTTTAGAATTTTTTTCAAACCCGAAAATAGTAAAAATAGACTGAGTAGGAAGAGAGCCAGATCAGAGGAAGAAAGGAAGCAGCAGATCTATGCAATCCAGAGAGAGAATCGGAGGCTGCGTTTGACCAGAAAATCGATCTAGTTTTTTTTCGATTCTGCGAACTTGTCCATGTGCGACCAGATTAAATATGATCTGCACGTTTCTTGCTGTTAGTGCATGATGCGAGGAGAACAGAAGGTCGGATCCAGATCTACACAGCTACTGGTGCGTGATGCAGGGAGAACATGCGGCCGGATCCAAATCTGAATAGTTGCTTATGCGTGATGTCAGGAAGGATAAGAGGCCGAATCCAGATCTGCACAGTTGCTGATGCACGCCGTAGCCAAGAGACTCTGCGTGCGCCAGAAAAAGATGTGCCCGAGCCAAGACGTTTGATCCAAGTTGAACTTTTTGGAGTTGAGTTCGAGTCGCTTTCTAAGCCGAATTCGAGCTGTTTTTGAGCTGAATTCGAGTCGAGTTTGAATCGTTTTTGAGCTGAGTTCAAACCATTTTTAGTCGAGTTCGAGCTGTTTTTGATTTGATTTCAAGCTGTTTTGAGCCTATTTTGAGTCAAGTTCAAGTTGTTTTGAGCCGATCCGAGCTGTTTTGAGTCGATTCGAGTTGAGCTATTGCATTATAGGTCTGGTTTCAGTTTGCAACACTTTTTTGTATTGGAAAATTATTAGATGACTCCTAGAACTTGGTCTGCAAGTTGGGCATGTGTTGAATCCCCACGCCAACTTGAGAGGGGTGTTGACTACCTTATTTTATTATTTAATTATTTTATTAGTTTATTATTTAATTAATTATGGTGATGTATTTAGAATTAGTTATATTAGAATAGTAATCTCATGTAATTAAAATTTTAGTATAATAATAATTTCCTTATTAATAGGTTGATAATTCTATAAATACTCTAAATGTAACAATTTAAAGGATGAGAAATAATAATATTATTATTTCTTCCAAAAATCAACATTTATAGAAGATTAAGTGATTACACTTACTCTTCTTTAGCCCAAATTCCAAGATTACTTCACTAAATTTGCCAAACCAAATATAGGTTCCTAAATAATTATGGGCTGATGCTATTTCCATGACATGTTTCTTGATTAATCGTCTGTCATTTACAGTGCTTGATGGAGATATTCTTTACAGTGTTTTTTTTTTTCCAAATAAGTCATTGTTTGCTGTGCAACATTAGGTATTTGGTGGAACTTGCTATGTTCGAGATGTGCGGCCTAAGGTTACCAAGTTAGACACAAAGATCTTGAAGTATGCCTTTTTAGGTTATTCTCGCCTTTAAAAAAGATATCGGTGCTATTCTATAAATCTCAATAAATACTTGGTATTAACTGATGTGATCTTTTCAGAGAATATACTGTTCTTCCTTATCATCCAATTCTATAAGTCAGGGGAGGACGAGGAACCAGTGTTTGGAACAAAAGGACTCAAGCAGTTTCAAGTAAATGTATGTTCTTTCTTTCAGTTACTCCATTATGAGAAGGTGTATCAACACAAGAGGACTAGTGAAGAATCTCTTCTTGAGTCATATAGTACTGAAATTAGTATGACATATATTGTTTGACATTATCACTTCTCAATACATATACCAAAATATTGAATTGAGTTTTCACTTCAGTCCAAAATACTCAGCACAAAATACACAAAAGTTAGAAAATACTTCAGAACGATTCTTTATAAAATATATCAAAATCATTCTAGAAAAATCATCTATAAAGTTAATAAAATACTTAAACCCTACTTTAGACAGAACATGACAATGCCCCAAACAATAGAATGAAGTAACTCAAAAGCAGACTCAGTTTATTTATTACCTCTTAGTCCTGGCAAACTGATGTTTCGCAAATCAACATGACTTGCAATCTAATAAAGATATATCATGAAATTGGGAACTTAACTTTTTCAACATAGGGAGAGAAGGATATCCAAATTAACAATATGTTTCAAATAGAGAAACGATACTAGAGCAAACAACTAATCGAGACACCGAGTATCAAGAATGTAAAGATCATCTAATACATATTCTTTACCAATAATCTGCTTTGTCGTCAGATCTTGAAGAAAATAATGATTATGAAAGAATGTAATATAATAATTAAGATTTTTAGCACACCTATTCATAGAAATCAAATTAAAAGCAAATTTAGGTAAACTTAATACAGATGACAGGGTGATAGATAAAGTTGGTTTTATGGTCTCAGAACCCACAATTACATAGGTTGACCCATCAGCAATCGTTACAGGAAAATATGTTTTGCGTGGTCAAAAGTTATAAAAGATATTATGATTAACTGTCATGTGATCTGTAATTTTAGAATTAATCATCCATTTGTTCGAGGAAGAGATAAAATATTTTTTCTCGATTTCAATAAGAGCAGAGAATTTTTTATGTGAGCAAGGAAAGTAAAAGCTCCCATGAGATTTTCTTTCCTAATCCCACGAGAAATCTTTCTTTTTAAGAGGGAGAATCGACCAAGAAAGGAAATTGATTCTAAATCAGAAGGTATTTTGAAAAGAATGAAAACTTCTTAAATGTCAAATCTTACGGAAAAAAAAAAACACTTGAGAAAAAAGGAAAATATATTGTCAGAATTTCTTCCTTTACATCTCTATAATTAATTAAGATCTTCTCTATTTAAAAAAGGATATCATATCTATCATATTTTAGTTGTAATTCTATTAATTTTGATAGTTTTCCTATTCTATTCTATATTTAATTTTCTATGTAATTTCTTCATTAAATTAGGATATTATTATTTTTATTATTCACATGCTATAAATAGATCAACAATTTCTATTTATAATAATTCAAGTTTTAATTAATAAAATTATAAAGTTTTAGTTTTCAACTAGTGAGATTTTTTTTAACGTTCTTGTTAAATGGGGGAATTGATGTCTACTTATCAAGATAATTTATGGTGTTTTCGTCAACCTCTATTTTGAATTGATTTTTAACTTATCAATATTCTTGTGGCATTCTAATCAATTCAATTATCTTTATTATCTTGGTTTTTACTTCCCTGTCGAGTGTGGGTCAAGTTGGGAAGGTTTATTTAAAGATAAGTTTTTGCATGTTAATGTTATATGTGGAGTTTTAAATTGCATATTTTGATCTCGGATTCTGCATCATTATATATGGGGGTTTTTTATCACATTAGTTCACATTGAGTTCTGCATTAATTTTTTCAAACATTCTTGATACTGAGAGAATTTAACATACTCGTTGGTTGAAATCATAACAGTTTACTCAGAAGATGAGATGACAGTAATAACAAAAATATTACCAGTTCGATTGTAATTTTACAATTTTTTACGGTACCTCTTTATATGCTATTGATCACGGCAGTAGTAGCAAACAATATTACCATATATTTTCATCCAGGAAGTTAGACAATCAGATGAAAACTACCTAGAAATCCAACAAACAGAACACCGTGCGTACCTAAGAGAATTACCATTGTCAGAAATAAATAATCACTTACAGAGAAACTCCAATGTGGAAACTGAACACCGTGCGTAATCAATGGAAAACCCCACGCAGCACCATACACTGTCGCTGAAACACCACAGAAACGTGTGCCTACTCAGATACGACATGGATATTGTTCGTCTTCTCTGACCACCAGCTTCTTCTCTCTTCAGCTTTCTGGATTCAAGATCGCGTTTCACCGCCATCTGCCTTAGGCTTCTCATTCACGGAAGGGCTGCATAGCTTTGCCAGTCGCATAAATCTAAACAGATTGTTGCCATGCATTTTGTTTTTGGCCTGGTGCGACTCCTTCAATATGCCGTGACGCGCACCGTCGAACCACCATTTTGGGCGCTTCTTTGGATTTGGTTCAAATCTAGACCGCTGCGCTGCTAGTCGCCCCTGCATGTCTTCTACCGTTGCCGCTTTTCTGGTTTCAGATGGTGTTCGAGGATGATGAAAAACACCAGATCTGTTTTCCTCGTTCACATTTTTTTAATTTAATTTCCTAACTTGCTCTGATACTATGTAATGAATAGAAAGTGTCGGAATACTTTCTGATTATTTTATTCCTATAGGTTTTAGATAGATATACATACAGAAATATCAATGTAAGGAAATTAATATAAATTAGCCTATTAATTTGCTATATATAATTATGCTAAAATATATGAAAAATCGACTATTAGTAATTACACGATTATACAAGGAGATATTCTATAATTCTGTAATAGACTCATTAAACCTGTTCCCTTTTTGTTGTTTGTGTAATCTTTGAGCCCTATATTTACTTTAAGAGCATTATTGAATAATTAAAAGAAATAAAAATTTATTTACCATTCAATTAGTCTCATCGGGTATCTCATTGAATCTCAAGAGAAGAACTTTAATAATTATCTTGTAAGTTGTCAGAGTAATAAACCAATAACAAGAAACTTTAGTGGAGTGGTCTTTCCTGGGGACTAAATTGCATTAGAAGAAAGCCTAAAAAAATGATGAGAATCAAGAGCCTCATCCTTCCCTATAGCTCAAACGGCCCTCTTGGACACCACCCTCTTTGATCTTGACCTCGTTTACAAGGTTGCTCAGGCCACCTTTCCTATTATTGGACGTCAATCAAGGTCCTCTAAAAGAGCTTTGATGATCTCATTCTCATACAATGTATTGAGAAAGTTTGTCTCATCACACAGCCAATCATCTCTATGTCTCTCCTTAATCTACACTCCTCAAGTTCAATTTCTTGAATACAATTAATTTTGTCTCCCATTAATATTTCAGTGAAAAGGTAGGATACTGGCATCCATTTAAACGAATTTCATCCAAGACATTTTGCTCCAACTAATCTACAAGAATTGCATCAAATTGATTCTCAATATAGCACAACCTAGCTAGTTGTCATTAATGGTATTATCTAAAGCCAATCTATCAAACATGGGCACCTCGTCTTTCCTAACTCTAATATCTTGAAAGACCTCCATCTTCCACGTTTTCAGTTGCTCTCGAAGAATTGAAGTTTTATTAGAACTTGGACCCATCCCTACCATTTGAAGCACTCTCCACTCTTCAATTTTTGGTTTCTTCACTTAAATCAGCATAAATCAAACCATATGTTCTCAAAATAGGATGGAGTACCTATCTCATGCAACTAAATTCCAGGAGAATTAGGAAATGATTAGAAATTGGACGAGAATGGACATAAAAAAAGAAGGATATCTCTAAGCTCACTATTGCAAAAAATATTGTTGAGTTTTATTATATCTTAGAAAGGAAATATATAATTTATAGGGGTCAAAGCTCCAAGAAAGTAGAAATTTAGGAAAATAACTATATAAAAAATATATACTAGAAATAACTATATAGAAAATATGCATTACATTGTAATCACTTAAGCTTGGACATATATATCACTTGCACCAATTTTGTGACAAGTTACTGCATACTCGCTCCTCAGGACTTTGTGAACTATTAACTAATTGGTTTATTAACTTTAAGTTGAGTAGCATACTTTTATTTTATTAGTTTATTATTTAATTAGTAAAATTATGTAACTAAAATTCTAGTAGAATAGTAATCTCATGTAATTAGAATTTTAGCAGAATAAGAATTTTCTTATCAATAAGTTATAAATTTTATAAATATTTTAAGTATAACAACTTAAAGAGTAACAAATGAAATCTATATTTTTTCTCCAAAATCAATATGGTATTAGAAACAGATAAAACTATTTTAGAGTTTTAATTTTAGGGTTTCTTTAAACCCTAAAATAGCATAATAGGCTGAATTGGTATTCATTTATCTAGATCTACTATTATCACCACCCTGAACAAAGCTGAGCCATCCGCGCCTGGGCTAAGCCGAGCTGCTGCCTTAGTAGATAGATTTGCTTCCTCCACGTGCGAGTCACTATAGGAAACTTTTTTGGGTCTTTTTTTGGCTCCTTTGCGCGCCGCCGCTTCTACTTTCATGACTAGGCCTTCTTCGAGTGCGAGCCGCTTTTTTAAGCTCTTCTGCACGCACCCACCTCTAGTTTCGTGATCTGGTGTAGATACATTTCCTCCGCACGCGAGCCACTCTGATAAGCTTTTACTGCTCATTTTTTCGGCTCCTTCGCATGCGTATGTCTCTGGTAGACTACAAGATGACTCTTCAGAAATTGGTCTGCAAGTTGGATATGTGTGATATTCCTGCACCAAATTGAAGGAGGGTGTTGAGTTATTTTGTTCATTTATTATTTAATTAGTTAAAATTATAAAATTAAAAGTTGTATTAGAATAATAATCTCATGTAATTAGAATTTTCGTAAAATAAGAATTTTTTTATCAATAGATTATAAATTTTATAAATATTCTAAGTGTAACAATTTAAAAGGTGACAAATAAAATTTATATTTTTTTCTCTAAAATCAACACTTTGCACAAGTAGTTTGAATTAATTCTAGAAGCTTTGCTTGAGTAAAATCACAACCAACCTCAATCAGTTTAGTTTCAAATTGGTTGAAAGCTATATTAATCGTAACTTGGCAAGACATAATAAATTCATGGGTAGTGATTATGGAAAAGCAACTCATGAAGTCCTTGTTTCAACCAGATTGAGTTGTAGGTAGCATGAGCCATAACTCAGATATTCTGACTCAACACTAGATTTGGCAACTACAATATGCTTCTCACTGTTCCAAGACACCATATTACTACTCGTGAATGTACAATACCCTATTGTAAATCTGAGATCGTATCAAAACTAGCCAAATCACCACCTATATGCCTTTGGATTAAATTACACCCATGACTTTTATGGAGGAACATGCGACTTAGTGCACCTTTATCATATCTCAAGATATGTACAACCACTTCGTACTGACTAGTTTGAGAAGAATCACGGATTAATTGATAAGTGATATAGGACAAATGGGATTGAATTTCCCAACTAGGGATGTGGAGATGAAAAACATAGACATTACACCTGGAGTTTCTTAAACATCATGTTTAAGAATTTTAAAGCATCAAATTTAAAGATTTGATTGCATCATATAACTAAAAAATTAAAACACTCTCAAAATATTATTAAATAACTAAATGCTAATAAGTGAAAGTACAGAATTATTTATAACGATTTCTAAGTGCGCACAGCAGAGGAGGAGACAACCGAAAACATGAAATAGAGTAGAACCGAACAGCTGGTGCTATAAACAAAGTACTTGCAAAGCAGAGCATGTAAAATAGGGCACTGCAGAAATAGAGGTGGCTGAGCTGGGCAGAAACAGAGTGGAGACTGCTATGACTGTTTACACACAGAAATAGAGGCACTGGATAGAGCAGTTTTGGCAATGAAGACCAGTTTCAAGTTTAGGGTGGTTTATTATGACAATAAAGGCCCGTTTAGGGTTTGAAAATTGAAAGAAAATTTTTTCTTTTTCTTTTATAGCTCTAATACCATGTGGGAGAAATGAACTTTTGTTTTAGTTTTTGAATAGTTACATCCGATACATATACAGATATGAGTGTAGAAAAGAAAACTCTAAAATTAATTATGTAGCAGTTTTTAGTTCTTGGTGAGAGGATGATAATATTAATAGTTTTTGTATAACAAAGTGTCCAAAAACCACTATTAGTATGGATATCACTTTTTGGGAAGTCAAACCATAATTTTCTTTAATCCAGGTACCTCTTTTAGGGGAGACTAAAAAAAAAGAAAAGGCAACTTACGTCTCTCAATCATTTAACTCATTTCTATGCATAGCTTGCTTAGTGTGTGGTACAAGGATAAAAGCTCTTGATTGTGGGAGACTAGATAAGGCTAATATGAGAACCTACTCCCATGGAAGTCTGTTGAGCAGGATCCCTAGCCAACCAAAAATACAGGATTCATTTCCTAAATAAACACCTACTGATTTTTGTGCTACTCTTGATTCCCTCAATCTAGATTCCAATACTAATAAGAGAAAGAATGAAGAAAAATATATGGGAACTTGTTAGTCTTTCATTGACAAAACAGATCAGTAGGTTGTAGATGTGTGTTTACTATGAAATAAAAGTTAATGGAAAAAAGGTTCACCTAAAGTTATGAAGTTGACTACCAAAGGACATTTTCTCTAGTTACAGAAATGGTTATGGTAAGTGTTTCTTATCGTGTGCAACTACTAGCTATTGAAATTTGCATTAGTTTGACAATAAAAATGTCTTTTTTCCATGAAAATTTATTGGGAGGAAGTCTATGTAGAACTTTCCCAGAATTTGATATCGAGCTAAGTGAGGAAAAAGTGCATAAATCAAAGAAGATGCTTCATAGAAAGAAACAATATCTGAGTGCATGGTTTGGTAGATTTAATAATGTTTTCAGTTCTTTTGGTATCACTAAAGCAAATACAAATTAAAGAAGATGCTTTGTAGAAAGAAGCAATCTTTGAGTGCCTGGTTTACTAGGTTTAATAATGTCTTGATTCCTTTTGGTATCACTAGAGAAAACATTCATTATACCTTATTCTTCAAACATCACGATGGTAAGATTAACATACTTATTATCTATGATGATGATATAGTAATGATAGAGGATGATATAGAGTGAATAACAAAGTTGAAAAGGTCTCTTGCCCAAGAATTTAAAAACAAAGGTCTTGGCAAATAATGATATTTTTGAGTTGTCAAGATGGCTAGATAAGAAAATGGATCTTTTATTTTCTAATACAACTACATTCACAACTTCTTGAAAACATTGAAATGCTGAATGGTAAATCAACCGACTCTCTTGATAAAACTAATTACAAGTTGCAAGGTAATATTGGTAAGTCAATTGAAATTGGGAGGTACTAAAATGCTAGTTAGAAGATTGATCTACTTTTCTCATACCAGGCCTGATATAGCATATCTTGTAAGTGTGCACATTGAGAATTGCATCAAATGATATCTATATTGGGCTAATGAACATTTTTATGATATAACTTGGTTACTTGAAGGAGTAAACAATCGTCTGTAGTGTCCAGATTTAGTGCAAATGCTGAATATAAAGCAATACACGACGTGTCTTAACTACTTTGGTTGTTAAAATTATTGACGAAATGAAAGCCTAAAATTGTACTTTCAAAACAAGGTGAGAATCAATATTGCACGTAACCCTGTTCAGCATAACAATTCATTGAGGAAAAATTTACTTGTGTTATCTAAAATATATCTATGCAACTTCTAGAGATTAGCTAGTTGATGCCTTCATCAAAGGTTTTTCCACTAAACAATTTAATGGAAGAATGCAAGATGGGCATGCAAGGTATTTCTTCACTATCTTGACAATGAGTATTGACTATTTTTTGCCATAATCCTAAGAATCTACTTCCATAACTTTTGGATTATTCCTAAAGTATCTTTGCATTTATATAAATATCTTTATAATTTGAGATCGTAAGTCCTTTGATTATTTCTCTTTCTCTCCGAAGTTTCTGACCATATGTAGTTACTTCCACGAATGGGTAATTAATATGTATGTATATTTATAGAGCGTACGAATAACGTGCATTATATTTATAGAGCATATGAATAACATGCATAAAATCCTCTCTTTCCTCTGCTTTACTGTTAGCTTAACATGAGATGGGGCTACTCTCATCCAATCTAGTGTTTCCTGCATGCTCTTTTATTACCTTTTTTTGTTTAAGATCCCTAAAGGGTGGCTGGGAATATAAAGAGATCATGTGGAAACTTTTACAATATGAAGAACATGAGTCTTTGAGCGATTATTTGGTTGGATGGCATGTGCTATCTTTCTAAAAGAGATGATGGTCTATGTATCTAGAATCTTATATGTAGAAATTTGTTTTTACTAGCTAAATGGTTGTGGTCTCATTTCGAACCCAATTTTTTTATGGCACAAGGCAGTTAAAAATAAGTATGGATTGATAGATAGATTTAGACCCTATTGCTAGTAGTATATCAACTACAAGAGTTCTTTCGGTTAGATTATATTTTTATTCTTTTTATCTGTCAAAGAAATTAACTGGATAATTAATTAGGCAGCAGATTTTATACAATTAATCAGCAGATATTATATAGTTAATCAACAGACTTCATATAATTATGACACTCGATTTTATGTAATTAATTATCAGATATTATGCAGTTAACCAACATATTTTATACAATTATGACAATAGATTTTATGCAATTAGTTAATAGATATTATACAATCATGGCAACAGATTATATACAATTAACCAACATGTATGATAATAGATTATATGCAATTAATTCTTAAATTTTAGACAATTATGCCAACAAATTATGCAATTAATTAGCCAACAGATTTTATATATAATTTTATAACTTGTATAGTTTTAATAGTTTTAATTAGAAAATATTTGTTTACCTAATTTAGGGGCTGAAAATTAGCTTATATATTTGTATATATAATGAGAATTCTCCTTTATGGAGAGCACACAAATTTTTTTTACTAAATTGTCATGATATCAGAGCATAGCTTTTAAATTCTTTAATTTTTTTTTCTTATTTCAAGTCTCAATTTTGTTCTTATTCTTAGTATAGTTCCTTATTTTTATTTGTTCTTGATCAAGTTCTCTCGACATCATGTCCACACATAAGTATGAGTCCATCTTAATTTGTTTTAATGGTAAAAACTATTTAGTCTGAGCATTTCACTTAATTTTTTTCAAATGCAAAGACTTATGGGGTTATATTGATGGCAGCCAATCTGCCCCATACAAAGATAAAGAAAAGCATGAACATACCAAGTGGGAGGTCAAGGATGCTCAAATCACGGCATGGATAATAGGATCTATTGACTCGAATATTATCTTAAACCTCAAACCTTTCAAGACTGCAGCTGAGATGTGGACTTATTTAAATAAACTCTACAGCCAGCACAACACTTCTCAAAGACTTCAGTTTGAACATGAATTAGCTACTCTTCAACAGGACGTCTCTCTCTCTCTGATTTTTATTCTATTTTTATGAATCTCTAGTCTGAATATATTGATATAGTATATTCTACCTTACTTCCTCAAAGTTTTATCTCTATTCAATCTAGCTATGAAACTACTAAAAAGAATCAATTTCTTATGAAACTTATATATGAATTTGAAGGTATCAGGTCTAATCTTATGAACCGGGAACCTGTGCCCTCATTGGATGTATGCTTAATGCTTTGTTTCGTAAGAAATAACGATTTCTCACTCAAACTACCAGAAAACATCAAAGATCTACCTCTGTTCCTGTGATTTATATAGCACAAGGTAGGGCAAAAGGTAGAGACTTGAGCACAATGCAGTATTTTTGTTGTAAGCAGTTTGGTCATTATATTTCAAACTGTTCAAAAATTTTTTGCAACTACTATAAAAAAGACAGCCACATTATTAAGAAATGTCCTATGTGACCTCCTAAGGAATCTGAAATAGCATATACAACATCTATTGGTTCTTCTAGTACTGGTAATTCTATGAACATAGCACAAAGTGCTCCTGCTGCTCCTACTCCACCTGTAACTCTTGAAATGATTCAACAAATGATCATCTCTGCATTCTCTGCCTTAGGAGTAAATCTTTCTCAACATCATCTCCTTGGTATTTTGATTCTGCAGCCTTTAATCATATGACCAATAATCACAATTTTCTTACCAATATAAATAAATACTTTGCAAATCTCAAGATTTATACAGCTGATGGAAATCCTTTACCTATCACAGCCACTGGTGATATTTCTTCTTCTCTAACAAATATTTTTGTTTCTCTTAATCTTACCAGTAATCTTATTTCTATCAGTCAGTTGGTTGATGATAGCTATAAAGTAAAATTTTCTAAATCTAGTTGTATTGTGTATTGTCAAAAATCAGGGAAGATGCTTGTAGAGGGGCCAAAGTAGAATGCATTTTTCCTCTCCTATTTCCTTTGTCTCTATGTTTCTCTTTGCCGATTATCACTTGTAATTCTGTTTATGTTGATTACCAAGCATGACATAAACATCTCGGACATCCAAACTCTATTGTACTCCATGTTTTACTAAATTCTGCTTTGCTTAGGGATAAAAACTCATCATCTCTTAGTGTTGTTTAATTTGATTGCAATTCTTGTAAGGTTGATAAAAGTAAAACTTTACCATTTCCCACTCACACACCAAATGTAGCCAAGTCTTTTGATATGATACATAGTGATGTGTGTGGTATGACACCAGTTACTTCTCGTGCTAATTACAAGTAGTTTATAATTTTTATTGATGAGTATAATCGTTTCACATGGATCTATTTTTAATTTTTTCCGTGCACATATTCAAATCTAATTTTATACTAAAATCAAAATCCTTTGTTTTGACAATGGGGGTGTGTACATGTCTCATTCTTTTCAAGAGTTCCTACAAATTAATGGAATAATTTCTCAACAATGTTCTTCAACCCCACAACAAAGTGGAGTGGTGAAGAGAAAAAATTGTCATCTTTTTGATATTGTTTGCACCCTTTTAATAAAGTCTTTTGTACCCTCTTAGTTTTAGTGTAAAGCTCTCTCCATTGTTGTGCACCTCATCAATAGATTGCCCATCTCCCTCATGGAATCATGTCTCTCATTTTACTCAGTTATCATGATCGCACTCCAAATTATTCTAACATTTGTACTTTTGGTTGTGTGTGTTTTTGTACATCTCCCTGCACATGAACGCACAAAACTTATAGTTCAATAAGTTCAATGTGCATTTCTAGGATATTTAGTACACCAAAGAAGTTTTCTTTATTATGATTCTAATATACGTCGTATTTAAATATCTAAAAATAGGACATTTTTTGAAAATCAGTATTTTTTTGCTATTTACCATGATCATATTTCTCCTTCATTTTCTGTTTTGTCATGGTTTACTAACTCTTCTGCAGATTTTATACGTTCTAAACCTCTCTTGATGTATCAGCGACGCATGTCGGAAACATTATATCAGACTTCTGCACCTAACGGGTCCCCTCCAACGAATTCCTTGGCTGTTTATTTTGTTCCAGCAGCCGCACCTACTCCTCTTAGACGCATTAATCGTATTCATAGACCACCAAATACGTATGGTTTCATCCCTCCTTTCTTCGTAACAGCCACTTTGTCATCTATTCCTATTCCTTCCTCATATAAACAAGCAATGAAGCATGAATTTTGCCGGCAAGCTATTGAAGCAGAATTTCTAACATTGGAAGAAAGCCAAACTTGGGATGTTATTTCATGTCCTCCATCTGTGAAACCCCTTGGAAGTAAATTTGTGCTTTGCATAAAGCTTCGATATGATGGATCCATAAACCGTTACAAGACTTGATTGGTGGTTCTTGGCAATAAGTAAGAGTATGGTTTAGATTATAATGAGACCTTTATACCAGTAAGCAAGATGACAACCGTTGCACCATACTACCCCTTACTGCATCTCAATCGTGGTTTCTGCATCAAATAGATGTTAAGAATGTGTTATTACATGATGATTTAAAGAAAGAAGTTTACATAAAACTTCTGCATGGTATGCGTACTCCCTTACCTGATGTTGTTTGTAAACTAAAATGTTTTTTATATGACTTGAAATAAGCACCGCGGGTTTGTGTTGAAAAGTTCATATCCACTCTTGGTTTTTCATTTACTCAAAGTCAGTATGACTGTTCACTTTTTTTCAAAAAAACATTTAAGGGTTTAGTTGTACTTTTTGTTTATGTGGATATATAGTTATAATTGGCTCTAATAAGGAGGGAATCTCTAAAATTCAAAATTTGTTGTACTCTAATTTTCATGTGAAAGACCTTGGGCAGTTCACCTACTTCTTAGGGTTAGAGGTGCATCATCGGATTTAAAGTATTTTTTTGAATCAACAAAAGTATATTCAGGATCTAGTTAAATTATTCGGTCTCATGAACACTACATCTATTGACATTCCTATGGAAGTTAATATGAAATATCGACATGATGAAGGGGAACTTTTTTAGAATCCTATTTTATATCGGAAGCTGGTTGATAGTCTCATCTATCTAACCATCACCCGACTAAACATTTCTTATATTGTCCACATTGTTAGCAAATTCATGCAAACTCCTCGACATCTCCACCTAATAGTAGTCCGTCAAATCATTAAGTACATCTATGACACTCATAGCCGTGGATTATTCTTTTCTGCTGGTTCCTATCTTCAGTTATAAGCCTATAGTGATACTGATTGGACATAGTATTTAGACGCTAGGAAATCTATTACTGGATGATATATGTTTCTTGATTATGCCCTTATCTCTTGAAAGTGTAAGAAACAAGACTCTGTATCCAAGTTTTCCACTGAGGCATAGTATTGAGCCATATCTGCTACATACTTCAAGATCATTTGCCTGCATGGTCTCCTTACAGAATTTAGCTTCTCACAAGTTCAACCTACTCCATGACACGCTGATAACACTAGTGCGATCCAAATCGCCACCAACTTTGTCTACCATGAAAAGACGAAATACATAAAAGTTGATTGTCCTTCCATACGGGAAACATATGACCGTCAAGTTATTACCTTGCCACATATATCCACCACTCTACAGATTGTAGATCTCTTTAAGAAATCTATAACACATCAGCGCCATAATTGCCTTATTAACAAATTGATGTTTGTAGATTTATCAGCATCAATTTGAGGGGGGATGTTAAAGGAATTAATTGGCAATTAATTAGATATAAGATTTTATGCAATTAATCAGTAAATATTATATAATTAACTAACAGATTTTTATACAATTATAGCAACAGATTTTTATACAATTAGGTAGCATATATTATGTAGTTAACCAACATATTTTTTACAATTATGGTAGTAGATTTTATGCAATTAGTTAATATATATTATACAATCATGATAGCATATTATATGCAATTAACCAGTATATATGATAATAGATTTTATGTAATTAATCAGCATCTATTATGCAGTTAACCAGCATGTTTTATACAATTATAACAGCAGATTTTATGCAATCAGTCAGCAGATATTATACAATTATGACAGTAGATTATATGCAATTAACCAGCATTTATGACAACAGATTATATGCAATTAATCAGCAAATTTCAGATAATTATGCCAAAAAATTATGTAATTAATTAGCCGATAGATTTTATGTATAATTTTGTAACTTTTATAGTTTTAATATCTTTAATTAGAAGAGATTTGTTTAGCTAATTTAAGGGCTGAAAATTATTTTATATATTTATATATATATAATGAGAATTCTCCTCTATGGAGAGCACATAAAAAATTTTCTGCTCAAAATCTCTTTATTGTTATCCACTTAAAGACTGTGATGGTTTTTACAATTTGTTGTAGGAAAATATATGCATCGGCTACTTTCATTCTCAATTATGTTCGCTGTCTATATTATTATTTTCATGTCATAAAGCTCCCAAATGTTAATCATCTAAAATTTCATACTTCTTGGACTTTGATTTTCTTCATAAATCCTAGTGATAGGGAATCCGACGATATGGTTTCTTTGCTTGATGTCCTCAAGCCTTAAACCTCTCCTAACTTCTCAACACCATAATTTGGATATTGGGTTCTTCATCAAGTGTTTACTCTGTAAATATCTCTCTAATCATGTTACCCTCAACTTTAGTTTCCATAATGAGGTTTTTGCTAGTGTGTTCTAGAATATCAAAATTCCCTTGAAGGTTTTCATTTGGATTGTCATTTTGGAAAGGCGTCCACTAATTATTTGTTGGAAGACCACAAACTACCTATGCAATATCCTTGTATGTGAGTGTTTTGTGCTTAAAGGTGGTTAAATCTTATCACCTTGTTCCTTTGCGAGTGACTTTGAAGTTTTAGTCTAGGCTTTCTGCTATTTTTGGCATCATGTTGGTTGCCCCCTTCTTCCTTGAAGGCTTTGTTTCTTAAGGGTGGTGAAGTGAAGAAGGAAACTAGGATGTTTTGATGTGGAGCTCTCTTTGATGATTTATGGGTGATTTAGCTAATGCTAGACTTCTTAAGATTTGTTTCTCTCGTCCTTAACTTTTGGACAAATGGATTTCTTTACTTCTGTGTGGGCCAAGGCTCTTTGTTTGTTTTCAGAATGTCTCTTTTGGCTACTTTGGAATGAGATTGAGAAGTAGGGTTGTATTTAATCTTTTCTTCCCATTCTTCTTTATTTTGGCTTTTTCAGGAAGATCACTTCTTCCATTGTATCATCTTCTCCTCTTTTTAATAATACTTTTTCTATATAAAAGAAGTATTTTGGTTGAACTTCAGCTAAAAATATTTGTTTGGTTCTCTAAAGGTTGTATGAAAACCACTCTCTTCGTGTGTTTAGACTAAGAAAGTACCCTTCCGCCACTAACACTTTCTCTACTTGAAAAGTTTTTAGAGAAAAGTAAGGGCTTTAAAGATAAAGTAGGGAAAGGTAAGATTTGTAGTCAACTCTTGATAGGGAGTTAAATATAATGGGAAAGGTAAAGGAAAGTTTTCAACTCTATCTTGTTGGGTTGGAGAATATAAATTATCATGAGTTTTAATTTTTTAAATTTATTTCATTTTAATTTTCACCTATATATTGTTAAAATAATGGACATATACATAGACTTCTAAAAACTTAAACATATTGTATGAAATGATTAATGATCAAATTACATATAATGTGAGGCAAATTTGACAAGAGTAATAAAAAGGAATATTCTTTTGTTTTGTTTTGTTCTGTTTCTTTTTTCTGTGAGATGAGAGACCAGTATCATATAGGTTAAGGGCTATTTTAGGAATTAGAGAAAATCTTCTTTAAGAGTAATGGAAGCCCCCAATTCATTAATCTGGAGGATTGATAAAATTGGGTTTTAGAGTGTTCACTTGGATCTCGAGAAAAATTTTCTTTGCTTTAGTTTATTTTCCTAGACTCTGAAAAGGTTCCATTGATTCTTTACCTCACTCTCCTTAACTCTCAAACCAAGTAAAGCTAAAAAGTCTTTTATGTGTAGATAATTCAGAAACGTTGATCTTAAAGGAACTACCAACCTCAACTAAAACCCAAAAAGATTAGCCTTAATAGAAGATCTTTCAATCCCATTATGATCAAACAACTAGAAAGAAGTAGTGGCTACATTAGAAGGCTTTATAATCTAATATTTGTCTCAAAATGTGTTGAAACAGATTATTACGTGGAGAGTAGAGAGAAAATTTCAGCTTTGCCATAATATTGTAGGAGATGATGATGCTACGGACCTGGAAAAGAAGGAAACAGAAAGCCTTCAGATGGGTGATCTGCGATCAATAATATTGGGTTTATATATTTTTAATCCTAAAGGAATTGACCATGAAGAATCGGATGGCACAAAAATGTTGGAATTTAATTCTTTAGCTGACAAGGTAATTGGACTACATGATGGACAAGTATCTGAAAAGGACTTAAGGAAGTTTGAGGTCCGTCCAACAGACATATTGGACGGACGTGATCTTCTGATGAAAGGAAGTTCTGCTTTCTGCAGTTTTGATCCTGATCTCCATGAGGCTTCATATCTATCATGGGTTGAAAAGTTCAAAGAGCTCTCAGAATCAGGCAATAGCCCAATCATGGAGTTGACATGAAGATAATGGCCTGAAACTTGAGACTGCAAGGAAAAAAGCAGAGGAGAGGAAGCTGGCGATGTGGGAAGCTCATGGATATCATTCATTGTCTATTAAAAATCCTTCTTGTCCTGTGTATACTGATGACATGAAATAAGATTTAGGTTCTGTTCATTTTGTCTATGGGGATTGTACACACCCATCAACTGTTTGCCCTTCCGAGCCTGCTGTCATATTCAGGTTAGTTAATCCGGTCGAGTGCATGGAAGCTTTATCATTCTTACCCATATATCAAATGGTAGTTCATTTGTCCTTATTCTGCCGTAAATTCTGCATATATAACTTCATATTTTTCCCAATCTTGAATTTTAATTTGACTTAAGTTTTTTATTTCATTAATTATTAAATTATTGGTGCAATATTTTAGATTTTCTCCAATCTTGAATCTAATTTTGATTTAGGCTTTTGTTTTATTAATTATCAAATTAGTGTTGTGAGACCTTAGATTTTCCCCAATTGAATTTAATCTTGACTGGCTTTTTGTTTTATTAATTGTTAAATTATTGGTGCGAGACCTTAACTCATGGCATTTGTTTGTCTAGTGTCACATACACCTAACAGAGAACTTGTCTTTTCCCATTATGATCTTATACCACTTTTCTTGTCTTGCCATTCGTTGACGCCAAACTGATGCAAGATAGGAAGATGCTGAAGTTGACATATTTCGATAATAGAAGATATTTATATAATTGTAATGTTTATACATTATTAAGGTAATGAGGATACTTTCACTCTACTTGCTATTGTTGCCTGCTCCTCCGTCTTCCGCTTGTCACGAAAGATTATGCCTTGAAGAATGAATGACTGATAGATCAAACTCCAGTGCTAGGAAACTTCCGATCAAACACTTCTTTTTTCTTAAGGAAATGGGAAAGAAAAGCACTTCTTCTTCTTCATGAATAGTTCTTTGATCATGTGATTGGATCTAGTTGATCAGATTTGAATCGGAGGTCTTGAACTAGAGTTTGTGAGATACTCTTGCTGTCACCCTAGCTCTTTCATTTAATTGTTGCCCATTTCTTTCCCTCCGTGTAAGCGATCCGCCTTCTTCTTCTTTCTTTTTTACGAATTCGGCAAGCTAAAATCCTTTCTTCTCTTGAGTGATTACTTTAGTTAAGCCTTCTTGACTAGTTTTGAGTCCCGATTTTCAGCCTTTGAATGATTTTTCGGGTCTTAGTACAATGGATTCCATAGGCTTTTCCCGTGCTCTTCCGAAAGAAGCATCTGGAAATGACTTGTCATGGGCTTATGCGATGAAGAATGATTTGCTCGGGATAAATTCTTGTGCTTATGCTTATGTGGATAGGTTGCTCAATTTGCGGGACTAGAAGAAGGGGCTTAAGAAAGGCCAGCTAAACGAGAGAAAGATGCTGGTGGAATTAAGGCTAAGACGAAGTAGCCAAGGTCAGTGAGTGATATCGATCGAGCTCGGAAAGCCAAGAAGGGCTCTTGGCTTTCTGGGAGATAGTTGAAACCAACCAAACGGGACCAAAAGTCAAGCTATCTCCCGCTCTAACAAGAGAGACTCCTTTCCTTTTTCATCGTCAGTCAACCCTTGTACTTTTATTCAGTTTGAGTTTGTTTGCCTTTCAGGGTTATCCGTCGTTGCGTTGAATCAAAACTTTCATCATCTTGGCCCACACCCCGTTCGTTGGTAAAGTAAACCGTCTTGCGAAGACTAGCTTTGCTTCGAGTCTTAGTCCCCCGCCTCGCTTCTCTTTATAATTCATTATAAGGTCCTTTGTCCCACTTCGGTAGATATGACATTTGTCCGACCAAAATTACTTGTGGGGAGCCGAAAAGTACCACCATGTAGCTAGGGGGTATGGGTCTTGGTACCGGTCCTCGGTGTATAGCTGATGCGGTGGGGTTCTTTTTAAAGAGCCCAGGCTACGCTATTGAGAAAGCTTAAGATTCAGCGGGGGGGCTGTCTCAAGGATCGTTACCCCCTTTTAATCCCCTCAGGGGGACTTAACTGCTAACATCAAAAATAGCGATCGGTAAAGCCGATTGTCTCAGTTAGAATTCTTTAATTTAAGATATGTCGTCCCTTACTCCATTCCTTCCTAAAGTCAGGAATGGCAGGACGGGTCGGATAATGGGGGCGGCGGCATGCATCATCAGAGTTCGAGGCGTGGGAAGGACAGAATCCAAGAATCTTTTTGTTAGTGGAGTCAAATGTTCCCGGGAACCAGCAAACCCAACCTATACAAAGAGCTCTTTTCAGCCCTTACTCCCAACAAGTTGCTGGACTTTGATGCTTATCTTATTCGGCTAAACAAGAGAGAAAGGCCTTCTTTTTTATAGATTTCGAGGTTGGTAAGGGGGGTTTGCTTGCTGGCTCTCAGGGCTTATAGTCGGTTCTGTTCTAAGGTATTCCGTTTAATTAACTACGTGAGGTTAGACCTTGACTGAAAGGAAAGGAGAAGGGACGAGTGGCTCTGATAGCGCATAGAAGGCTCTTTTTGATAGCACCGAAGAACCAGTTGCCACTCACTGGCTCCATATCTCCTTCCCTTTTTCTCGGTCCCCCGGGAAAAGCGATATATATATTCTCTCCTTAAACTCTGTACTATAGCTATCCAACTGACGAGTTTTCCCTAGTTTTGTGCTCCGGGGAATAATAAGAGAAGGTCTCTAAAGAAGGAAGCAGAGGTTTTTTACTTCACGTGACATAGTTATGCTCAGGTTTCACCAACTTCGCGTCGGGTTCACTTCAGTGAAATCTTGTTAAAGCAAACCAACGGTTGGTTGAACCTTAGGACGGTAGCGAAAGGAACCTTCTAGCTAATCGGGTAAATTCAAACTCATTGCATACTTTATGGAATTGAGAACCCAGCGTAATTGGTTATCTCCAGCGGCTCCTTTTCCTATATTTTATCATATGGCCCTGCTACGTCTGCCCACTACAGAGCAGGCCTGACTCCCGTAAGCAGGTCCGCTGGCTTTTTGTACGGCTTTTGACTTTTCTGATCAACAACTCGAATTTAACTATTGTATGTATAGAAGATTGGAAGCTCAGCTTTAAGTCAATAAGGGTAGGGGAGTAGCTGTGCCTACAATCTCGACAGTTGTGGTTAAAAAGTTTTTCTTTTTTCCACGCATCTATTAAGAAAGGCAGAATCATTTAATTTGAAATGCCCAACAGGCCAGGTTCTGGTTCAACATGAGGGGATAAGGATTGAAGTTATGAAATTGTTCTCACACTTATCCATCTTATCGAGCCAACATCATATACTCTGCTTTTATGAAAGAGCTAAGTCCAAGAAGGGCCCTCCAAAGTCAATTGTCAAGCTTTCGAACTCACCTTGAAGTTGATGAATGATTGCAAGGCTAGCAACAAGCAGGCTTGCTTATGATCTGCTGAAATAGTACATCCGCTTTTCTTATTAATCCCTAACATTCATGAAGCAGATTGTCGAAAAGGGCTTTCTGCAAGCAGGAAAACGACCTTTTTGACGATCCACAGGTTGGAGCTTGACCCCGGTCTCGGGACTTCCCAAGTAACGAAGTCTTTGAGAAAGTTATAAATAAAAGGAATATACTCTCATATATATATCTCTCTTTTTTCCAAAGGCTTATAGTTAGTAAGACAGGTGTAAGTACCAAATCCTTAATCAGTACTGGACTACTAGTTAACGCACTACTAAAGCAGAGTAGCCAGCATGCGCACATCATGATTTGCCAGAGGAGCAAAAACAAATAGAATTTCAGTACCACGAAGAAAAGCTAGCTGGATAAACAAGATAGGGATCGCCCGCTCGGTAATGCTAACTTGGGAGGAGACAAAAGACTTGAATATAACAAAAAAAATGAATCTTTTAAAAGCTTTGTCGATATATGAACAATCTGACCATGGAAGAGTTGGTGAACATTGTTTTGACTCATAGCTCTAAGATGACTAGCATGAATAAGCCAGCTTCAACACCACCTAGACTCAACATCATAGACAGACTTGCACTGACCTCAACATAAAAGGATGAACCTGGTCTGTCTATTTGTACGCATTGGCTTAACTCACTTCTAACCTCCCTAGACACCGAAAAGAACAGAACACATAATGAAAACTGCCTGGTAAAGGCTGTACAAGGGAACGAGAAAGGGCTTTGATAGGAAAGAGTTTGGGAATGTCCCTCTTAGTCAACAAACATCGAGTTTAGAGTCGGGGCAGCATGGATACGAGACTATTGAAGTTCAGTTTGGAATCATTGTGGTTTTCTATCTTCAGATTACCAAATGTTCAAATCACCAAGGCCTTTTAGCGATTTAATGCGCCCCCCTAAGCATCACGCTTCACCTACCTGACCTCAGAGAGAATAGAATGAGTCGCCCTAGCTCTTACTAAGAGTTTGAATTGCTCTGTAGGATAGTAGGGCTAATGAATTGCATTAGTGCGGTTTGGCTAGCTGAATCGCTCAGCGAACAAATCGCCTCCTTGCTCTTTGTCTAAGATTAGACTAAAGGTACCAAACCAGGCATCCTTCGTTTTTTGGCGACTAAGCCCGTAGGTTATACGCCAGCCATACGTAGCTTGAACTGTGATGGCCGCAATGCTTAGCTATTGCCGATCCCCAAGACGCCTTTGGTTGAATGTTCACACCTGATCCACCCTCTGCACTTCCTACATTTATTCCCGAAAATGGACAGAGGAAAACAAGAATTGTAACCTCCCCGTCTGCTGTAGTCAGCCTCACGGTGTGCCTGACTGGCGAGTCTGCCGTCTTCACGGCTTTCCCTTTTACGGGCTGCTTCTCAAGCCTTCGAGTGCCGATCTTCGCTTGGGCCGGCTCCGAGGCTCTACCCTGGCTTTTCATTGGTTCCTCCCAGGGGCCCTTTCTCGTATCGCGTGTGCATCTTAAAGCAATCGGGGGGGGGCGCCGAATACAAAGACGAGGCGGCCCCGGGAATGAAAGCCCATTCCCTCGTGCTCTGGAACTCCTTAACTTTGGTTGAACAAAAAGGGTTCAATCTTGTGAAACCGTAGCGTAGGCGAAACCTGGCAGCCCGCCCAGGCCCAGAGTTTGACCTTTTTCGGCCCTAGAAAGAAACCCCCTTTCCTTCCTTCCCCCAGCAGGCCACAACACTGGGAGAAAGACGATCAGGATCTCACGTGTGGCAGATGTTGAAGCAAACTCCGAATCCAAGAGGTACTTACCTAAATCAAAAGTAAACCCACCACTCAAAGGTAAAAGAGAAGAGAGAAAGGACCTATTTCCGGCCCCGGGGCCGAAATTCAGTAGGGTCTTCAAGCCCCATGCTCGATTCTCGAGATTCATGGGCCGTCTTGCGAAGATTTTTGATCCTTCGCCATCGCGAGAATATAGCGATCGAAGAGCTATCGCTCAGCTGCTTTGCATATTACGAAAGTCGTCTTTCTCGAAGGGGGCATGCTGCAAGAGCGTAGGAGGCGTGCCCGAAGGGCAGTGGCAGCAGTGTGGTTCCAGGTGCCATCGTGTCATTGAGATCTGCAGGGTGGCGGGGACTTCGACTACCTCATATCGGGTGAAGAGAAGGGGTGGTAGGCTTAGTAGGGCTCGAACCTACAATAAACCGTTATGAGCGGTACGTTTCAACCAATTAAACTATAAGCCCCTACGGATCTCTACATGCAATTTGCTCACTTCGGGAAGAGTGGACGGAAAGGGGAGGCCTTTGCTCTATCTACTTCTTCCTCTTCCTAGGAATGAACAATTAGAAGAAAATGCTTTTCTAATTGTTTATAGATAGATATAGAATGCTATTCTAATTATATATATATATTCTTTATTATATAAATAAAATAAGAAAAAGCAAGCGGCCCTTTCGCGACTCAAACTGCCGGTACGCTTTCCGGCTCGCAACGACTCAAACGGGCGTGGGCTCTCTATTTGCTTGCAATGCCGGCTGTTCACGTTTAGTTAAAAGTAGAAGTAGAGGGCGCCCTTTGCCCCACACTTCAAAAAAAGTATAAAAGTCTAAAGTACATAAAAAGTTAGAAAGAAAAACTGAGTTACGGGAACCGAAGGTTAGGCCGACTACTTTAAGCTAAACCTAAAAAAGTGTGTGTTGGTGTTCGCTTTCTTCCCCTTTCTGTCAATGTTGCCAATTTTCAGAAGACTAATGTACCCTCGTGCATACAGTTGCCCAACCACTTTCTTCCTTCGACTTTTTTAGCCACTTCCGCATCTGTCGTATTCGGGAGAGCTTGCTTCGTGTCGGAGCATTTAGCAATGCCAGCAGCCTGGTGAGGGCTGGCTGTCTGGGGACAGGGTAAGGCAGGTCCCGCTGGGCTTGCTCCTCATGAGATTGAGTGAGGGAATTGGAAAGGGGCTCATAAACCAGGCTAAGGGCTTTGGGGCACACGGAAAAGGGAAAGTGGATGGAGGGTGCTTCTCAGCGTCAGTTGGGGGCAGGATCGTTGGGAAAGCGCTTTGTAAGTGAAGTGAGTTGAAGTAAGCAGAGTTCGGAAGGCAGCGGAGAGATATTCACCTCAAGAAAAAGAACGGAAACCCTTTTTTTTAGTCAATTTGTTCATTGTTCTGTCAAAAATGACATATACGGATGATCCTCCTTTCGATAACAGAGAGACAGGATGGGCTTCGGACATAAGATCAAAAGGAGAAGTAGAAAGAGCGTCCTTAATAAAGGAAGGGCCGAGTCTTTTCCCTGCTTGCAACCCATACAAGTAGAAAGATTAATGTTAGGTACAGACCCCAACATTCTAGTAGAAGAAAATATCTAAGTCTTGGGCTGGAGACATGTCCTAATCTACGGTGCCACAAAAAGGGGAGTAGAGGAAAGAACACCAGACATAGCAGAAAAGGAAAAAGACTGAGGTAAACGAAGTTTCTCCAAAAAAGAGAGCTTCAAAACTCTACGGTCCTTCCCCATCCCTTACTCCATAAGGCCTCTCGCATGATCCTCTACAAGACAGGAGGTAGGAGAGAAGTGAATATAAGCATTTTTTTTCAAGCCGGAAAGAAGATTCACTAAGAGCGGGAAGATGAAAAAGAGCAGAACATATTCGATGATAACGAGAGAGAGTACCAAGACTAGTTAGAGGTAATTGTTCGGAGTTTGTAGTTTAAACAATAAGGAACTTTTATAGAGAACGAAGAGAAGAAAGAAGTGAAGAATCACCAGTCATATTCTTCAATGCACCCGAAGAAAGTAAGCAGCCCCCTATGTTGGTTGCGTAAGGGGGAGCAAATACCTGTAGCAGAGGAAGAAGAGATATGACAAGACGGATTCAACCTCTTAATCTGCTGGAGTGAGTCAAACTCGAAGTTTCGGGCGTGGGAGTGCTCCTAAGATCATAGAAGTAATGCTTCAGAGGCCCTATGGAGTCAGGGGATTGGTAAGTTTCCGATTTAGTAGGCGTCTCCGGGGGAGCAGCAAGATGAGCTGTGTCTGACTGTCGATGAGAGTTTGCATTCTGCCGCTTACAAGAGTCTACAATCATGTGACCCGGCTTCTTGCAATAGTGGCGATCTTGGACATGTCTCGTTCGCCTGATGAACCAGCAGAGCTTCCAGATTTCAGATTCTGACCATAGGGTCGATGTCCCGAAGCATGTTCAACTGGTCCTATAGAAGCCTTAGCCTTCAGTAATAAATAGTATAGCACACTGACCTTTTTGTACACGTCCTCGAGGGTAGCATTCATGGCAATCATCACGTCTTTCTCCCGGGGGCATGGTATGGCTTTGTTCTTGGTATTATTTAATAGATGTCGAGTGTCGCTTTTCCCCATCCGAGAATCTCCATCTGCTTTAAATGGGCGAGTGTCAATCCTTATGTTAGGTTAGTTGTTCAAAAAACTTGATCTTTACCCTTTGCATCTTCATCTTTTTGAAAGCTCAGACCCATTCTTCTGGATTTTCATTAGTCCTATTTCAGGTGCAAAGCCTCTTCAATAAAGACCTCTTTCTTTTCTTTTTCTTCTCATTTTCTTGATTGAAAGAGGATAAGCACTATCCATTGAGTAAAGGGAGGGTTTGCTACAGTGATTCGGGCAGTTGGTGGCCCCTTCGAGAGTTGCAGGTCCTTGCCGCTGCATGAGTGGTAGCTCACGCTCAAAACTCCTCCGACACGAGTCCTAGTCGTTGCGCTACGGTCCGTTTCCCGGCTTCACTTGCGCGATTTGCACTTCTGATTGGTTCCATCCATCCCTGACACTAATGAATCGAGTATAAAGGGGTCAGCCAGTCAAGCGGTTCGGGTTCTCGGTTGGTTCCCGTTCGCCTTTCCCTCTCATAGTCCATTAGTGGGTAAAGTGGTCAACTTAGAGGGTGCCCGCTTCCTCTTCAGACGTGTCCTCGAGAACCTGGCGGTCTTCGGTCTCCTTTTTTGGGGGCGAGAGTGCTTGGTCGCTGGGCTTTCCTTTTCCTCAACCAATTCGGTTGTGTTAGCCCTGAGATTGGTCTCCAATTTTGTTATGAGCTGGCTGAACAAAGATGGATTGAAGGTAAGATAGATTTGAGTTTCAGTGGCATAGGACCTTCGATCAACCATGGGGCGTATTCTACCCTTACTGAATTCATTCTATTGAAGCGTAACGTAAAAAGCTCCTTCTCATCTTGCATTTCTTTGGTTTGGAAGTTCCTTTATGTTGTCTGTGGATTTCTAACAAAGGAAAGCCCCCTTATGCCATTTGATTCATTTAAGTTGCGTGTTGCTCGCCACTCCCCGAGGCCAAGGACAGGGTCGAACCGTCATTCCAGGATTTGCAGTCCCATACATTTCCATTATGTTACCTAGCCAAACCCGCCACCCCATGTGCCAAAGTCAAACGGTTATTCTTCCTTCCCTCTTTTTTCTACATATGCGGTGGCAGGCTACGCGCTCTATATGACCGGCGGCGGGTTACCAGAGAAGAGGGGACAACTTCTTTCTCCCTTGCCTTGCTCCATTTTGCTTTTCTGATTGAAAGTAGCAAGCCACTCCACTACTAGTACAGAGGCCAGATAGAAGGTTGCTCATCCAGCCCAGCGGATCCATTGTTTTATGCAGCAGTGCGATGCGGCTGAAAAACGTAAGCCCCTATTTTCTTAGTAATATTAGTAAGGTATAGGTTGGGGAAAACTCCAAAACTAAGGTTCCAAAAAAAAGCTGACCTTATATGAAATTTCAGTTTTAGAAAGGGGCACCCCTACTATACCCCTAAACTATAAGCTAGCGCGCAACGGCTTTTCAGCCGTTGTTGTTTGCAGCTTGCAGGCTCAAAAATCTATCTTTTGCCTCTCCTCCCTGTCTCCATTCTGATTGATTCACTTCTTCCTTCGAAAAAGTGCTTGGTTTGCCCCTTGTTGTCTTGCATTTCGTGATCCTCCGCTTTAGTGTACCTTTTTCGGATAGCCGGGATCCAACGTTGATTTCTGATTCAAATGTCAGCTCCAGGTTTGGGCGGCCCATCTGGTTAGTTCAGCTATCACTGCTATAAGCCCCTGCGATTGTTTGGCTGCGTACTCCCCGTCTGCGTATCTCACACTCTCAAAGCATCTTTTTCATTTTCCTTTCTTGCATTTTGCTTTTTCTTTTTATAGGTCAGAGGTCGGCTTCGTGCGGATAGATGTTTGCCGGGGGAGATTGGTGCTCCTTGAGGTATGCCCCGGAGGTGGCTTGTTCTCTTCTCTGTCTTTTTCATCCAGTGCCTGCACTGCGTCAGAAAATCTTCGTCTTGGATCTCTCTTCGCAACGCAATAAAGAAGTCTAACAGTTTCTCTCGGCATCTGTCTTTTAAGTCATTGATCAACTATCTATAAGCTAGTAGCAGGGGGGTCTGCGTTCACTATTAAGCCTACGCCCGTCCATTCCTTTGAAGCTTGATCCCACCCTTAGACTCGTTACGCTATTTGACTGAACTCGTTGGCTCCGCGTCGGTCGGAACCCGGTTCGAGAACCTTTTCTCATAGATTCCCTTCACCAAGTCATCGCCAGCAATCAGCTCTTATCCCTTGGTATCAAAGGGCGAGTTCCTTTCTTGTCTTGCCCAAAAACTGTCTTTATTCTCATTGGAGAAAGACTCTCTCGCGGCAAGGTTTTACACATAGGGCCAGCTGCTTTCTTTATCTCGCTTGCCGTTAGTCCGTCTAGCACCTTTCGGTTGGGGTCCGCCCCGAGGGTTAGACCGCTTGGGTTATCTTTGTCTCGAAGGTAGTCAAGGTCTCAGCCATTCTTCTCCCATTAGACTTGTCAATCCTTTGCTCTTTTTCCTTCTCTCTTCCAGTTCTCTTCCTCTACTTTATTTGACAGGGGCGGAGAATACCACTCTCTCAATAACAAGAAAAAAGTAGAAATTCAGTTTCAAATGGTTTGAGCTTGGAAACAACCTGCTATCTATCGATAGGCGAGAACAGATTGCTATTGACTGCTTCGCCTATCTATTCTATTATGGCCGGTTTGGAGACATCAGAGGAAGACCATCATCTCTATCCGGGTACGATCATAGCTTCATTCATTCGTTGAACCTTGGGGATAACCATTAGCATTGAGGTCAATCACCACACCACCTCTATCATATATACGACATTACATGACGCGAGAGTGCATGGTCAACACAGACTTAAAACGCCTAGGTTCCACTTGCAGCCAATACAACCACAACCGGCACTTGCACGAGATTCAACAACCGAAACTATTGGTAGTCCCGAGGAGACGGCATCCTCCTATAATAGTTAGCAGTACTGAAGAAGCGAGCCCTATCAGAGAAAGAAAAGGACCCCCTTTTCAAAAATAAAGGAAGTCGCTAGCTAGATGTCAAAGGTGATTATGTTCATGCTTCAGATGATCTGGCTAAATATATATACTTCTATCTAATTATATACTCTTCTTCTATTAGAAAGGCGAACTTATAGGCCTCTTTTAGCTCCTTTCCATAAGCGGTTAGGTTGACTTTGGAAAGGCTACTAAGGATCGGGAAGGATTCATGGAGAACGAATCTATCTTACTGGAATCTATTTCTACCACTACTTGGGAGGGCTGATCATAGACCTATATTAATGACAACCAAGGATAAGCCCTATACCTTTGAGGATGGATTAACAATGGCTTCTGAATGCAGAATGTATACAATGAATTTGATTGAGGAATGAAACTCCCAAGAATTTGAAAGCTCCTGCCTACTGCTTTAACCGAAGACTAGTACTAGTAGCAGTAGCAATTCAACAACGACTAAAGGCCCTGACTGCTGATTTCATTCAAAAGCGAAGGAAATTTCATTACAAAACAAGCAGAAAATACATGAATGGAAAAGGAAGATTGGAACAAGCAATTGAGAGAGAACCACATGCAGAACACATAGAGGACTATTGTATGTATAGAAGATTGGAAGCTCAGCTTTAAGTCAATAAGGGAAGGGGAGTAGCTGCGCCTACAATCTCGACAAAGAAGGATTGCTCGTTGATTACTTCTTCGTATTTGCTGCTTTCTTCCTTATAAAAAGAAAATGAATTTAAAAAAAGAAAACGAATTCTCTGCCTGACTTTCTGTGGTAAGTCAGTCTGGTTTGCCTGTGAATCCAGCTTTTGATCGGTTACTGTACTCTCTATTCTGTCTCGCTTTGAGCTTTCGCTTGGTATTCATTCTTTTATGCCTTTCGCCCGGTAAGGACTTAAACAACAATTGAAAACGGATGAAATAGCATCTCGGCTCCTCTCCTGGGATAAGTTGAATCTAGCTATCCCTCCTCTAGTCTCTCTAACTCTAAGCGGAGTAAGCTCCCTTCTGCAATCAATACTGAAGAAAGCCTTCTCCCTTCTATTGACTTTTTCTCTTTCCCTAGCCTGGGAGAACTTTCATCCGACTTTCACTCAATCACTTCACACTTAAAAAATCTGCACATTAATAAGATAACGCTTTTCATTTCATGGCATCTGACTCGGGAAATTACTTAATTAATAGAGAGAGATCAATCCTTTAAGCAGCCTTTTTTTTTTATCTACGCTACCCGCATCCACTTCTTAAAATCGAGCAATCACATCGGTTCTTACTCAACGGCAGCTGAAATAGCAGGCTAACTGTGTTTATTCTGCTTCCTATAAAAGAGAATCTCTCTGTCAACAAAAGCCAAGAATGGCTTGGTCACATTCATTCAACCATCAAGAATCCACAACCATTTAACCCGGGATGGGCTCCTACCTTCTTTCTTTTCGTGTAGTTGGGCTCCTTCTTCGTCAGTCAGAGACAGTAGAAGATAAAACAAAAGCGACAATCGCTAATGGTTCTCTGTTATATGAAACTTCATTTCCCCCAGGTTCCTTCCCTCAGAAAATGACTCAATCTTGACTTTCAATGCTAAATGGGAGCCTAGTTCAATGGCTGTTTTCTTCTTAAACAGGAGAGTTCGAAGGCCCTTCTCTACTGATTCGTCCTAAGATAAGGAAGAGCTTAACCAAAGCAAATTCTACTTCCTTAGAGCGGAAGAAAAGAAATCACAGTCGAAAGAGGAAAGAGATTCAACAAAAGACAAGGCTGGTAATGATGATCCTCCAACTGCGGTTACGACGACAGTGGAAAAAGCTTCTTCTTTGCTTACATCTTCTCTTTCCAGGTACTAGTGACTTCTTGCATCTCGAAAAAGAATATTATAAAGGGCTAGCTCCTTATCTCTTTCCCTCTCGGCTTCTGAAACAATCCTTGTTAAAAAGATAGGGAAAATCGCCCCGGAAGGTGTATCAAAAAGCACAACATCAGGTGAGAAAATTTGCCTCAACAAGTCGTGAACTCCTATTCCAAAGCTTGAGCCGAGCCTCCACCTATTGAACTAGAAAGAGAAATTCCCCGACTCAACGGATTATTATGCCCCAGAAATAACTAATCTTGGAGCCTTTGTTTCGGCGTCTGCTTCAAAGGAGACTCCTTGGAATGAATTCCTGTGATTCTTGTCCCATCGAGAAATTAATCAAACGGGGGTCGACACAACTTGAAATATTCCCCGAGAAAGCAAATCTCCAAGTGGAGGATTGTTGCTCTCGCCTAATATCGTAATCTGGTCTGGGTCATACATTCCATTTCTGGGTGACTTCCAAGCTACGACTTAGGAATCTTCTGTAGCGAAGACTCGTGATTGATCTCATTATGGCTGGGCCAAAGCCTCTCTTTCTGATGCGAATTCGGGTGTATTAGAATCGAATAGGGTTTAGGGAATTCAATCTCATGCAGGTCAGTAGATCGTTCAACTCTAGCTTATGTTAGCCTTTCGTTCACTTACAAAACAGAGGAGAAGAGCTAGCTGTAAAGGATTTGCTGCTTTCTTAGTATTATAACGTTAATTAACTTAAAAAATCTCCCCTACTCTTTTAAGTCTGGCTTGCTTCATTTGCTTTCAAGGATCTTAGGTAAACGGTGACTGGCTTCGCGAGACCATTTCGATCTACACATGGCTAAGCTTTTTAGGCACAGCTTTCTCAATCAACTATCTGAGGCATTTGAAGAAAGACAGAAACTTCTCTTCTCTATACACAATTCTCAGTCTAGTTCGCCACAAGGGATGAAAGCAAGGAAAGAAAGCCTCAACCCTCACTCCTAAATGCAGAGAGAAAGAAATTGATTGCACAGGAATCGTTGAAAGAAAGAGTCTTGGATTCTGAAAGAAGAGCATATGTCTCTGCGACAGTGTCGGCTTATATACCTTTAACTGACCCCACCGACCATTCTTAACGTGGCAAGAAAGCTCTTCTATTTCTCTACTCGAGGGAGTTTCGTTTAGCCCTGTTCCCAAGATTGATCCCTTTCTTTAGGGACCTTTCATAGAAAGATTTGAGGGTAGGGTCTGAGGCCCATATCTCCGCTCTTTCTACCTTCTTATCCCCAAGGATAGCTTCCAAGCTATAATTCCTTTAGTTGTTAGCGGGCAAGAAGGAAGAGTTCCACTCCTGGTCCTATCGAAGCAGACACTTCATTCCTGGGATGACTTCTTCATGAAAAGCTTACTTATCCCATTCCATTCACTGCTCTTGTAAGCCTTGCGTGTCTCGCTCCTCTTGATTATGCCTGATCTGATGTATGAATAAGCGCTTTGACATAGCTTAAAGGAAAGGCTTGTGCATATAGTTGAAGTGTTTGCTTCGCTTGATAGTCTCATTAGTTCTATTACCCTTGGAAACCTTTGAAATGCTTTAACTGAAAAGAATTTGGGCATGAATGTACAAAGGGTTTACTTGTTACTAATATAGTCTAGCCTCTACTCTTCTTTAGATCCCTTGTTTCACTCCGATAGTCTTTTAAATCGGGTCGATGCAGAGGAAATGAATGCATTTACAACTATGAATTCTTCTATTAAGTAAGTAAAACATAGCTAAAAACATAATCTGAATTATGATTATGCCACATCCCTTATTCTACTGGATCTTACGGAGCCTACTCATGCACGACATCGTCGATTCGGATCATAGAAAAGATTCTCTTCAAGCGAACCAGCCTATCCTCTGTATGGGGCTTACACGGCGGTTGGAACAAAGACACATTTGGTTGTGAATTCCAATGTAGAAGATAAAAGCATAATTCTGCACGGCCCAATCAATAGTTCAAGTCACACACTCCCATAATCCATTTTCTCTTCATAGAATTCCCTTCAACTATTCATGTAAAATAAATAATACAATATTGTGGAGTTGAAGGGAAAGATCCAAACCTTACCTCTTCTTTTTTTTTTAAATCCATATTTGTAGCAATGAAATACTATTGTTCCTTCCCAAAGTAATAAGATAAATGATTGATTACAAATATCTATGATCTATATTCTCTATAGAGGACCAGAAGTACCTTGCTTACGTATCATTAGGAAATGCATTAACATAAAGACGGCAGTCAGAAGAGGTAATAAAAAAGTATGTAAACTAGAAAAACGGGTCAAAGTGGATTGTCCCACACTAGCACTAGAGCGTAATAACTCTACCAAAGGCGATCCTATTACAGGAATAGCTTCTGGTACACCTGTTACAATTTTGACTGCAAACAAAAATAGGATCCCGAGGTAAGGAAGAACCTGTTACACCAAAAGATGCGGTCAAAATAGCCAGAACCACACCAGTAACCCAAGTCAACTTGCGAGGTTTTTTAAAACTACCAGAAAGAGAAAAGTACACAAGACATATAGGTACCCTATAGGGAAAAAGAAATGCTTCGGTTCAGAAATGCGAGAGCAGGCCCTCCCAGCAACCTGACTTGGTTTGCTCGGGTGTGGAAAGTACACCTAACATATAGGTGTACCAAATAGAGAGATGGGGGAAGCCTCCCCGGAAATGAGTCCCAAAAGCCTGTCCTCTCTATAAAGAGTAAACTTGACCTACTCTTTCCGTTAGAGAGGGTGAGACCAGCCATGGTCTCTGGGTATGGCAACGGGAGGCTGGGCATGGTCTGTCTCTGAGGATAGACATCCCATGGACGAATTAACATCTCTCAATCCTAATTCACTCATTAAAGCTAAGAATCTCAATCCTAATTCACTCATTAAAAACAATAAAGAATAAAGAAATAATGATTATAATAATAGATCAACATCACGTGTGTCTTGCGAATTGTTCCTATAGTTCCAAATGTTCCAATTGTTCTAATTATTCCTATACTGTAAATGATTCCTTAGATCAAATTATGTTTATACGTCATATGAAAATGTTCAGTTGAAGCTTTGGTAATTGAGGTTAAAACTATATACGATTTCTTTAAGAAGATGAATCCTGATAACTTTCCTCTTACTGACGTAGAGATTTTCGGTATTCAAAAGTCCATTCTATCTGGAAATTCTCGCTTTTCTCACCTTCTCATCAAGAGTTTTGACGATTCCATCCAAACCTCCTGTTTCGCGGACAATGTCGTAATTGGATCACTTGGTATTCTCTTAGCTAAAGAATGAAATAAGACTTCCTATTTTCGGCGATCTTTCTATAGCTTTTTAAATAAAGACAGAAGACTAGGGCATTTCTTCACTACCATTCAAGAGTGGAGTGAAATGGATATTCTTGTTCACATCAATTTTGAAGAGTCAATAAGCATGTTCTCCAGATCCAGACTTTTAGAAAAAATAGATGCTATTGTTAATAATGATAAAATCTGACTCCAGATGATCTCGTCTTATTGCAATCTACCAATTATGGATATTAATAGAAATGACATATCGGAAATGATCGGTATTCCCCCTGTTCCTTTCATATTTGATATTCTATTCAATATCTTTATGGATGACATTGATCAGGAAATTGAAAATAGATTAGCATATAAAAGATATGCACACTATAATGGATAATTCTTTTTTCCAATTGTGGATACTGAGAATTACCAGAATACCGTATCAGAATTGATTGCGATCTTCGAGAAATGCCATTTTCATTAGATTTCTATAGAAATAAGTATTTGGGGTGGTGATCCTATTTCTTTCTCAAGGAGTGAAATTGTCATTAACAATGATGGTAAATTGACATCGGGTATCCCTTGTATTCGTGCTACCATCCATCCAAAAGATGTACACCATAGAAGTAGAAGTCCAGACAGTCTTAGTGCACTGGATGTTGGAAAATGCATGGCTAGTTGGGTGAAATTCCCTACGGGGGGAAGGGAAGAGGACATCAAAGGACTTCGGGAGCTCCACCTGGCTGTTAAGCATCTTGCTGAGATCAAATCTAAAATGCAGCAAGTATCAATAAGAAAATATGAACTCTTATATAGGTATGGTGAGTCTTATGCTTGTTATTCATTTGCTCCTTGGGTTCCGTTGACTTTAACTGGAGGTCTCCCCTTCCAAATCAAAGATGGTCTTGAGAGGGGAGGATTAATCCGTTCGCCAGATGGAAAGCCTGGACTTGAGGATATCTGCCGGGAAAGCAAGAGAATCAAAGAATTTCGGCTATCGGATAGTATTGTTTATTCTTATTGTAAGGATAACCGATTTGTACTCTTTATTTGTATTCTACTTGGCTTTACCATCTGGTGGGGGGTAGCTCCAGAACCATTGCTTCTCAAACCAGAGGCTCTCTCCTCACCGGATCTTAAACTACTTGTCAAAGTAGTCAAGGACACGTTTCTTTTCCATGTTTGCAGCTCCCACCCGCATGTTAGCAGCCCGTGCGATTGCGGGGAGCCTCTTAATAATCTTGCTAAAGAGATTTTTGAAGAACCTCCTTATGATCCATTCGATCTATTTAAGACAAGTAGAAGTATTAGGCTAAAAGCAATATCTTTTTTCATTGGTACTTGCGTTTTAGCTCTGACCCTGGGGGAATCCGTCTCCATGCACGGGGTATATCTGAATCTTAGAGAATTTGATTTTCATTCTTTGATGAAGGTTTAGAGAGGTTCTCTAGAGTTTCTTTTTTAGTTTCATGATTCTACTTTAGGTCCACACTCGAGAGCAAGTCTTCGCAATGGTACTTGATTTTCTTTCCCATTACTTCACAGGTAAAAATCCAGCCTACTGGTAAATGTTGTGTCTCTTTAGTGTCGTTGCCTTGAGCATAACGTAACTAATATATATATCTAAGAATGGAATGGAAAATGAACACTCTTTTAGTGGCTCTTAAGAAAGCCATTTATTGATCAAACTACGAACAACAGCCGACTATGAGAAGTCATGAGCAAACCCATGTTTCCGTTCCCAGTACTATGAGTCTTCCTAGAGCAATAAGTGTTCCCAGTACTTTGATTCTTCCTAAAGAAAGAACTGTTCCCAGAACAAGTGGTTCTTCTCTCACTAGAAGTGGTTTGACACCTACTCTATTAGAGAGAGAGCAATTAGAGTATGGCTTGGTAGAAGAGAAAATGAGGACCTTTCTCGCACAAGGTAAAGGAATCAATCATGTAAAACTGACAAAGAAATTGATGGGTATTGAGTCAACTAGCTATCTAGAATTTCTTAATAAAAAAACCATCGGGTTGGCACATCCCCGATCCTTTGACTTATGCGAGAGAGGCCTTAGTAAGATAATCCAAGACCAAGCTATAAGGCAAGATGTTTTGGTAAGAGATGTGAGTCCGGCTGTAAGGCAAGATGTTTTGGTGAGTCCGCAGGGGCAAGGCTCTTGCCTATCGGGGCTAGAGTTGGTCATAGTAGATGGTCTGGTGACTATTTTGCCGACGCTCATTTATGGTTCTATCCTTTTTTGGGACTATTTGCCTGATGCGAGTCAGGCCCCTGTTATAGAAGAATTACTGCAGTTGGAGGAGACTGTTCGGGGGGGTATGATGGGGGAAAGCATCAGAGCCCTATTCGAGGAAGAAGAAATAAGTAGTGTCTGCAGCAAGTTTACACGAAATTCCCGCATGAAAGGACCCCATATGACATAGCCATGTGGATTTCCGGGATAGCGCTTGCCTTTGCTTTATCGCTGGATATTGCAAAGAAAGCAAATCCTAGCTTGTGAGCCAAAACCTATGTACTAACTTATATTTTCTCGTCTCGATCGTTGAATCTGAATCTTTTCTGGAATCTATCTTTTGGTCTAGAGTCTCGTCTTCCGGCCCCTTTTGGTACGTCTTCTGGTCGTCCCTTTTGGGGATAGAGCGTTCAAATACGAATGAAGTGCGCGAGGCCACCCCTCTCGGGGGGTGGGGAAGTTAGAGTGGGTATGCGGGCTCCTTCCAACAACCAGTGCACTAAGACTGTCCGGAATTCTTTACATAATAGTAGAGGAACTGTCCAAATTGAAGAACCTAATGGATCGAAAAATCATGCTTCGCATTCCAAGTGAGATGCCCAAAAGGGAAAGAACGAGGGAAAGAATCGACGAGGAATCTATAACAGAAAATCGTGAATGAAAAAGCGTGACGAGAATTCTCAACCCGAGATGTGTCACAGTAAATGGAGTATTGTATTTGTTATCCTTGGTCTTGAGACATGTCTCTTTCGACTGAGATTAATCAGTTGGATACTGAGGTTTGTACCCATGGTTCTTTTAGATTCAAAAGAAAGGTGTGCCCCCAATGGGCTTTTGGCGAGGCTTTTTTGGTACCTAAGGCACCTTTACACTTTAGTATTCTTATACAAGATCCTGATGGACTACCACCATCAAATGAAAAAGAAAGAGGAGGTAGTCAAAATCAATATGAATGGAAGATGCCTCATGAACTTCTTTTGCAATTGGATGTACCACTCTCTCTCTTTCAAGCTTTAACTGACCTGAATCAAATCCAGATACCTCACCAGATAGTTCTCCTATCATATGTCCGATCATTCGACTAAGGCATCCGATTCTATGCCACTAAAGCTTCATGCCATTGAAGACTGGTCCTGAAAGCGATTAGTAAGCAAACTAGGATCTGCAAGATTCTACTTTGATCCGCCCTTCCCGTCTTATGAGATTTCTATACTATCTTCTTCTATAGCAGGGGGATAGGCCGACAAGACTAGCATTGCTTATTTCTCCATTGACCTATACTCTATTATCTTATTCCTCAATGGAGGATTCCCCCCCCTAAAAGCTTATTCTTTCTCGAGGCTCTTCCTATTCACATTCAACTTGAGGAATGATTCTTTTTTTTTTTTCAGCTTCACTTTTCTGGCAGCTTCTTTCGGGTATAAAAAAATGAAATCCATTGAATCCGGATCCTCCTCTCCTACTGGCCTTACTAAAAAGAAAAGCACCAAAACTTAGCCTAGCTAGCACAGAACAGACACGATAGGAAAGGGCACACCAAACCTTTTTTGAACAGGGTCACCCTCACCACAGACAGAAGAGAAAGTCTAATGAGATCGACGGTCTTTGTCCTTTCTCTATAAAAAAAGAACCTAAATACCCAGTTCTTCGTATTTTATGCTTTCTTTCTAAGGAACCAAGGTTCGGGTGTACAGGTCTAAGTCCTAGATGAGAAAGGCGATGTTCGCTAACCACCTATAGGGTACCTATATGTCTTGTGTACTTTTTTCCAAATGAAAGGATGAAGTTTTTCTTTTCTTTCAAACCACATTTGCTTTTACTAGTAAAGAAGACAGGATAATAAAGGGCTATGTTTATTCTACCTTCGAAATCATTTTGATTTTATAGGCGTGGAAAGGATTTATCCGGGAAGTTCCCGTGTTTTTTAGTTCCCATCTTTGTTCTTATGTTTAAGGAGAGGCTCCTTTTCAACTTCGAGTTTTTCAGTTTATTGTGGAAATTTCGAAATGGAAATTAAAAGACCAATTCCTTGTTTATACCCAACCCTAAAAGAACTAGGTATTAGAGTTATAGCTAGTGTTAAGTAAGGCATTTAGGAAGATTCTATTTTGCTTTATCTTTTACCAACCCTTTCGTCGACAGGCAGTAGTGTGGCTAGCAAGTGAGTTGCGGCCGAATATAAGTGAACTTGGATCTTCTTCTGTCTTAGAGGACACTTTCATTTCAATTTCTTTTCTCATAAGAGATGTGAGGAGAACAGTTTAGTTTCTTCTCCCCTTTGCCGCTTCTTCTTTCCCCTAGGGTGGCTACCTGTACCTGCGGAAATGACAAATCGCCTCTTTCATACATTACATATTTTATCCAATTTTTGATAATGAAGTTTGAGGGTCAAAGTCAACCCAACTTTATCCTACAAAGCATATGAAAAAACGGATCCCCGTCTTGCAGCTTAACCCTCAATGACCTCATGCTTACAGTGCGTCAGGTTTTAGTTAGTCGGGAGTCAAGTGACTGACTATGTTGGGCTCCAGCCCTTTTAGATAGTAAGGGCGTAATGGTAGTGTCGGAGTTGACGCGTAACCTCCAGCCCCCCCTCAACTCATTCAATGAATGTTGTTTCATTCACCACGTGGCTGAATCCTAAATCAGAATTTCCAACGGGAGAGGCATTCGTCTAAAGATAAGAAAATGGGGCGTCCATCCGTCTATTTGACCAAGGCCTTGTCACGAGCTAGGCTTGAACCAGTGCTTTCCAGATGCATGGTCCAGATTTCAGCCTTCCTGATCGCAACTTTGTTGACCTGGTTCGTCTTCGTAACGTGAAAAAGCAAGACTAATAAAGACTACATCCGAAGTTTACTTTCATCAACATGTCATGAACAAAGAGAGTTTTTTAAAGGCCGGGTCCCGGTGGCATGTTTGTAATGATATCTACGGCCATGGAATACCATGGGCTCGCAGCGGCCTTAGTAGAAAGATCATAAAATACACCATACAAGTTAGTAATTCTATCCTGATTTATCTGACTTTATAATAATATACTCTCTTTTGACTCAGATATATTCAAGTTTTGGGGCAATTTAGGCCCTTTCTGAGTTATAAGATCTTATAATACGTCGCAAATAGCTGCCCGTAAGGAATCCACCGAACCCTCATGAAGCTCCTTAGAGTTTTTGACTCTCTGTCCATATTGATGAAGAAAGTCAACAAGATGGTAATGACTACCCATCTTCGATTCTTTGTGAAAGAAGATTTTTGCTAAACTGTGCATAGAAAGGAATAGACTTCTCCTTTATATCAATCTCATTGATAAGTCTAGGACCGCTACTGCTATTAGGAAGATTTTCTTCTTGCTCGGATCCTCTTAGAACTCGGCCTAGCCATCTATTATAAGATCGAATCTCTTCAATCGAAGCTTCCGGCTTCATTCCTTTTCGCGAGAGTTCGCTAGGAAGAATATCATTCATGATCATGTCAATTTATTTTGATGGAGAAAGAAGTGGGGTGCTTGTAAATCACTAGGTTCAAAAAGGCTGCTTTCAAACCTGACTTTTGTTGAAGGGGCCCCCCGCACCACTCCCCTTCCCCTTATCACGAAAGCAAGCAAAGATTACTCACTATGACAAGGGCCAGCGCTTTCACTGAGAAAGGCTCTCGAAGATAGCATTGAGATTTGAGATTTATCAACGAACGGTCTTTGCCATTTCGAGTCTTTATTAAGTGTGCCCCGTCCAAAACCCAGCTTTTTTCCTGGGTCAAGCTCCTCCATCTTTAAGAGTATCCATTTGGATTGGATTTTTCATTTTTTTGAAAAGGCAAAAAATGCTTTCGAATTTCTCGGAATACGGATGAGATCGAAAAGGCCATCATTGGGGCAAACAATGCAATAGCTTCGGTTAGAGCAAAGCCCAAAATGGCATAACCAAATGATTGTTTAGCCAATGATGGATTTCGCGCCACGGAATGGATCAAAGAACTGAAGACGTTTCCAATACCGACAGTAGCTCCCGCTAATGCAATTGTAGCAGCTCCGGCACCCATTGATTTTGCACCTTCTAACATCTCGGGTTGAGAATTCTCGTCACGCTTTTTCATTCACAATTTTCTGTTATAGATTCCTCGTCGATTCTTCCCCTCGTTCCTTTTCTCTTGGCCATCTCACTTGGAATGCAAAGCATGATCTTCGATCTTGTACGAAAGTAGACTGAACACCAGAAAAATCTCGACAAAGCTTATTCAGCTAAGCCGAACATGAGACACAAATGGAACAATGAACAGTTACTTAATCTCTTCATTTAACCAGGTGCCACAAGATCATTACTTCCAAGAAAGTAGTTGAATTGATATCCCCCGACTAAGAGAGGCTAAATTCAAGCCAAATTCAAAACATGTTCACTTATTATGTTATTTGTTAATAGTTGCTAGAAGAATGGCACTAGAAATTCTCTTCTGTCTAAGTTGGTAGATGGTTCTTACTCCAGTCAGTTGGCTTTATACTAAACCATCGGATAGCCTTCTTTATATATAGAAAACAAATGTCCATTAAAAGGAGCGGACTTTCTCGGAATGAGGTTTGGGGCGGAGATGGCTATGCTTTCTTGAGAAAGGAGGCAGTCTATTGAGAAGTTGGAGTCAAGCAGTCGACGTGACAAATCGAAGGATTTAGTCGCTATTGGTCGATAGGTTTCCATTGCTAGCCCCTGATCGACTTTTAAGCCTTGTACACTTTCTATATCCTGTTATTCATGTGGTGCGCCATTTCCACTTGTGATCGAGGAGGGCGCTTTGGTTGGTTGGTTGAGGGTCTCGCCTTTCGGAGAAGAGGGGTTCTAGTATATATATATATCATATGGTTTCTTCTTTCTTTCAGTGCCTCATCTTTCGGCGATCTTTCTTTGCTAGCCGAGGAATTCTATTCAATAGTAGTGGCATTTTTTTCTTGACTATTTGCATCTTTCTCTGATTCACTGAAGCATGAAAGATAAGCTTAGGAAGAAGAGATCTTAGTTAACCCTTGGGCCAGTCCATCTTTAGCATCTCAAGAATGCGCTCTTAGCAAGTGAATCAAAATCGGTGTTGCTTTGCGCAATTGAAGAAGAGGGGGTTGTTCTCAGATGCCTAGAATCAAAAGAATAAAGCAAGCAACCCATTGAAAGCTGTCTAAAAGGAAGGGAAAGACTGACTAAAATACCAAAGACTGGCTTCCTTACTGCTTTGGCTCCTAGGACTTCTTATCTTACAAGGAATGGGAAGATAGAGAGAGAGACAGCTAAGGATATAGATAGTTGGGCTATCCTCTTTCTTACCTCCCCTGCTAGCCCTTCTTAAAAGCAGAAAGCAGATAAGAAAAAGTACTAACTGGCCCGGAGGACTCGGACTCTTATAAAGTATAAAGACAAAGTTGTTGAAGAAAAAGAAGGTCTTTCTTCCTAATGCTACTCCTTTCAGTCTTTCATTCCTCTCTTATGGCTCAGCCGAGTTTGCCAAGAGATTTATAATCAAGAATATTAGGAATTTGCATCACCCTTGTGGACTGATGGCAGTCCATATGAAATATCCAGTGTTGAGGTTTTCAACCCTAGTTAGGATAGTTGGTGCCGGTTATCGGGTATTGGCGAGGCTCGATCATAGTTGTCTTCTCATTTTGAGAGGGTCTGGGCTATGTGGACCAAGGAAAGACTCCCTTTTTACCTTTTGTTAGGAAGGGGTCGGCCTCAACATCCTTACCTCAAGGGTCTCATTATTTATTATCTCCGCAAGGAGATGAGACCAAATGAGTTGACCTTAATTCATGATGATCTTTTTGAGATGTCAGGAATGAAAGATTGGCTTAAGTAATGTCATTGGTACTACAGTACAGCATTGGACCCAGAGGTTAGCATTGAGCAATTCTTCAAGGCACTAGTTGTAAATACCAAGTGGAAGATCACCAGAACGGATCAACATTTGGTTCGTTGGGGTCTTTTATGGAATATTGTTTATATGGTTGCTTTGAAGGGAGTCAATTCTCAGATACCAATTCTTGGTGATTCTACTTCACCTCTTGTAGGTTATTTGTTCAGTGGGGCTGGAGGTCAAGACTTCTTAGTTCGAGCTTGTGGTTGTGACCAACCACGAGCTGGTCGAGGGGTTAGTTGTCCTGGGGTACAAACCCAAGATTCTATAACCCATTACTCGACTAAGACCATCAGATATTAATAGAGCGCAGGGGGCAAATCTTTCTTCTTATCCTTTTTGGAGTAGAGAATATAACATAATAAGAAAATGAGCCCCTCAGCTCACATCAAGGGGTCGCCAGCCTCATATATTTCTTTAAACCCATGCTGTGAAGTCTTCTTTATCCTACTCCTCGATCAGCTTTCTTCCTCATATGAATCATAAGAAAGACAAGCTTAGCATTAGCAATCCACATCCTTTGATCTCATTTTATGATCATAAAGTGTGGTAATCTGCAGCTCTCGCTCTTTTCTGGGACTCGATTGAACCTCCTTAAACCATTTCCATTGGGTTTGCTTTTCAATGAAGCTTTTGAAAGAAGAAGAAAGGCCTGACAGAGGTGCTCCTTATGCTTTCTTATCTTATCCTATACTAACAGGAAGAAGGTAGGTCATCTAGAGAACGAAGCTTCGGAATGTACACATGGCGGTGAAGTCTCATAATTGATCAGGAGAGAGCAGAGCAACATCTCCCCTTTCCCTTGAGGAGGATTCTGATCAAAGGCATGCTTCTGAAGCCTGTACGACATCTGATAATGGAGTAAAGCAGCATTTCTTCTATTGACCTTGGGTTCTCAAACTATCATAAGACTTTTTTTTTATAGCACTGAGTAGGTTGAGGATCTCACAAAGGCATGAATAAATTGGGAATAGCTTTGAAAAACCTTTCGTGTGGTGGGTTTTATCCCACATGAGATGGGAGAGCTGCAAGCCAAACATCGTACTCTCTGGAGGGACCGTGTCATGTCCAATTCATAGCTAAGCTACCATCTATCTGCCCTAAAAGTCAAAGCAAGAGCTTGGAAAAAGGGTGCCAGCAGTTCGGTTGAAACTCAGAATTAGGATGCTAAGGGTGAATACTTTTGGCCACCGATGAAAGTCTTTAACTCTAGACTTCCTCACTCTATGGCCTTCTATTAACAGGATCGTCTCATAAAACTGTCTTTACCACGGGAAAACTGCTTTGAGTACTACTTCTGAAAGTCTTTGCATTGCTGCTTTGCAAGATGACCTAATTAACGTTTTCTAAAACAATGAGGATCGCCTACTTCCTTTCTCCCCTTACTTCAGGTTTTGTTTTCCTCAACTACTCGTTTCAGGGACGAAGTTACTCGACTATAAGGACTAGGATTACACTCGCTGACATCATCAGATCGAGTATAGGAGATAGTCTGGGAGGAGTACTCACTGACAGGGCTATCTTCACGTAAAGGCTAAAAAGAGCGAGAGCTAACCTTGCTACTATCACTTGCTGGCCTTCTCTTTTCTATCCTGTCTCCTCTTCTATGGACTACTTAGACGCCAACTACAAGATTACAAGCTGACCTGCCTTACTTGCTTTAGAGCTGTATGATCTTAGATAAGATAACGAACTTGCCTTATCAAACTCTCCTACTAACTTGCTTACTGTTTCAAGGCTAAGGGGATCAAAAGATTAGAAGGAAAGCTAAGGATATAGATAGTTGGGCTATCCTCTTTCTTACCTCCCCTGCTCTGCTAGCCACCATAAAGAAGAAAATCTCCCTTAAATAAGCACTGACTGGCGCAGAGGACTTTTATAAGGACAGAGAAGCATACTGGACTACTTTCTTGCTTGATACTGGCATGGCAAGAGATTAGATGGATGAAACTCCTATCGGTATAGAAAGAGCTCCTCAATAGCAACAATACAAGAAAAAAAAGAAATCTTATGTCATTCATTACTATGAACATATAGGTTCGTTACCCCTCAAATACAAGTATCAAGTTTCGGTATCCCCTTACTCATGAACTTTGCAGGAATTTTGGGTCGTATAAGCTACTTCTATCTTCTATCCCTATAAGGTCTAATGCAAATGGTAAGAGCCCTATCTTGATGGCCTTAGAAAAAAGGTTAGACTCTTTATCCCACTCTAAAAAGGTAAGAGGCCACGCTCCTCTGACTGGCTGGACTTCAATCCTACTATTCCTATCTATGAATAAGAGGTCCTAAACTAATCCTACACATTAGGATACTCATTCCAGAAACTTTTTCACTCGACCAAACGAGCGAAAGAATTGTAGCGAGAAAGCGTAGGGATCGGGATTACTCGAGTTTCCCCTGCTCGTTCAGTCCACTCGTTTGCTTCAAGTCCTACAACTACAGGAGAAGAAAGTGCTTATCTAAATGGAAATGAAAAAAGAAAAGTCAGATAGCGTAGCATGCGTATGGAAGAAAGGGCTTCCCAATAGGAATGAGTTGCCCCAAGCCCTTTCAAATCCATTCAGAAAGCACTTCGACATGTGGTACCCCAGCGGGGAAATGAAAGCTTGAATGGAAGTAAAGTCAGTACCGGCTTCACCAACCTAATTCAACTATTACATCTAGAAAGCTACCTTACCTTCTTAACGGGAAAGATGCAACAAGGGAGAAAGCACACCTCTCTGGCCATTGAATCTCTTTTCTAGAACTTCGCTAAAGAACTAGCTCTTCTTGCTATAGGGATTCGATTCAAAAAGTCAAAGATTTTTGAACTACATTCACAAGAAATTCATCATGATTCTAGCTTTCTTCAAAAAGACCTGAAACAGACTGACTCATAGGAAAAGAAATTCAATTCAAGAAAGGGACTCACAACCTTGATAGCTTGATTATAAGGATTTTCCTTGACTTTACTTTGAAGTTTGAAGTTGAACTTCTTTATCTTGATTGGATTGGGTCCGTACTAGCCCTCTACCTTTGCGATATATAATGATGGATGAGAAAGGAATGAAAGTGAAAAATACACAGATTCTCAGACTACCGATAAGGCTGTCTAAATAGAAGTTTGGGGATAAACAGAAGATAGAACGAAAGGAGAAAGGATATCTCTGTCGTCTCTTTGATTTGAAATGAAACATATCTCACTTGGCTTAACACATGTAGTTTGATTCCTTTCTTTGACTTCTTTTATGTTTTATGGCAGCATATTAGTCAGAAGTTTAAGTAGCACACACCTTACACCCAGAGTGGACAGCCTAACCCCCTTTTCTCATGATAAGCCGCCTTCCCACCAATCTAGGTAAGATGTGATTGATCGAGCATGAGACTATGCGGCGAAGGCATTTCATTTGGCGACATAGCATAGATAGGGAATGGAAGCATCTGAGTCGGGGGATAAGAGTCAGAGTCCCGTCCCTTACCGCTCCGTGGGTCTACGTGGTTGGTAGATTTCGCCTACTTTATCATGGCCTAGATTGAGTGCTTTCAAACCCATGCATCATACCAGAGACGAGAGTTCAACTTGGCATCGAGCCGAGCTAGGAGTCACTTTTTCCTCGACTATGGGTGGCGTGATGCTGCTGGGCATGGTCCTCTATATGAGGACTTCTCGTACCCTTCCCTGGCTATCGATTTCGATATGGAACTGCCCGTCTATTGAGACGGAGATTAAGCTTTGTTATTATGTTGCTAACAAATACCACTCTTTTTGGTTTTGGATCTTCCAAATAATTCCCGCAGGAGATCCGGACCCATTTGATTCTGATCCTTCGATAAAAAAATTCATTTTCTTCATAAAAAATAAGAGGTAGAACCAAGAAATCTTTCTTTTTCGATTCATCCCTGGAGTTGAATACCTCATTCAAGAATTGTTTTTGATCCAATCTGTAGGAATCAATAGAAAAGGCAAATCCCTTATGATACACCAGATCCGGCTCGGTTATTGATAGAGTGAATAGATCTGCCATTTCTTGAAATCTCTCTTCTGATTCAAAATCGTGGTGTAACGTGGATCCCCCCCTGTTCCGGTCATGGAATAGATGAAATAAATCAAAAAATGGATTTTTGTTCAAGAATGAAAGATTATTGGAACTGTCCATATCCAGTTCATCCTTCGGAACCATATCACATCCCAGATCTGATGAAATAGGATGAATTGAAACGGTATTTTGTAAATACGTAATTATCTTGAATATATTAACTATTTCTTGATTTTCCGATCTCCGGGACAGGACAAAAGTCTGTCAGAACTTCATCTGGGTTTGAATCCTACTGAGAGGTCCACTAGGGATCAGAAATTGTTGAAGAAGGAACAAGATGTTTTGTTCTCTCACCAACTTGAATAGCGGATTTTCCTTCTCAAGGTGATCTAAATATCATGATATCGGGATAGAAAGTCCACGAGGTCAGTCAAATGCTGTATGGTCGATGTCTAAGCAGGAAAGTTCCCTTGCGGGTCACTAGTTTCATTTTCTCTTTTTGTCCTCAACTGCCCTTTCCCTCTAAGACGTGAATTGGAATTGTGCCAGAAAGAGGAAACCCGGGAAAATTGGCTTAAAAAGAAAGATCTATGAGCTAAATGCGTACTTCACTCTCTCGGGATGTCTGCCCCTGTAACCTAAGCCCTACTCCACTGCCTGCGGTCTTTCTAGCCTTTTAGAAGAAAGCTAGACCGCACCAGGAAGATAGGAATGAATTCGACCAGGGAGAGAATCTTCTCTTGAGCCAAGAAAGCCCATGACTCCTTCGCTAGTCTTCTTGTCCAGTAAAGTAAGCAGCAAAGCACTTCACTCGCTTTCGAGAACCTAATAGAATAGCGGCTGATTCACAGTTGGTTGGCTATGCTCCGAAAAGAGTTCATCTAGACTTGAAGGGCGTCCCATGGTCAGATGCGAGCCAAGCTAGTTAATCAAAAGCAAGTCTCCATTACGCAGTGATCTTTCCGCAAGTGGAGGTCCAGGCTCTAATCCAGTCTCTGATGGCGTAGTGGACTACGAAGACCCCTGTCGTGCTTCTGGTTTCCATTCCCATCATCATATTGATGATCAATCTCCTCGTGCTCTGCCATAAGAACTTGGAGTCCGTATCATGGTGAAGGTAAGGTAACGCTGTGATTCTTGCTAAAAAAATAGACCGAACGCGTTCGAGTTATTAGCTCGTCCGACCCGGCAGCATTCATGAGTCGCTCGTTCAACTGTCCCTCGGAGACACGGTCGAGAAGTACCATGCATGGTTGCCCTTCGTCCTTTCTTTCTCTCGGTCCCACCCGTAAAGATAAGGCTCAGCCAAAAAAAGTGAGCACCCCTGCGCGAGCCTGATTTGCTTAGTAAAGTCAAGCTTTGGCTCCCTTAAGACTCAAAAAATGAATCAAAAAAAGGGAGACTTATGCAAGGTGCTATGCCACCCAAACCAAGAACGGGAAGTTGCATCCGTCCCATCGCAAACACCTACAATGTCATGATCATATTAGTTTACCCTTTTTACTTTGGTAGTTCAACGGACGGTCGCCCCTCCAACAATAAAAGGTATAAATATGGAAACTTCTCTGCCATTTGAATCGGAGAATTTATGAAGGAAATCGGGTTTTAAATTTCCAGAAACCACACGATTATATAGCCAAAGGGAATACGCCGCGCCTAAAATCATCCCAAGCACTGCTAATGTGGCTACTAAGCTATTTCTTTGGAAAGCTCCTACTAAGATGGGAAATTCCCCGATAAAGCTGCTAGTACCAGGTGAACTCATATTGGCCAAAGTCAAAGAAAAGGAAATGATAGAGAGATTCGGCATGGTGCTCACTAAACCTCCGTAATATCTAACAAGTCGAGTCTTATGTCGGTCATATAGAACACCAACACATAGAAAAAGGGCTGAAGGAACCAGTCCATGACTTAACATCGGTGGAATGCTACCTCCAATTCCCTGTATGTTCGATAGAGCGAAAGATTCCTCCCCACTGATCGGAGTACGCCGATTACCCCCCGAACCGTACAAGATAGTTACCACCTATCATACGGCTTTCTAACTTCACTTCTTTTTCTGGTCGTTCCGCTCTGTCGATCGATGGTAGTATAAGAGATCTGTAACCCCCCGAAATTCTTTATATAAGGCTTCCTGCTTCCTACCCATAGTTAGCATGTATCTCCTCGGGTCATACTTGAGTATCACATCGTAGACCCCCGCCCCAACTCTATCTTCCTTATCAGTGAACCGGAACATAGTGCGTAGGTACTCTTCAATGCAGCGGGGACGAGACGACGTGACATACTACAATCACGTACAAAAGTGCTGCCCTTCGGCTCGGCAATATGGAACCTCTCAACAGCTCCCCCCATAAGACCCTATTTCTCCTTTCTTCTCTTCTTTCATGTGAGAACGACCCTCTCTTCTTTTCTTTCGAAAGGTTTCTCGTGCTATACACCACATTGAGAAAGACCAACCTCCTATGTACCGTACCTTTTTTTGACCTCGAAAGGGAGGTCCTCCTTATGATGCTATGGTCGGCTGTCCGAAGTGCAAGGGGTAAACTCGGACTCGGATAGGATTGTGCGTTCGGGCCCTTCGGGTGTCATATTTTGGCCGAGTTTACCGTACCCCCGACCCTTATGTTACGCGATCGTAATATTTTGTTACATTCCACCGCTGTTACGCCATAAAGAAAAGGTTCCACACGAGCTCTCGTTCTGCGGCGTGGTGGCAGGACTGATAGGGGATTGGCTCCGGGTGTAGATAGGGTCAAATCTGCAGGGGTCATACAAATACATAGGCCCCTTCCCTTCTCTTTTGGATAAATGGGGTGGTTTAGAAGGCGCTTTCTGATCTACGGTCCCTCGAAGCGAAGGGTTAGGCAGGTAGTATGGGCCCTCTGACTTCCAGCTATGTGATGCATGGCTCTCGCGAAGCGAATGAAGGGAAGCTCTTCGAGCTTACGGGTGAGCTTACGCTTACTCTCAGCCTCTTTGATTGGTAGGCGGGCGGGCTAAGCCCCCTACTTAATCTTCCATTCATAAGGCTCATTTTTTGGTGTCGTGACGCTTTGCTTAGGCCTATACTATAGGCTACTTCTAGCTTCTAAAGTGGCCCTTCCACTTTTGGTGTAGTTTTAGTTTGTATTTGTACTAAATGAATATATCAAACCAAACAAAGGCGAGCAGTATAAGCCCTTCTCCGGCCTGGGAAAAACAGCGAACTCTAGAAGTGTTGGCGTTATTCACCTTTGGACATGAATACTATTCCGTTCTCAGCGGAAACCCGCCTTAGAAATGGAACATCGACTTATCTTATTGTCGTTCAATCTAAGACAGCGCTGATAGCTTGTAGTGAACAGCCCCCTTATGAAACTAACTGAAAGCAGCCTTTGGTACTTAAGTAGTTAAGGTTTGGAACCCTTGCAACTATGATAGACGTTTGCTTGTTGCCAAAGCCTTCGCCTTTCTTTTGAACAAAGTAGGCCACGACTCTTGTCTTTTTTTCGGTTGGGGGAAGCTACCGCTTATACGACAGCTCCGCTTCCTCGTCTTACTTCTGGCAAAGCTTCTACTTTGCTTGCTTCTCTCGCGCTTGCTTGCGCGAAGGCTTAAACGCTAGGTCCAAAAGCTTCCATCAAAGCGAAATATCTGATCCAACAGAAATCCCGCATATTGAGTGTAGCTGATACGCGGCTACAGCTAGGCGATCATATCATGCCATAAAACACTTTTATATGTATAGAGAGATCCCCTAGATATACAGATAGAATAGATGTTTATGGATAGACAGACATTCCATTGATTCTGAGTTTTGGGGCTGAAAAAGCTCGTCGATTCAAATGAATCATCTTCTGGTATCTCTTCGCCCCCCGCCTCGAAACTGACCCACAGCACAACGCCCATTGGCTTCGCGCGCGGGAAGGCAACGAAGTTCAGTTCATGTGACCGCGGCAGAGTGGAGCAGCCACGACACTCTTTTTCCTTAGCTGGATCTCGCTAGTGCCACCTAAACGGTAGGTAGGCTAGGATGTGTGACGTTTGGAGTTGTCGTTCGTATAGAAGTGGATAAAGAAAGATTTATCAGATAAGAGGTTTTGGGTCATCCGTCCCCTTGACCGAGACACGAACTAATCTTTCTCTCTTTCAAATGTATGCCCGTCGAATCTTTTTTCTTTCAAAAACAAACCGTCTTGACATGATGAATAGTGGTGCCCACCTGCAGAGCGTAGTCCTCCCTGCAGCCTTTGAAGTATACTCTTCCTCGAGTGTGATCTTATCCCCAAAGCCTTTTTGTAAAAGGAGTAGGTAGCGAGATAGATGACTAAAAGTCAATGAAATTCGAAAAGCGGATGATCTTTTCCCTTGTATAGTAAAGGGAAAAGCCTTTTCTATCTTATTAGTCAAGCCTAAACACCCTGCAATCAAACTCAAGTTTCGCCTTTTGACAACCTTACTAATAGAAAGGGGAAAGATGTGCTCAAGGAGTTCCTTCTTGCTCCAACTTAGGAGTAGGGGCTGACGAGCCTTTTCCGCAGGCTGCTATGCTAGTTGTAGCGCGCTAGCGCTTTACTAATAACATAGAAAGAAAAAGGGGACTCTATCATGATCTTACGAATCTACAACTCTTTTTTACTGAGCGAGACTCTATCCGGATCTAAAGAATTTGCCAAAAGAGCCTTCTTCTAACTAGGAGAGTCAGCAAGCTACTGGAAGCGAAGCTTCTGGCTCCCCCTTTGAATTTCTGATGCCTCCTTTTCGTTCTACTTAGGTGGAGCAATCCGAACTCTCGATAGAATATAAAAGAGGTTTTTCTTCCTGTGTAGACACCTCAACGAACTCATGTGGACACTCCTCAGCTCGAGGACAATTTCTCAAATACACATGTTGACCCATTTTTCTTTTCTTTGCTAATTCCTCTCAATGAAATTTTCCATGTTGCACTAAGTTACTTACGGATGTATGCATGCAGTCCGGGAACACTTTGGGGTGAACACCCATCCGAACAAGTAGGGTCAATAGTTCAGCATTTAGGCCGTAACATTTAGCAAGAAAAAAAGTGTTTAACCCAACATGTGCTCTCCAAACCAAGCTAGATAGTCTCCTATCACTAGGCTCACCAACCAACCTGGACTTTGATTCTTATTATTCCTACCGGATATCAAAACCATAAGGATTGTTTCCAGCCATGATTGGAACTACAAAAAAATGCTTCTATCTATTTTCCAGTCCAGCTGCTGATTGGATGCTTGACTAAATGCCCTCCCTTTACAGGTTCATTACTCCTCGGATGAAGAGCCACCATCGGTACTAGTCCAGGAGGTCAATACTAGCGAGAGTCCCACAGCTACGCTAGTTCGTTAGGTATAACATCTTTCGGTCAGCTTTAAAGGCCAAACTAAGCAAGTTCCTTAGTTTGAAGAGCCCTGTGGAGTCAAGTTACGAAGGACTTGGCCGGAAGAGCATCAATAGACCAAGAGTTGAGAAAGGCCTCGTTCCAGCAAGTGGATGGTGCTTTCTGCCTTCAGCGGGGTATCACCTTTCCTTTTGGTAGTAGGTTGATCTTTATTTTTCTTCCTCACCCCTTACTCGTCTTTTGAAAACTGTCATCCTGGATTTCTTTTTCGTATGCTGGGGAAAGTTCCTCACCTTTCTACAAGAATTTTGATTCTAATTTCCCCGACTGAAAGGAAAGGAATGTAGGGCTTAGGTTTAGAATCCTCGGGTCTCTATAAAACAGAATGAAAAGCCCGGGTGAAAGCACAAACAAAAGGAGAGAGGAAAAGTAGAAAGGGGGGAAGAAGTCTAGTGCGTTTTCTTACTGGGCGAGAGGTGCACCTAACCCACCTACCCACTCATCAATCACGGTGTTCAGCTGACTTGCACTGATAGACCCCTATTGTATTGGAATTAGGCTCCCATCTTTTGACTGTTGTCAACTAATCTCTTCAATCTTCGATTCTACTCTATGTTAGAACATTTCTGTAATGTTATTATGATCTAAGTGGTCCTATTCTGTGTCCCGTGCTAGGAATCATTACTCCTCTTTTCATTCCAAATTCAAGAATACGACCGATACGATTAATTGGTCTGTGTGCCTCTCTTATTACTTTTTTGTATTCTCCTGTTCCTCGGATACACTTCGACCCTTCTACGGCCAAATCTTAATTTGTGGAAAGCCTTCGATGGCTTCCTTATGAAAACATCAATTTTTATTTGGGTATAGACGGTATCTCTTTATTCTTCGTGATATTGACCACATTTCTGATCCCTATTTGCATTTCAGTGGGTTGGTCTGGTATGAGAAGTTATGGGAAAGAGTATATTACAGCATCTTTAATTCGTGAATTTCTAATGATCGTCGTGTTCCGCATGCTGGATCTTCTACTATTCTATATTTTTCCCGAAAGCGTGCCAATCCCTATGTTGTGCGGAGTTGAGCATCTTATATTCGCTGGGATCAAGCTTTTCCTCTGCAGGGACCTTATACAGTAAACCCCTTACGGGCGGTCGTCCGTTGCCGTAAAGTAGTCCCCGCGAAGCTTCCGGGAAGAGGGGTAGTCTTGTGTGTAAGCATAGCATTTCTGGTCGAACCCGCCCAATCCAACTAAGAAGAACCGAACCTGACAGACACATCTTTTTCCTTTTGGGAGGGTACTCCGAGTAGTGGGTACCTCGTAGGACCTCGACCCACCTACTCAGGTCTTGTATGGATATGCAAGAAGGGGTGCTCCTAGGTGTGTGTAGGGGTTGTGTTTGTTTGCGAGAATGGATTCCTCGTCAAGTCAGTTTGGGGGGTGTGGACACACTTGCGCGAATTCGGGTAACGGCTACAAGGGAGAAATCGAAAGGAAACTGTACCCGACCAGGGATGGACGTAAACTCATAAGCTATCGAGGGTAGGAATAATCGTCCAAGTCTTATTGTGAAAGAAGAAAGCCGCCCCGCCACTACTTTAGGGTTGTTTCCTCTGTCGTCGCCGGGGAGTTCTTAGCTAGGAGACCTTAGGATAAGTAGCTAAAACAAAGGGGAGGGGAGGATCGACCCGTTTAGTATAATTCTGAAAAAAGACTGTTGACAGTAGGTGGAGACATTTCTTTGGCCCCCTTCAAAAGGAAATGCGGGCAGGGTTAAGCTCGGCAGAGGGTTCGAGAATAGGGTAGGGTCCTGCCCTTAAGATTCTCAGATAAGAAAAGAGTTCCAAACCTTTATGCATGCACCTCCGTCTAAGTGCTGCGTACAAGTTCCGGCCAGGAGAATTGGGAAAGATCAAACCAATTTGAACCGCTCACATCACAGTAGTAGTATCGTAAAGGCCGTAAGTCGGGGGGCGGCCATAACATAAGGCTATTACTTTCACATCTCTCTATCTCTCTATCTATAGATAGAGAGATCCGCTGCGTGAGCAACCCGACTGTGCGTTACATGTGCTCTACAGGCCGTACTCCATCTTTCTTTTCTTCCCAACGAGCCCATTTTTCTTTTGATTTGGAAGACGGGCCTTGCGTTCGGTTCGAAAGGTATGGTTTTCAGTATGTCTCCAGATGGGGCCCCCCACTAGTCCAGCTAGCTAGTGAGCGGTTCTTTCGGGCGAGAAGGAGGCCAAGCCCTACGGGTGGGCATCTCCCGCAACGCAAGCTGCATTGTTCGCCACCACCCGAAAAGTAAAAGTTTCTAGAGTCCAGGCTGAAAATACATGCATAGATAGTGGTCTAATGACAAGGGCCGACGACAGAAGCTCGGGACGGAGCCGTATGATGCAGAAGTCTCACGTACGGTTCCCTGAGAAGGGAGTGGCTACCTACTGGAGCTTCGACCAACCACCACCGGTCAATTCCGCTTTGGGGCCACCCCTTACTCTACCATTATTATAGGGGTATGGGGTTCGAGACAAAGAAAGATCAAGGCAACATATCAGTTTTTCCTTTATACTTTACTTGGATCTGTTTTTATGCTATTAGCTATTCTGTTGATTCTTCTCCAAACAGGAACCACTGATTTACAAATTTCATTAACCACAAAATTTAGTGAGCAGCGCCAAATCTTTCTATGGATTGCTTCTTTCGCCTTTTTCGCCGTCAAAGTGCCTATGGTACCAGTTCATATTTGGTTACCCAAAGCTCATGTAGAGGCACCTACGGTAGGATCCGTCATCTTGGCAGGAATTCCTTTAAAATTGGGAACCTACGGGTTTTTAAGATTTTCAATACCCATGTTTCCCGAAGCGACACTTTGTTCTACTCCTTTCAGTTATACTTTAAGCGCGATTGCTATAATCTATACTTCCTTGACCACTTCAAGACAGATCGATCTTAAGAAGATCATTGCTTACTCCTCAGTAACCCATATGAATCTGGTGACTATTGGTATGTTTAGTCAGGCGGCGGCTGTTAGGTCACCTATTTTGAGTTATGGACACACAAAGCCAAAACATGTGTGTCGGGCGTGCGACCCATCAACCTACTAGCAATGGGGGAGAAAACATAGCATGTCGTAACAAAAGCTTGATTCGAGGCGTTAGCAAAACACTTCCGTCTGTTCCAAAAAAAAAAACCCCTTAGCGCCCCCGGACGGGAGAGGGGGACGGCTCTACGCGCAGGCAACAGCAGCACCGGCTCCATGAAGTCAGAATCGAATCTTTCTATTGGCTTTCCCAATTCATTCGTAAATCAGAATGAAAGGGCTAGAAGCGCTCGCTTCTAGCTACTTCCCCTGCTTCTTATTATGGCGGCTATGTTGGTGTGGCGAAAATGAACGAAAAGAGAGATGAACATCATGCTCGTTCCAAGTTCGAAGTACCATTTGTACAAATAAGAATCCCCTTCGTTACATTCTTTCTTCTTCATATAGATAGATATAGGATCTTTGGGGCAATTACTTAGAAGTACATTTTGTGCAACAGCCCTTCCTATCTGATAGAAAAGGATCCCATGATCCTGAACCGATCTTACCTGGGATCGCAAATCCCAAGTTTGTCTATGAAGAGCAGATCTAATTGTATTAGTGTCTATAATTTCTTTCTTCTATGTAATACTAATCGATAGGGCCTCATTGGTAAGTGCTACAAGATCTCGTGTATTGGAACCCATGGTTATGGACTCGAATCCATTAATATGGAACATTTTCTTTTCCAAGTGAAATCCCCTAGTATATGAAAGAGTGAAAAAGTACATTCGTTGTTGTGGAATAAGAAGCCTTCGTATCTTAATGCATGTATTTAATTTATTCGGGGTTATTAGAGCGGGATCCACTTTATTGGGAATATGAGTCGAAGCAATAACAAGAATCTTTCTAGTGGAACATCTTTCACAATCCCTGGAGAGAGAGTTCACTAATAGACCGAGGGATAAGTAATTCGACTCATTCACATCCAGATCATGAATGTTTGGAATCCATATTATGCAAGGAGACATTGCTTTTGCTAATTCGAATTGAAGGGTGATATAAAATCGGTCTATTTCCGACATCATATCCATAGTTAGCGCATTCATCATAGTTAGAAGCTCCAGCTCCGTATCAAGTTCACGATCGATATCGTCACTATCATCAATATCGTTACTAGCATCAATATCGTCACTAGCATCAATATCGTCACTAGCATCAATATCGATATCATCAATAAAAAAACCTTTAGGCTTGTTATCCAGGAACTTGTTCAGAAATACTGTAATGAAAGGAACATAGGAGTTTGTCGCTAGGTATTTGACCAAATAGGATCGTCCGGTTCCTATAGAACCTATCACTAAAATAGCCCTAGAGGGAGATAGGGCTAAGCGGAGCGAAAAGGCTTTTCCATGAGACGGGAAATGAAAACTATTAGCCCCACACGAAGTTTGTGAATAAGTGATTGTCTGATAATGAGCAAGGAATATCTCTTTCTACTAAACAGGATGTATTGAACTCATAATTCATCAGATACTTTTTATGAATGTCAACTAAGTATCGTAAGTAAATTGTTCCCGGTTGTTCAATCATTTGATAACCAGAGTCATTCTTTGATAAATTATCTCTATGAGTCAGACTAAATAGAATTTGATCAATCCTTTTTTCTGCCGTTAAGGTGGAGAACTGAACCAAGAATTCTCTTTCTTTATCATCAATCAAATCACTGTTCGCGACCCAGGATTCTATTTTATCTTCAATCCAATCACCGCTCACGTTTTTTCTTTTTCTTATCAATGAATAGATCTCTTTACTTGTATGACTTAGATGTCTCGTATTTCTCAAAAAAGTGATTCGATTGATGGGATTTGGTATGATACTTATGAGATCGATGATATCGATGAAATTGATATTCAAATCTTTCTTCTTAGAACGTATTGATTTGACCCCATAAGTGGGATCACTACCCCATAGCATGTTGCCGCAAGAACCCCGTATTTCTTATAGAGAATCTCCTAATTGTTCCAGAGCAACTAGAAAGAGATTCTTTAACCAGAAAGAATTCAGTTCAGATGTAGGATACCTATCCAGAAGTTTTCCCAACTCAATCATATATGATGGAATCATCAAAGATTTGACCTTTTCGAACTCTGTCTGTAACTCACTATAGGCTCGGGAAACTAAGATAAGATGTGTACGAACGAGATATCCAGCAACAAAAAGAAGGAAAAGGATGGAATAGAGGAACTCCTGAACATTTGGCGATCTCAAATGTGTCGATATCAACCATTCTTCTCCCATTAGACTTGTCAATCCTTTGCTCTTTTTCCTTCTCTCTTCCAGTTCTCTCCCTCTACTTTATTTGACAGGGGCGGAGAATACCACTCTCTCAATAACAAGAAAAAAGTAGCAATTCAGTTTCAAATGGTTTGAGCTTGGAAACAACCTGCTATTGGCTGCTTCGCCTATCTATTCTATTATGGCCGGCTTGGAGACATCAGAGGAAGACCATCATCTCTATCCGGGTACGATAATAGCTTCATTCATTCGTTGAACCTTGGGGATGACCATTAGCATTAAGGTCAATCACCACACCAACTCTATCATACATATGACATTGCATGACGCGAGAGTGCATGGTCAACACAGACCTAAAACGCCTAGGTTCCGCTTGCAGCCAATACAACCACAACCGGCACTTGCACGAGATTCAACAACCGAAACTACTGGTAGTCCCAAGGAGATAGCATCCTCCTATAATAGTTAGCAGTACTGAAGAAGCGAGCCCTATCAGAGAAAGAAAAGGACCCCCTTTTCAAAAATAAAGGAAGTCGCTAGCTAGATGTCAAAGGTGATTCTGTTCATGCTTCAGACGATCTAGAAGATAGGAATGAATTCGACCAGGGAGAGAATCTTCTCTTGAGCCAAGAAAGCCCATGACTCCTTCGCTAGTCTTCCTGTCCGGTAAAGTAAGCAGCAAAGCACTTCACTCGCTTTCGAGAACCTAATAGAATAGCGGCTGATTCACAGTTGGTTGGCTATGCTCCGAAAAGAGTTCATCTTGACTTGAAGGGCGTCCCATGGTCGGATGCGAGCCAAGCTAGTTAATCAAAAGCAAGTCTCCATTACGCAATGATCATTCCGCAAGTGGAGGTCCAGGCTCTAATCCAGTCTCTGATGGTGTAGTGGGCTAACTGACTCCTTCACATGGTCCGGAGGCAGTTTGGTGCAAAACATTTTGTCCCTATGACACACGAGCTGAGTGAACTGGAATTGTAATACAAAGACAAAGGTAAGGAACTTAGTAAAGGAAATAGCAGAGGCTTGGAAGCAGGTACACCGGGTCACGCCCGAAAATTATACAGATGCAACTACCGAAGGCTCACACAAACCAATCGACACTTAAATTCGAAAGACGAAAGACCAACCTAAATGTGAGAATTGGCTCGAAGATCAAAGGAATTCCTCTAGGTAAGGTGAGGCCAAGATGCGGAAGGAACTTTCCATCCAAAGAGTATAGATAGAGTCAGAAAATCGGCCCTCTGGTGGTGAACCTGTGACTTCGCCCTGTTCTTATGGCGGGCAGTAGCAAGAACACGATCTCTCGAAAAAAAAAAGACTAAAGCCCCCGATCCAAGATGCCCCACCAATCAAATAACGCACTGCAGAGCCAGGGTTTTGCCCCAAAGTACGCTTTTGCTCGCTCCGAAAGTCAGTACGAACCGGGAAAAGAAGCAATGTCGACCATCCCTAAAGGAGATCGGCGAGCCCTTGCCCCTGATGCATGGGACAAGGCCGGGGAGTCGAAAGATTATAAGCGCACGCAGCCCTTAGGCAAACCTCTAACCAAGCTGATGAAACCTAACCAGAAAGAAAAAGAAATGACGTCGGTCGTTGTGATCCTTCTTTCTCTTCCAGCCCATCTTGACTATTCCTCAAAAGAAATGAAGGCTCAGAAGGACTCACCCAAAGCAGAAAGATAATATACAGATGGAATGGTTCATCAACATGCCTTGGGAGCATGAGAGCGGGACCCTTCCCTTGGGCAAAGAAGAATCCTTAATAATATGTAGGGCTAACCTACCCCAAAGGATAGGGTAAAAGGTTCTTCCAATCTTTTGGATAAAACCTAGTCGACGATTCATATTCTGGAAAGGCCCTTCTTACTGGGCGTCTCTCCACAAAGGCGCTTCTTTCTGTATGAGTTGACTGACCTACTGACAATGTAATGTAATAAGATAAGAGGGCAATGAAATGGAATAGAAAGAATTCTCTCCCTCTGAGTGCTATTGTTCTTTCCCACCCTTTCTTTGAACCTTGGTTATATGCTCAATCTCTCTCAAACAAAAGGTCATTCGAACATCTAAACACAATCCCTACATCACAGGCCCCATCTTTACTCCGACTTCCTCTGTGCTTGGCGACATTACTTCATATCAGTGCTTGTTTGGATCTCCACCAGATTATGAAAGTCTTAGACTGATTTTCTGCTATGCTTATATACCTGCTCAGCTAAGTCAGAAGCTTGCACCTCGTGCAAACAGATGTTTTTTAAAGGGGCATGCCTCGGCTCAGAAAGGCTTTCGATGTTTTGATCCTTCTTCTCGTTCTCGCCGGCCCGGCATCTGACCTTCCATGAGCACGAGTTCTTCTACTCCCCCCTTTTTCTTTTAGTAGGCGCCTATTGGATCAACATCTTCTGGATCTACTTCACCAGTGGTTTTTCCTTCGCCTCCCGTGCATCAGGGGGAGTCAGAGTCCATACCATAAAGAATCAGGCTCGCAGCCCTCTATTGAGCAGCCAACACTTGCACCTTGCTCTTCTAATAAGAAAGAGCAGTCTGCATTTTTCTCATCTTCTAATAACGACCAATTGCCTACGGATTCTCCTTCATCCTCTATCGCAGCAGAGCCATCTCTATCTCTGCGCTTGAATGGTTTTCCCCCGTCCTGCAGCAAAGGAAAAGTGCTTTCTTAAAATCTGCCCGCCCCGAGGAAAAAGATGTGTCCAGGAACGCTATGTGAATAGGGTCTTTTTAAGCCCTCACTCAACATCTAACAATTCAATCAACATACGTTTCAAAAAGCATTTTGAAGCCGTATAGCCATTTCAGCCTTACTCCCTATTCTCTCTTAAATAAAGCTATGAGAAAACTGGAGTAATGTTCCATAACTTTTCCCATTCCTGTGAGCTGTAGAGTTAGTTATCCTTTATCATCCCTGGCATTCCTCCTCTCTATGAGATGTGGGATCGACCCCGCGAGCCCTTCCTCTTTCTACATCCTTTTGAATGAGAAGGCATGCCTATCCATGTTTTATCTAGCCTTTGCTCCACTATCAACCACCGGAATGGTTATTTTGCCTGCCCCCACTTTCCTCTCCCGCGGGAGGAGCGATAGCCACTCGACTGAAAGGAGAGGAGCAAAGTTCAAGAAGTCTGAACTCCCACTTTCTCGTCGATGATGGCTCTCTTCGATGCTAGCAACCGCCTTTGACCCTTTTCGCGCTTCTTTCAATTTCCTTACATTCTAGCTGAAGGAGAGACTTGACCTTTACTTAGAGAGGGGCAGCACTACCACGCCCTTCCGTGCTCGTAGGTTGACTCCCCTATGCATCCCGACTAAGGTCTCACAAAGGTGCATTTCCCTTATGCATCCAGCCGCTTCACTAATGTGAATAGGTTCTTTCTCAAGTGGGTGGCTTGGTTATATACTCTTATGCGTGTTCCTTCTTCGAACCTTTTGGTATGTATTGCCCCCTAACTATAGATCAGATCCACCAGACGAGAAACTCAATTTCGCACTGCTGCTGAGTCATCGGACTTATCCACCAAGGGATTCGTGGAATTTATGTGGATTGCGTTGGGGGAAATCTACCAAAGCTAGGCAGATAGATAGACTCCTTTCCCGCTGCTAAGGGAGAGCAAGAAAGAAAAGAAAATTCTTGTTTTTTAATCAGCGCCTCCTTTTGGGTATGCAGATACTAAGAGTCCTCTCACTACCAACCAGCAGACATCATCTGGCTGGGTCTTGCCGGTATCAACAACGAGAAAAAACAACCAAATGGAAACAGAAACTCACTATGGCTCTTGGCCCAGACAACGTCCTAGGCGTAGGGGAGATCGGAGCAAGAGGGAACGCCTAGACGACGTTATTCTTCCTGGGCTGCAGTAAGTAGATCGAAAGGTCGTTCTGCCCCTTGTCCCCGAAGATGGGTAATCAGTTCTCAAAAATCTTGCTCCAATCTGACCTAACTGGCCAGCGATCCCAGTTCGCAGCAGAGAACAAGACAGCAAGCGAGCGTACCTTTGTTCACTTCTTCTCCACCAAGCACGGAAGTTTAAGGATAACTGTAGGTCAGTGGCTACCTAAGGAAACTCCGATTCGATCCGCCCCCCGGCTGGGAGGCATTTACCTCATCCCGATCACAAGGAGAGGTTCACCATGATGGGGGGTACTTCTTTTTTTTCCTTTCCAGAAAGAATGAAATGCATAGGAGATCATCCTTTTGTTGCAGCATGTTCCTCAGATTTACAGATTCGCAGGGGGCCTCAGGCCCTACTTAGTTTCGCAAGCCTTTGTCATTGTCAGTCAACTAAGTGGGGCCTTTTGAATGGAAGATTAAGTAGTCTATCAGTGGTGCAAAGTGGCTTTGCCCCTTTTCAGTAGGGGAGCAAAAGATTAGACCTTAGAAAGTCAGCGAACAGCGGTTCTTCTATGTAGGTATGGTGTTCCCTCCTAACGTCGAGCTAAGTGACTTCGTAACCTTTGCGTTGTGTAGTAGAATGAAGGCTACGCATCGACGCTCTCTTATCTATTAGCCTAAGCGTCTTCGCTAACTCGCTCGCCTACTATACCCTACTAATGTATTGTATAGTAGGGTAGGCTAGGCTAACTCAGCCGCTTACTTATACTAATGTGTTGTATAGTAGTGCCTTTTCCTTTTTGAATAACCCATATTCTCATTATCTTTCATAAGTCAAGTAGGCGAACCTATAGGTCCTTAGTAGCGTTGACAAAGAAGAACAACCGGTTAAAAGACAGCGAATCTTTTTTTTGATATCTTTATATATTTAAAATATATAAAGATATATATATAGGCTAGCTTGACAAGCTAGCCTTCTGAGGTGCGAAGAGAAAGATCTCTTTTTTATGACTTCTACTTATCGATCCTGGCCCGGAAAAGTGACCGACCAGAGCCCTATTGATGAATGAAAGAAAGGCTTTATGAGCCCTAGCCTTGTAGGCCCACACCTGTGTAGAGTAGATTGTTCAACACCTGCGGCACAAACCCATTTTTGACCTATTGGTCTGTTTATCATAGGCGACCAAACGGCCACCCCCTAATTACTAGACCGACCTGCAATAATAATTCCATAAACACCTAGCGAAGATATGGCAAACAAATAAAGTAGCCCTACGTTCGGATCTGACAATACCATACCATAATCAAAAGGTACAACGGCTCGAACGACCAGACTTAACATAAATGTAGCCACTGGAACCATTCTAAAAAGGAAGAAATTCGCACTACTTGGTGAAATAGGTTCTTTTATAATCAATTTTGAACCATCTGCTAGAGGTTATAACAATCCGAACGATCCCACTACATCAGGACCCTTTCGACGTTGCACAAAAGCCATTACTTTACGTTCAGCTAGCACTAAAAAGGCTACTCTTATTTTGATGCTTAAAGAGAGGCCTTATCACATAAGACACTAAGCCGTTCCTGCTGTCAAAGAGTTCCACATCTCTTTAACCTAGGAGTGAAATGCTTCCCTAAAGGATAAGCAACTACATCATGAAAGAAGGTAAAGACGCTACCCATTCCTCTAAGTAGGCCTATTACGGGTGCTAGTCAGACAGTTTATTACAGTTCCTTACTAATATATACATTCTTGCATAATGAAGAAAGCGTTAAAAGTCTTATCCCACTACAAACCTTGGCTTTGTCCCTTACTTCCTTCATCTCGTCTATAGTTCGATAGTATAACATTCCTTGATAGACAGAAGATAGCAAGAAAGTAAGGAAGTCTTATGCCGCTCCTATCTAGCCCCTGGAAGTGACTTCGATACACTTCCTTCTTCCTTTGCTCCTTCCTCTAATTGGTACAGCTATCACTAATTCCGTCTATTGCTCCTTAAGGTGATAAAGACTCTGTTTAGTGTAAGAGTCAAGCGGTAAAGGGGCGAAGCGGTTAAGCAGGTAAGAAAGTCATAAAGGTACAAAGGGAATATCTCCATACTAGCAATCAGGCAATCCGGTAATCAGTATTTGGCATGCCCTATCTCTCTCCACCAATGGCTTAGCTATCTCTACCTTCCTCCTCTCTCTCCCTTTGTTTAGCAAGATAGGAGTACTCTCTTTCCCGCTTGGGGGAGCAAAGGCATGAAGGAGCTTACCTTACTAAGGCATTCATTCAAAGGATTTTGGCTTCATCTGGCGTCCATCAGAGAGCGGTAAGAGTACTTAACATTTCCCTTTGGAAAGCATTTCTTTATGAAGGAATCCCTTGTCATTTCCCAATTCTTTAGAAGTTCAATTGCCTAAAACCCGAAAATCCCCACTCGCTTCATTCTATGCTTGAAAGGATCAGGAACAAAGGGACAAACAGAAGTTGATACAAGCAGAATGACTAACCAAAGTACGTTCAGTTTCATCACCCGGGCCGTACCGACAGCAGAAGCCTAGCACTAAGTTCAATCTCCAGCGACAACGGTCCCAAATGCATGAACGACGAATTGCCCGCCAACTATGGACGGTATAGAAGATTCACTTCGCGCATACACCTAGAACACGACATAGCCGCACCCCTTATAAATAACAAGGCCATTACTTGGCTGCTTTCTTAAGTGAATTGGGATCAATAACATGTGTGAAGCAAGAAGGAAGAGAGAGGCCTGTGCACAAGCTTGATGTTCAAAAGCCTAGGATCAGAGTGCTTCGCCCTAGAACAGAACATTTCACTCTATTTTCATTGGTCGCTCCTTGATTAGAGCATGGCAATTCGATTAAGATTTGGCAATCAATTAAGAAGGGTCTCCCCGAGGGGGATCAAAAGACAGCTTTTAGTCTCCCCCCGGGTTCTAAGAAGAGCTGGTGCCCCAAACTCCTCTCTTTGGCTTATATCCATACTCTGACCCAACCTCCTCGGAGACGCTTTGAATGATTAAAACGAGCTTTTCACTCGAAAAAGAAGGAGAGCTTTTCTTCTTGCATGCATCCTCTACTATGAAAGCTTACCTGGAATAAGGAAGAAAACCCTGATCATCCGCTTTAGCATAATTTTGTTTAAAGCATTTTTGAACTCGTTTAAGGAATTGATTGATCGAGTCCAATCAATGGGGTCTCCGGTAAGCCCCTTTGGGCCCTTTCACTTTCTTTTTTGAATCAAAGCAGGAACCTCTTCCAATTTCAAAGAATAGCCATAGCTTAGTGCCCGTAAACACATCCATCGGTTTTCATCTTCCCCGGCACAGTTTTAAAGTCCAGTCTCACAAGTACCAGAGCTATATATCCCTTAATCCAGTATTAGGTCACGGATACCAGTGAGGAGAGCCCGAAGAAGACAGAAAGAGACTCCCTTGAAAGAAGTACAATCAGAAAGGCTCCTCCTTACCAAAAGAAAGTCAAGCCCGATCTCTTTTCTTTCTTTTTTGTATTACCAAACCTAGCTTAGCCTTCGTCAATCTAACTAGAAGGAGACTCCCAACTATGGCAAGGCCCCCTTCAGGCTTAGGTTAATCAATCCGGCCCTAGACGCCTTCGTTGAGAAAATCGCCGTAGGAATGGAGATCTTTCTTAGAGGGCTAGAGCATCTAAACCTGAGCTAGAGAATATTCAATGCCTACTTTAAAATTATCCTAGAAATGACTCTCTTGCTGCAGAAGAGAAAAGGCTAGTTGTGAAGTATAGAGAACTCAGTATAGCTGAAAAAGCTTTTTTCAAGAAAAAGTCAAGAATTTCTTGGATAGATTTTAGAGATCAGAAGACTGGCGCCTACTAAAATAGTAAGCTCCAAAAGATAAAAAAAGACTATTAGGAACTCTTTATAGCATAGCTCTGATGGCAGAATGAGGAGTTCAAATTCAGAATGAGGTTGTGGCTTTCTATCAGAATAGAACCTGCTAGGGAAGTCTGATGAAGATCTTTCAGGGGGATAAATTTCTTATTTCAAAAGCCTATTATAGATAGAGATTTTTTCATATTGTAGAGGTATGCTGCTAGAGGAAGTTACTCAGGATGAGATCAGGCAAACCATCTTTTCCCTCAATGGGAACAAGGCTCCTGGGCTTGATGGTTATACTGCTGACTTTTGAAAGCCAGACTGTAGTAATCTTGGTGGTGAGGTAACTAGACCTATTTTTGACTTTTTCATGAATCGCAAGCTCCTTCATGAGGTGAATGCCACTACTATTTGTTTGCTTAGTCCCAAAGTGAACCCTGAAAGAATGAGTGACTATAGGGCTCTTTCCTCTTGTCAAACTCTCTACAAATACATTTCCAAGATCTTAGCTAATAGAATGAAGTTTTTAATTCCTCAGATCATCAGTCCTAACCAATGTGCTTTCATTGAGGGGAGGAAGATTGTGGATAATCTCCTCTTAGCTCAAGAAATTTCTTTTAAGCACTCTCATAGGTCTGGGCTAACCTCTAGATGCACTTTGAAAATGGATCTTGTTCAGGCTTTTGACTCAGTGAACTGGTGCTTCCTTTTGAATATTCTGCTTGCTTTGGGCTTTCCTGGGAAGTTTGTAAACTTGGTGAAGTCTTGTATCACTACAACAAGGCTTTCTCTTGGAGATAGAGGGTTTTCTAGGCGATTTTCCTGGCAAAAAGGCTTTGAGGCAAGGTGATCCTATGTATCCATACTTTTAATAGCTATGGAATTGCTTTCTTTCTTCACTTCTAAACAAGGCAGATATGGAGGGAACTTGACCTTTGAATCCTAAATGCAAAGAGGTTAGATTCACTCATTTATGCTTTGCTTTTGTTACGGTATATCTTCTTTTTTTGAGTGAAATTCAGCGAGGAGTAGCAGAAAGGATAGAAGGATCTAGGCAAGTAAAGAACTTGCTTTGCTAATATAACTCTACATAGGATCACTCGCCTTAAGACTCTCTCAGAGAAATTCCAAAAACAGATTATGGAATGAAATTGATGAGAACTTTTTTATCATAAAAGCAAATATCAGTAGCTTTACGGGGGGGAATCCTCCGTTGAGGAATAAGATAATAGAGTATGGGTCAATGGAGAAATAAGCGATGCTAGTCTTGTCGGCCGATCCCCCTGCTATAGAAGAAGATAGTATAGAAATCTCATAAGAAGGGAAGGGCGGATCAAAGTAGAATCTTGCAGATTCTAGTTCGCTTACTAATCGCTTTCAGGACCATTCTTCAATGGCATGAAGCTTTAGTGGCATAACAAGCTCATGTTTCTACGATCTTAATCTGTATTTACTTGAATGATGCTACAAATCTTCATCAAAGTGGTTATTTATTTATAATTGAACAAAAGCGAGGAGCTACTGAGTTTACGAGGTGAAGGCCAAATCAAAAAAGAAAAAAGATTCCGAGCACGTCTGGCCAAAGTCCATCTTGTCTTTATCACGAGTCATTTTCCTTGGCATTTGACTTTTTCTCATATCTGCAGATTCTTCAATTTGCTTTCTCCCTCATAGAGGAAATAAGTCAGGTGGTATACTCTATTTATCCGCTTATTGGAACTCTTTCTAATGACCTATGCATTCTGTTATCATTTCCAGTTGGACGATCCATTAATCCAATTTGAGGAAGAAACAAACTCTTTCCATTTCATTTTTTTGAGGGCTGTCACCCTAAACTTCTTTAGGGGCTTGGAGCAGATGAAGCCTTCCTTCTTTTTTCTCGGTCCGCTTTGGCTTCTGATCTTGAGCTCGCTTTTCTTGGCCTCAGGCTTGGCTTCTTCTTGGAGTCCTTGCCCTTTCGAGACTTTAGGCCCTTGCCCTTGGGTTGTTGATGTAGTTGCTTGTAGTTTTCTTTGATTTTGATTGAGTTGCTAGAAAGAATATCAAAAAAACTACATAGTTCAGGAGAGAGAATCAATGTTCAGTAGTACGCCTGGTTCATCGGGTTCTACCACTGCGGGGCCCAATCATACTCAAAAGAAGAGTTTGATTTTGGCTCAGAAGGAACGCTAGCTATATGCTTAACACATGCAAGTCGAACGTTGTTTTCGGGGAGCTAGACATAAGGAATAAAAACCTGCGCCAGCACCGCTGATGATGCAGAAAGCTTTTTTTATAGAAAGAGAGTCAAGGGGGCTTCTGCGAG